>NW_003852434.1:2672975-2680469 GCF_000181295.1 Otolemur garnettii
GCATTGTGGTGGGCGCCTGTAGTCCCAGCAACTTGGGAGGCTGAGGCAAGAGAATTGCTTGAGCCCAAGAGCTTGAGGTTACTGTGAGCTATGACGTTACAGCACTCTATGGAGGGCCACATAGTTAGACTCTTAAACAAAAAAAAAAAAAGAAAAGAAAGAAATGAGGATTAAATAGAAAAAGTAGTAATGTTACGTGGGAGAGCAGGCAGGCACTTCCCAGAAGTAGTTTGGAAATATTCCAATTTTTGTAGTTAAGAATAAACAATACTTTCTGTACCTTTCTTTTTTCCCAGTTGTGTGTTGTCTGATGTGATCATGACCTTGTCAGCAAATTCTGTTTTCATTGTGACTGGAAAACCTTTACCTCATGCTCATTTGGGGACAAATTTAGTCCTTACGGTTGGGGTTTCTTCCTTTACCTGTCTGCCTTCTGTTTTCTCCTCTGAGAAGCTTCATGGCAAGTTCACTCCTTGGCTAAGAGTTTCTCACTCAGGGTCACACTACAACCTCATGGTGCACACTGAGGTCATTGTTCCTCACAATAACGTATCAGGTAGAATATAGCTGATACAACCTCAATTCAGATGGTTTCAATGGGTTTGGGGTAGTAACAGGAGAATTTTGTGAATGTAAAAAGGAATACCTGATTATTTTTAAAAGGGATTTCAGAATACCCCTGCTTTCTCCTAATCTTACTATGAAGTAGAACATCCATTAAAATAAAGTCTGCTTTATTTTCAAACTCTTTCATGAACTTCAGAAAATATGATAAAAACAATTTAAGAAAATCTATGATGTACCATAACTGGAAATTAATGGATAACAAATAAAATAACTTTCCTTAAATGCTCTCACCCTTGTGTATATACCAGGTGTGAGCACCCTTGGGTGTATACCAGGTGTGAGCACGGCAATGATCCTTTACTATAGATAGTTAGAAAAGTTCATTAGGGTTAAAGGTTACATTTACAATTCACTGCATTTTTTTAAAAAGAGGGGACATTTACATATTGTCCCTATACATTTTTCTCACATCATGATCTGTAGTTGAGCCCTATTCAGTATATAATTAGTGCCATGCTTACAGCGATACAAGATTTCTTGCTAGGGAGAAAATTACCGATGAAAAAGGAGGAGGGCACTCCCATAAACGTGCCTCGGGGAATCTGAGAGACATAGATTCAGAGCCAGCAAAGTCTTTCAAATCCCCTGCATGTGCGTGGTGGCAACCTAGAACATGCTGAGCATATGGATTAACCTCAAGATGTTTGGGAGGTGGTGTTTGTGTGACTGTGAGTGGAATGAGCCGTGGCAGCCACAGGAAGTGACGGGAATGAGGTGGGCCAAACAGAGGGTGGGTGGCCATGATGCTAATTTCACCCCACTGTGTTTCCATGAAGTGTTGTATAAAGTGGACGTTAGAGTGTTTGCTGAAACCCACCTGCAGGGGAAATGTTTGTTTGAACTTGAAGTAGAGCAAGCTGCCAGCTCCTGGACTTCCGGGCCTGCCTCATCAGCCAGCAGGGAGGGGCTCTCTCCAGGTACTTTCTGCCTCTGACCCCACTTGTGTTAGTGACAAACGCTTGTGTTGCCAGATAAGGACGCTTTTCTCTGCAACCTGAATTGTCTCGTTCTTTTAGCTAGATGGAAACAAATGCTAAAAATGTAAGAAGTATTATTGCAAAAATCAGTTAAAGACCAAGTTTGTAACTTTTTCCATACGTCAGGGGACGCTGATAGTGACAGATTAGCAGACATCTCAGTAGGGCTGGCTTCATGGGCGTGTTGGCTGTGCTGTCACCAAGAACCCCACACTCTGAAGGGACCCCCCCTGTTGGTTTACTGCTCTGCTCTTGCCAGCTTGAAATTCTTATTGATTATTTTACTTTTTCTTTTTTCCTTTTTGACAAAGCCTTCCAAGGTGTTAATCTTACTGTTTATTTTTAAATTGAAGACTTGTAGATGATGCCTGACAGGACTCAGGAGCATGTGTTTGAGCAGATGGGCTATGGGGCGGATAGGAAAGGGCTTTATATTTTTGTACTTAACAGCACTTTCCCCCACCCCTAACTCTTTGAACAAGGGCCTCTGCATTTTCATTTCTGCTGCGCTTCACAAATTATGTGGCTGGTCCTGCCTCTCTGTGGATCTCTACAATTTTTTGTCCTACTGTTAATGGCATACCTGTATAAGTCAGTGTATCTCCAGAGAACCAGAAACAACAGAATATAGCTGGAAGAGGAGATTTATTATGAGAATTGTCTCATGTGATTCCAGAGGCCAAGAAGCCCCATGGTATGGTATGCTGTCTGCAAGTTAGAGAACCAGGAAGGCCAGCGGTGTGATTCAGAGCCAGTTCAAAGGCCTGAGAACCTGAGCATTGCTGGCATAAGTTTGGAGTCCGAAGATCCAAAAGTTAGAGCACCTGTGTCCCAGGGCGGGGGAGGATGGAGATCTGTGATGACTCAAATCTGGTTTCATGTTTTCCCATTTTCCTTTAGTTGCTATCATTTGTTGTATTTAAGTCCTTAGAGAGTCCTCTACTCAAGGGTACATGTCCACTACCCTAATTTCTACCCAAACATTTGAGAATTAAGTATTACCCTTAGCATTTGATAGATATATGTCAAATATACAAACACACACACACACATATATTTGTGTATATATATATCTCCTATCTCTCTCCACCTAAAGCACATGATTTGATCTTTCCCGAAGGCAATGTTTAATTATCATTAAATAAAGAAGATTGGCTTAATGTACTTGAAGTACACAACCTATAAACATGTATTTTAAGTATTTAGGCTGCTTGTTATAATAGGGATGCTTGGTACTATATTGTTGTCAATGACAAATCATTAAGCATTTTGGATGAAGGACTCACTGTCAGGCACATGTAATAACGTTCTGATGACAGCTCTTGCTAACCCCCTTGTTAGGTCAGGAAATAGAATCCTTCATTAACATCAGATGACCTTACTTTAGAAGAAGTAGGCTGTTGGGTGCATCAGATTCTCTCACTGTTTTTTTCAGAAAGGAGAAAGTTGTATGATCTTTCTAGCTTGCTGTAGGTTTCCTTAGGGTTATCCTGTCTGGGGTTCACTCCGCTTTTTGAACCTGGAGGTGTGTGACTTTTGCCAGCTTTGGAAAGTTTTCTGCCTCATTTCTTTACGCACTTTCCCGCCCTGCCCACTCCATCTAGAAGCCAATGACACAAGTGTTAAATCTTTCGTTATAGCCTTACAGGGCCCTGGGGCTCTGCTGTTGCTTTTTGTTTGTTTGTTTTTACTGGCTATTTTCTCTCTGTTCAAGTTGAATAATTTCTATTGTTCTGGCTTCCGGTTCACTGAGAAGGATACCGTGTGGAGAAAGAAAGAATAAACCATTCTGTCTAGCACCAAAAGTATAGAGTAGTGAGTTCTCTGTCTAGTGCCGGTATGTGAGCAGTGACAGAATCATTAGCTAGTAGGGCTAACACAAAGTGAACCTTATTTACAGGAGCACAGGACCAAATGACCTCCAAGGTTCCTTCCAAAAATCTATGCACCTGTGCAGAGAAAGTTAGAGAATGGCCAAGTGTGAACTTTAGGGGCTTAGGCACAGCTGGTCTTTGGCACAGCTGGTCTTTGGCTTTAATGCTATCCAGACATTAGTAAGAAAAAGAGATATTTTTAGTTAAGATAAATTCCAGGTATTATATAAGGAAATAGGTAATTCAGAGTTTTATAGGAGAGATGTGTGCAAAAAAAAAAAAAAAAAACCTGGATTAAAGTTTCCAAGGAAGTGGCTATTACAATATTCTTCTAACAAAGGAGTCCTTGTTTGTGATTAGGGAGTTTTATAGTAAAGAGATATGAGAATTATAAAAGAGAGGCACCTGCTTGTGTAGTTTTAAAAATAATTTCCTTTAGGGAGGTATCATGTCTAAATTTAATTATGAATGAGATCAACAAACTCTAACGTTATTGCAACGCGGTTTTTAAAAAAGTGAGTGAGGCTGCCCTCTAGTGACTATTTCTAGCTTTTCAACATTAGACGCGCTTCAGCATTGGGTGATTCTCAGGTCTGGCTGTTATTATCATCTGGAAGTTTTACTAAAATTCAGATTCTTAGAACCCACCAAAGAATCATAATCTCTGGAGAAGGGTCTCCAGAGGTCATCCTGAATTATGAAGATTTTCAGAGGACTCTCTCGGACCTTGTCTGCCCCAGGAATTTGGAATTCACTGCCTTGGGGCACATTGTGTGTGGCTGGGAGAGTCAGGGAGACGGATTATGTGAAGTGCGGGGTTCTCCTGCTTGCTTTAAGAAACTTCTTTTGTGCATAGGTAACTTGGTATTGCACCTTCTTATCTGACTTTTAAAATAGACTTGGCATGATCTATGTGTTTGTGATTTTAATAATAAAAAAAAGGGCGGTGCCTGTGGCTCAAAGGAATAGGGCGCCGGCCCCATATACCAGAGGTGGTAGGTGGATCCAAATCTGGCCCTGGCCAAAAACTGCAAAAATAAATAAATAAATAAATAAATAAATAAAAATAAAAATAAATAAAATAGACTTGGTACTGCTAGGAATTTACCCTACCTACTGCTATCCACAGCGATACATGACCAAAGATGTTTATTGTAACACTGATTTTAATAATGACTAACTAAAAATAATTTGAATTCCCATCAATAGGAGTTTGGCTAAAAACTGACAGTATATCCAAGCAGTGAAATTCTACACAGCCATTTAAAAAGAATGAGTAACCATCACATACACTGTTTGTCAACCATGCCTCAAAAGCTGAAAAATAGCTAATATTATGAATACTGATGACATAACAGTGGCATTAAGATTTAATATAGAAAAACACAAGCATTTATGATAGAGAAAAACTGGGAAAACACTAAATATCTTTCAATGGTAGACTGAACAAATCGTGGTAGATTTATGTGATAAAATTTAAAAATGATTTGAAAATATCTAGTAATATGGTAAAATGACACATTCACAAAACAGGATATTAAAAGGAATACAAATATGATATCAGTGCTCTTAAAATGCACGCACATGTGAGTACATATTTAGAAAAGGATCAGAAGGAAAAAGGTGATACAACTATTTGTTCTTTAGATTTTCTTTGTTTTTATAGTTTTACATAAAAATTATGTATATTATCTATATTATATATTATCTATCATATTATATTAATATTTTATAATCAGAAAAACCATAAACATTATTTTGAAAAAGATATAAATACAAATTAATTCCAAAATTGCTCTCAAATGCTTTTAGTAAGTGTTAGAATGAACAAGCCAGGGTCGGCTGACATGAGGCCGCCTCGGTTCTCCATAATCCCTGAGAGACCACGTGCCACATGGGAGAGGCACAGTGGAGACTGGATTCTGTTGGCTACAGGTAGGCTCAGGGGCCAAGGGGGCTTTCACACTTGTATTCTCCTTCTTCATTAATCCTGTCAATCTCCTGTCCCTTGTCATAAAACATGATGGCTGTACTGAGGGGCCCTTCCCGGGAGGGGGCATGTCATGTTCCTTTCCGCTGTCTGGACCTCCATGGAGGAAAGTGCTCCACCACTGAACAAGGACAAGGGCAGGTTTCTAGAAGGACATGACAGATTCACAGACTGTTGTTTAAAGGTTCTATTGACTAAAGATTCTGTCAACAGGGAACACTCTTCTAGAACTCAAATTTTTGTGCACTATGAGGCAACAAAGTCAATCTCAAATCTGAACATTGTGACTCTTTCACTTTGTTCCTTCTTGGCTTCCTTCATCATACTTCCTGTTCTGTCTTTTTCAAAGTGACTAACTTTGAACAGCTGCTGTCATATCCCCTTAGAATGACCGATTTGTACATGACCAATGACACTCCAGGGCTCTACAACCACCAGATTGTTTCCTTTAGAGCAATAAACTGGGGAACTACCCAAAGGTCCATTTTTGTATCTTATAAATTACTTTAAGTCATGCTTTCATTATTTGTTGACATGAGACAATCCACAAGGACAATCTGTCTCTTCGCCATAGACTGAAACATTCCTACGATGCCGGGCTAATGCAGGGGAAGGTCTGGACTGGCCAAAAACCCACAGGAGGCCCAGGAGACTGATGTGAGGGTCACCAGGAAAGACGCCCATGCATGTGATTTCAAACTTTGGTCTGTATTAAAATCACTTGAGGAATGTGATACACATCATAAAAATCCCTGGATCCCGTTCATGGCCTTTTATCACAAATATTACTCCATCCACTCACTAAGAAGCACTCACTGGTGCTTCTAAGATCAGTCCAGACCACCTGCATCAGGATTACCTGTTTACAAAAAAAATACAGCCTACTTTCTTCATAAAATACATCCATTGTCTTCTAGACACTCTCCATTTTATTGTTTTAATTAAAAGTTATTTCATTTCTGTTACTAATCCAGGAACCTAACCATTGCAACCATCTACCTAAAATTCAAATATGGTAATTGCCGTAAGGAGCATATACGCTATGTTGAACCCATAGTTAAACATCCACGGCACACTTAAATTATGTTAAGCAAAAAAAAAAAAAGAGTAAAAAAAAGGGAATATACTCACTGTGCTTTGAACTCCTTTTGAAAGTAATTTAATTGATGATCTTTAAAATTTTTCACAGCATACCAGTGTGCTGAAAAGCATACCAGTTAAAAATCTTTATGTCATTCTAAACTGTCCCCATAAATTTACAGAGTATTATTCATTTAGTGACAGAGTTGACTTGTCCTTATTATCTAAAGTCGAAATCACGTATCTTCATGTAGATTTTCTTGCAATATTGTGTGAGTCCACTCATTGTCTCACTTTTTCCTCATCTGGGTTTCTGGCCTTGAGGTTGCACTGAGGGAATTTTACTCTCCTTTTTTTCAGATTTCTTCATTCATTTTTTTTCTAATCTCTATTCCATCCCCCCTTCTCCCTCTGTCCCCAATTCCTTTTACAATAACTTTCATCCAGACTCATCTATTTCTTCTCCTTTTCCCTTGGGCCATCTAATACCATATTTTAACACCCATGACTGGAAGTATCAATATCTACGGGTAGAGTTTAGGCGACTAGAATTCGTTCCCTGAAGGTGGGCATCTGTGGAAGCATCACAGTGCCTTGAGCTCCAGCTTTGTTCAAAGCAGGTCCTAAGGACAGAACGAGGAGATGCATGATGTTTTCTGTAGACCACAGTGATAATCCGGTAAGTGACCCAACCACCCACGGCGGGTTGTCTTCCTTCCAGCTTCCCCAGACCCCACCTTGCCCACTGCCACTTCCCAAGACTTAACTTAAGCTCTGCACCACATATCAGGTGAGAGCATCGGCTGTGAAGCTCTTGTTTATCTGTTGAGACTTTCTATCCGTAGCTTCTCTCAATGTGTAACATCTTCAAGAAAACAGATTTTACTATATCCTCACTCTCCCTTTCAGCTAGACATCATCTCTTTCTCTTTCTTTTTTTTTTTTT
>NW_003852434.1:2680691-2682693 GCF_000181295.1 Otolemur garnettii
ATTCGAACCCGCCACCTTAGGTGTATGTGGCTGGCGCCCTAGCTGCTTGAGCCACAGGTGCCGAGCCCATCATCTCTTTCTCAAACCTCCTGTCTCACTTTATTATATTTCTTTTATTGAACTTAGCACATTCTGTCTTGCATCTTTTATATGCCTCTCTCCTTGACTACATTAATAGTCTTGATAAAGGCCAGGACCGTCTCTTCTTTGTAAAATATGGTCATTCGGTGAATGATTTTCAACTGAGCTACGTGGTAATGCCAGACAGGAGCAGATATCTTGCCCTGACTGGCTGGAGTTGCCAGGAACAGATTAATTTGGGTTGCAAAATCAAGGGGGATATTCACAAGCAGAGAAATGGGAAGGAGAGGTTATAGGGAGCAGGCAGTTTGCAAGTAAGTGTCAGAGCTGGAGCTGGTCCCAGGACGGGCACAGCCACCTTTTCTTTTGGGGCACAAAAGAAAGGCAGGTTAGGTAGTTTCCCATCATCCTTTATAAAGCAGCTGTCAGAGGCTGCAGGCGTCTGCCCTGTTTTAGAAATCTGTGTTTATTTTTTTAAAAGAGTGAAGATAGTGTGGCTTGATGCCTGAAACCTGGGTCTGGGTCAAACACAGGCCCGTTCCTGCCCGCAGGAGACCTTGTGGGCCCCCGGTCCTGGCGTGATCAACTAACTCCTCCATGTCTACATTCAGTAGCAACGCATCATGGCTGTTGAGACATTTCTAGGTTTCCTTAAATAAATGAAAAAAATAGGAACATCGCTTGTGTTTCCAAGAAATAGCCATGAACACTCAAGCTTGGAAAGAAGAAACAGATGTAATCAGAGAATTGACATGTACGGTTTCTCCACTAGGCAGCAGACTAGGACAGACCAGGACAGACCAATGTTAGAAGCTGCTCCTGTATTTACCCGAGGAAATCATTGGTTTTCTCTGTCAGTTCCTATGTTCCCTTGACTACACCAAATGTTTCTCAGCTGATCAGACCATTCCCATGTAAAAATCTGCTAAAACCTGGAATATAAGTAGTGGGTTGATTTCATTTCCTTAATCTGAAATTCTGATATAATTTTTTTTAATTAATGAATTGCTTCCATTTTTTAAATTTTTTTGCCCAAATTGTTTTTTATTAAAAAAAATGCAAAGTATTAGGAATAGTTTATTCTGGAACTCTGATAGTACACTGGTGACATGTTAAGTCTTTCCGCTGATACTGATCTGGATTACATTTAGAAGATGGGTAACCATGAGAGTTCTACTCAGCATTTCTTTCAAGTTTCTCTGTGTGTGTGTGTGTGCACGTGTGTATACAAACATATGCTCACAAATATGCCTGTATGTATGAGTATATACACACTTCGTGCTTGTACACATCATACATATATAATGTGTACTATATATGTCTAAATACAGCAATACACTAAATGTTTAAGAACAAACACGCTGGAGCCAGACTCCCTGGGTTTAAATCTGAGCTTACTAGACTGGGACACTTACTTACAGTTCTGTGTCTCAGTTTCTTCACCTGTAAAATAGACATAACAGTGACACCCATATTATATAGTAACTGCACAGATCAAAGGATTTAATGTTAGTGATGATTATTTATGAATATGTAGAAAAACCCATTTGTTCCATCATTTATGTTGCCACGTTTATTTGGTAAATAACACCTCCTACCTATCCAGTGTAGGAGTTCAGATTTTTTTGGAGGTGCTATCATGTTGGATTGGCATTGACTTGGATTCACTTTCACTACATACATTATTCACCTCAGTAATCTGAGTGCTGTACTGAATGGGCCAGTCATGATTCGTGCTGTTTGGGGACTTAGTTCTCATAGAGACAAGAGAAATGATGTGTGCTTTTCTTTTTCCATTCTCTAATTCTCCCTTTCTTCTCCTCTTGGCCCTCCTCATTTAGAAGAATGTGAGGAATGGAGAGACGTATCAATTAGAAATTCAATTCAGTGATCATTTACCAAAAAATAGTGGTTTAACAAG
>NW_003852434.1:2682740-2714134 GCF_000181295.1 Otolemur garnettii
TGCTTTGTCCTCCTCATGGCCACAAGATGGCTGCTGCACCCCCAGGCATCACACTCTGTGGAGCCACCCAGCGGGTAGGGAAGGAGGAAGGATGGTAGACCAGTGGTGTAAGTTCTTCATATCCGGAGAAGCAAAAGCCTTCCAGAACTCTGACCGCCTCCCTCGCTAGGAGACTTAGTTCCAATTTCCAGAACAGTGTTACAAGGTCATCATTAGCTGAAAAGGCATTTATAATAAAACATGAGAGAAGGAAATAGGCTGGGAGTGATTTGGAATCAACCGATAAATAAAACCTTCCAAACTAAGCTTTTGTCTTGGCCTTGCACTTGTGTTTCTCCTCAAAGTCTTCCTATTGCCTCCCCCGGCCCTATTCCCCTCTCTGTCTGGAAGGAGCTAGAATTGAGAAAAATAATAATATGGAGATGTTTCAGGAAGTAGCATTTGCCTTATGAGAAGTTATGAATGTGCAATTGAGCAAAGAGCCTAGGAGGATATTTTTTATAAGAGCAGAGAGAGATCAAAGGAAAAAAGGCAAAGCCGGTTCCAGCTTTCCCCAGGGGGTTAATCCCATAGGCACTACCTTTGCCGGAGGCAGAGCGAATCTTATTGCCTCTGAAATGAAGTATCATAGACAAAAGAGTTTCCTACAGATCATTTAATTACGGATTAATGTAGCGAGGGAGATGCTGTTTATTTCCGTGTAACAGAGAGAGGGAGATATTGTTTATTTCTGGGTCTACAGAGCAAACAACATAGCAAGGCATTGGTGACATTCATGAGCTATTTTAAAATGACACCTATTCAAATGTTACTTATTTCATAAATCTTTAATGAGTTTTTTTTGTTTACTTAAAGAATTATAGCTTTCTGTACAATTTCATGCTCTGATCATTAGACAACCAAAATTCCCCTGCACAGACCAGCCTTCTTGGCTCACTTATTTCCCTGCTCTGTCCTCTCTCTCTCTTTTTTTTATTTCTTATAGCATAACTATGTACATTAATGCAATCATGGGGTACAGTGTGCTGTTTTCATATACATTTTGAAATACTCTCATCAAACTGGGTAACATAACCTTCATGTCATTTTCTTAGCTATTGAGTTAAAACGTTCATACTCTGCTTTTAGAAAGATTCACTTGTACCCTTGTAAGATAAACCATAGAGGTGACCCCACCAATCACCCTCCCGCTCTTCATCTGTCCTCTCTTCATCGGGTTGGCTGTCAGGTGGCTTTCCTCTATGGTGACGCATAGATGGCCAGCCCTTCACGCCGCGACCCGTCTGCAAATGCCTCGTGGACTAGTCTCCGTCACTCTCACTTGAACTGCCACTGTCAGATGACTCACTGCTACTATCCTTTCCAGGGCAGCTAACCCCCCCGTGGGAGTGGGGTCTTCTGTAACCCCTGGGGCCTTTCCTTTGTGGTATACCGTTATTTCTCACAGAATTATTTGGTCTGTGGGGTGCATAATGATACTTTCTGCTGTGTGTTATATCCCTGTCAGTATCCGGGCCATAACGGGATCCTATTTCATTTTTAACTTCATTATCAAGGCCATGAGAAGGAATGAACTGGCCCTGACTCTTGCCCTTACTAGAAAATCTTTGTTTCCCATTTATACCTGCTTGGTTCCTATTAGAATGTTCTGTACCCTTTCTAGTACTACCTTTGCCATTTTTAGGGATTTCATTATAATTGGAACTTTCGGTTACATCCCTACTGCCTTCTTTTCGTTTCTCCTTTGAGGGCGTATGAGGGTAATGAAACTCTATTCTCCCTTGGTGAGCGTTTTGGCTGCCAGCACTCACTCTGTTTCCTTCTTTTCCAGGGAGTTCCTTGAAGTTGGTACTACCTATGATGTCGTTACTGCCCTCCACAAGACTGACATCAACAGCACCTGGCTGTCTTGCTGTTTGATCCCTGGTTCCAATGGCATTGCCGCCATTTTCTTCTCTCTCTGGGATCTCATTATGACCTGGCCCTCTTGTGTCAGGAGTGAGAGTCTCAGCTTCCCCTGTGCCTGAAACCCTGGTTTGAATATCCATACCTTCCAGGTCAGGACCAATGGCTCCTCCTTTACCAGGAATGTCCTGAAAAGGTTGGCCGTCTCCACTGAAAGAAGAGATATCATTGTCTCCTCTTCCTTGAAGATCTGAGTAACCACTGCCTTCAAAATCACTGGGGATCTTTTTGACTTTTGAGGGATGTTTCAGGGAGCCAGTGTTATGTTGGATATGATGACTGCTTTTGGCTTTTACTGGACTATTCTGGACTTGGGAATGTCTTTGAGGATTCTTTTTATCTTTTGAGTGGGCTGTAGCATAGTTCACACCTGCTGCAATCCTGTGTAGAACATTCCTAGGTTTGTTCTTTTTGTTTGCTTCCCCTAAGAGTTTCATCACAGCCACTGGCCCCTTTACAGGCTGCGTGTTTTTTCTGATGAGAGCTGCGCTATATTCCTCTTGGTCATGGAGTTTGATGACAGCATCATCCCCATTGTCAGCTTCATTATTCCCAGGTGACTCGAGATACATGGACATCTTTAGGTCATTGTGGACATTCTCTTTGTTAGTGATACTGTAGTCTTCCTTCAGTGTCTGTCTATGTGCAAGGAGACTTGAGGGTTTACTACTTTGGTTATTTTCATTGGATTCAGAAAGGGACACATTTTTCTTTCTTTCCTGGGCAGTATTTTCTTTAGGCAATGGCTCTTGATTTCTTCCGGTATCAGAATGATGAAGAGTGATATTGTGTCTGTTTTTTTCTTCCTGCTAAAGTACAATTGGCAAGTGATTATTTTATGTAAAATGGTACAAAATCTAACAGTTCTTAGGCAATATTAATCCTCCCCCCAGATTAATAAAAATGGTCTATTAATTCAACAGAGGTTTTTTGGTAGAGGTCATTCTGGAATGGCCACAGGTTTCATGAGAAAGAAGAATGAACTTGAAAAATGTGTGATGTGTAAGATTCAGATATATTGGAGGGAAATGGTGAGGATATTTTAAGAATATTTATTGAATGGCACATTCAGTTGTTTGGAAACAGGAAACAGTGGAAAGATAATATGAATAAATCTGTATGGCTGGTATAGAGAAATCCTAAAGAAAAGAAAGAGAAATAAATTTGGAAATGGAGCTTAGGGCCTGATTTTGAAGGGGGGAGTCTGAATTTAAGGAAAATATGATCAAAGAGTGTGATCTTTCCTCATCTTTTGACTAGTAAGTCATTGCAAGTGAAATGGAGTTCATATTTTTAAGTTAATAATATAATTTAAAATTAATTAAAAAATTAATCTCTCTTTCTCCTCTTACTTTCCCCTCATCATCAGAGGTATCCATCCGCCTACAGGAAGAATTTTCTGTTATTTCCTCTCTTCCTTCTTCTTTTTTTTTTAAATTTTTACAGAAAATTCAGGAAAATCTACAAATAGAAGAATCTAGGTAATACTCAACTTCAGATATTTAAACAAAGGATTTTACAGCATTTTAAAATCCTAGCTATTGTCTGAAAATGGGTTCATTAATTTCATTTTCTTCTCCCTCTGTCATCTAATAAGGGCACTTGGCATTTATCGGAATTACGTGGAAGTCTTGCTGAAACAAAGGTTGTTGGACCCAAAGGCCAGAGTTTCTGATTCAGCAGATTCGGGGTGGGGCTCTAGAATGTGCATTTATGATGATCTCCCAGATGAAGCGAATGCTCTGGTCAGAGACGTCATTCTGAGAACTATTCTAGACCATACATTTAAGTAACAAAGGTCCAGAAAAGAAATAACCGTGGGAGAAAAATGGGATAAAAAAGAGGAAGTGGGGGAGGCAGAGGAAAGTGCTTGCGTCTGTATCTTGATTTATCCTTTCTGGGAAAGATCAGCTTCAAGGCCTGGGCTCTGCTAGCCTGGGGTGCGGCCAGGATTCGGTAAGCTTGGCAGGAACAATGTGGGGAGGAAGACGGGGGAGCTGGTCTGACTTTGCCCTGTGCCACTCACTATGTCTCTGTGACATAGGCTGGACATAGAAACATTTGAGAGTCTGATGGGAGCTTTCCAGAGCATGTCACCACAGAGGAAGTGAGGAGGCTTTAAAAGGAGAAACTTAGAGGGAACATGTATGGGACAAATGTGAGTCAATCAGACAAAGAGGATCAAAAATTAGGATGCAGCAGGAAAAGCAGGCAACAGGTGGTTAAGCAACATTGTCCCGCGCACATCTGAGGATTCCGAGTCCTCCTCTCCACTCCCGTGTAAGCCACATTTGTACGTGTGGTGTGTGATACGTACTGGATGCTATAGCCCAGCCCTGGATGTCATCTTAGAGCAAGGAGGAGGGGGAGTGAGGAGCTGAGTATTTTTATCTAAAAGACACTGCAGAATTTATTTAATGAACTCCTCACATTATTAAGTAATCTTACATTTAAACAGACGGAATTTAATTTCTGCACCCTCCTTTGCCCCTCTGGTACCACACAGGTAAGAGCACTTGAACAACAGAGCAGTTCCAGAGTAAAGGATGAGGATGTACTTTCTTCTCACCTTTTGGTTGTAGTGAGCTAGGACCTACCACATCAACACACAGGCCTTTGAACTGGTGAGTAATGTGAAATCAACATGAGAGCTATTTACGGAGGAGGGGACATGTAAGAGATGGTGCTGGGTGCTACCTGTTCTGAGCAATCCCTGGTGACTTGTGGATTGGCAAAGGCAGTCGGCCTAGAGGGGCAAGAAGGGCTGGGCAGAGCTGTGAGGCAGAGACAGTAGGTCTCATTCCTACTGGGGTTTGCGAAGACAAAAGGAGCACAGGAGACTGATAGGACCTGGGATGCCAGGGTGAAGGATTTGGGTTCGTCTCGTAGAGTATGAAGAGCTTGTGAAATTTCAGAAGAGATTAACAAAATGAAAATCAGGGCTTGGTGCCCGTTATGGTTAGGGCCCTGATCACATACACTGAGGCTGGCGGGTTCGAAACCAGCCCAGGCCTGCCAAACAACAATGACAGCTACAACAAAGAAATAGCCAGGCATTGTGGCCGGCGCCTGTGGTCCCAGCTACTTGGGAGGCTGAGGCAGGAGACTCGCTTGAGCCCAGGAGTTGGAGGTTGCTGTGAGCTGTTGCTGTGATGCCATAGCACTCCACCAAGGGTGACATAGTGAGACTCTGTCTCAAAAAAAAAAAAAAGAAAGAAAGAAAAAGAAAAGAAAAGAAAATCAGGAGTTTAGAAGCAACAGTAGTAAGAAAGAACAATTAGGAGACTTTTGTAATATCCAGGAATGAAATGTAATCACTTGGGTTAGGATTAAGCCAAAGAAAGACATTATCAGGTAAAAAACCTTCTTATTGGTGCCCAAATAGAAGAAGGCTTAATAACTAAAATGAACTAGAACGTTGAGATGTAAAAATGAAGGCAGGATGAGAAAGATAATGACTATGCTTTTAGGCATATTGATGTTAAGGGAATATCCAGTTAGAGATTTGGAGTTGGTATCACAGACTCTCAGGGGTCACCCAGCACAAGTCCTCCCCATGTGTCAGACCCTATGGTCAACCCACATTATTGGCCTAACTGCTTATTACTTTTCAGGCCAGACCTTTTCACCTATGTTTAGTTGTAATTTTTTTCAGTTAAAAATATTTTTAACCTGAAACTAGTGTCCATTTATCTTGATGCAACAACTATTAAGGTTGAAACCCTGCCAGGGTTGAAAGACGTTTCATTTTCCTCCAAACTCACGGATGCTTCCCCTCTACAGGCTAACACTTGGAGTTTTTCATATGAGGTCACTATGTTTAGACCCATCACTTGATGATGGATCCCCCTTTAGTTTGTGGGGTCCCACATCAGCCCCAGACTTGGATGTGGCCTGACCAGCCCAGAACCCAGGGCACCCATGAGCTTCCTCGCCCTGGCCATAGCCCTGTTTTTACCAATATGACTTAATTTTGTCCTGTCTTTTTGGCTACCACTTCCACATGTTGGCTCTTGAGAGATGTGGGTATCTCATCTTAGAAGTGTTAATTAAAGATGTCAAAATAGGTGAGACCTCCTGGATGGAGAAAAAAGAAAGCAGTCAGCTGGAAGTTCTTACTATCGGGGCAAAAGTGTAGGGAAAATAGCAGAGGACAGAAAAGCTGGACTCGGGGAAGCCAGGATCACAGGGATCAGTGCACAGAGAAATAGCAGGCGGGGGTTGCCAGATGGTCTTTCTTAATCCCCCAGTCCCATGTTCATCGAACGTAGTTTTGCTGTGGAATGAGCACATGTATTAGCATCAGTGGCCTAATGCAGCCACTTGTGAGCTCTGTGATCTTGGGAGCCTTATTTTACTATTCTGAGCCTCAGCTTTCTTAGCTATAAAATAAGAAAAATGATACTTACCTTTCAGGATTGCTGGTAGAATGCAATGGTTTTATTAGATGATACAATGCACATAAAGCCTCTAGCACACCTATCATAAAACAAGTTCTATATAAATGACAGTCACCATGACTTCATACAGCGGTGTATGGAGCCCTGCACTGAACGATAGATTGCTCTCCTTCGCGATGGCAGTGACAGCTGTCTGATTATCAGATGCATAGCTGTTCTCCCAGTCCCTGGATTTCTCTAACACTGGCTATAGTGGCAGATGGAGAGGGGCTCGCTCTGGACCTCCCTGCCCAGGTTCTGCCTGAACGGCATCCTCTGGCTGTGAGTTCTAGAAGCTTGTAGCACATGATGGTATGTTGTCCCAAATGGATTCTAAATTTTAGTTGGGCTCTCTTTCTATCCCTTTCTTTCTTTTTTTTCCATTCGCAAACGGGAGTACTGTTCTACTCCAAGGACTGTTTGTTTTTATACATGTATCTTGTTAACTGTTGGAAGCGTAGGGAAATTGAATCTGTTTACACTTGAATTTCAAAATAAAAATGGTTTATAGAAGAGCCCTCTACTTTTAAGAAGCTGCCTAAGACGCAGTCTACATGAGTATTTTAAGGTATAATTTGAAGTGATTTATCTATTAAAATCGTGATACCATTTTTCACCAATTTTTTATATTGGTATCTTCTGACAATAACTGAGATTTTTCCACAAGAAAAAAGAATAGAAATAAACTTTGTAGTGATGTAGCATATTTCTAAATAAAAGGCATTTTCAACATTTGACTTATTTTAAGACCCTGAGTCTTGGAAAGTATTACTTTGACATTCATGTTGTCCTCTGCAATTAAATCCATTTACTCATAGCTAATAGAACCTTTTGAATTAAACAGGTGGGTTAGAGACTCAATAGACTATAATAATCCCTTCCTATTTTTTTTCTATTCCTACACTGAAGTGGGAAGTTTTGTTTTATTTTTGGTGCTTTCACTGCTTTTAAAAGAGAAGTACGTATACTAAATAGCTATTAGAAGACCCCTAAATAGAGTTCTTTTTAAAGTGAAAATATAAAACAACTTTTAAACGGTAGTATGCGATGGTCAATCATTTTTACGTAGGAAAAAATACTTTAAAAAAATAGAAAAGGCTTTTCTTTTTTTTTTTTTTTGCATTTGTTTATGTTAAATGATTTCTGGTGGCATCACTGACTGCAGGATGGATTATGCATTGGTCGGCTGGTCTGGTTTCCTCTGCTGTTCTGTCTCTGTGTCTCAGCTCATATGATTCATTTTCATGGAGAATGGCCTCTCCCGCTCACTTCTGTTTGCTCAAATCCAACCCATCCTCCAAGGCCCAGCTCAATTACTTCTATTATGTAGCTTTCCCTGAACACCATAACAGGAACTAATTTCTTTCTACTCCAAACTCCTAAGTAGATCATTTTCTTCTTCTTCTTCTTTTTTTTTTTTTTTTTTTTTTTTTGGTGTGTGTCTGTGGGGCTCCCATTCATATAGTCCTCCACATTCTGTCTTGATTTGTAATTTCTGTTAAGTACCTTTTGTTTATTTCCTAACTCTAAGATCGTGGAAGGAAATAATTAAGTGTTCTCAATCTTTTATCTGACATAACATCTTACACAATAGTCTAAAGAACTCAACATACATTTGTTAAATAAATAAATTTTAACTTGCTTACATAAACACTTGTAGTCTTAGAGATGCCATCCAAATATATTGAGCAGAAGAAAAAACATTGTGAAAGGAAACCGGTGCTTCTAAGGGGGAAATGAAGCCAGATTCGGAAAAAGCAAATAGTTCTTTTGCTGATGGTGTTTTAAGCTGTTTCCAGCCCTTTGGTCAATTAGCCTGCAAGAAGGGACGGCATGAAAAGAATTATTTTTGTCCCGGGGACAAGTGCCTCATTCTTTCTCTTCGGAGCATCTGACACGGAGTCATCCCTGGAATAAATTTAAGGGACACTAAAATGTGTCACTTTTCAGGCCAAAAAACCTTTTCCTATTAACTTTCCCCTGGTGAAATCCCCACCATTAGAACATATGGTGGAATATGTTCAAAAAAACCTCTTTATAAAAGATCAAACATTATTCAGAAGCGGTAACATAGCAGTTCCTGGGCATCTGGTGTCCACTAGAAGCACACCTGCGTAGCAGGTCCTGAGGCAGAGCAAGGTCCGGGCCGGCATGGGGATCAGGAATGTCCAGAGCCCAGAGTTCTGTAGTGCAGAGGCCGAGGAGCTCAGGAGTGTGGGGGAAAGGGCAAAGGAGCCAGCCAGAGACGGAGGCCCCAGAGCGGGCAGAAGTGAGCTTCTCTTTCCTTTCAGGCTTTCCTAGCGTCAGTCTGGAGATTGGTTCATGATAAGGACAGTCACTCAAACATTCAGCTAACCGTCAGTTTAATTTTCCTTCCCAGGTGATGTATAAACATCCTTAAAAATATAATACCTATGTTTCTCATGGTGACCCTTGTACATTATCTTAAAAAACCCACAACATTATATTAAGGTGGGTTTATCTTTTAGTAAGGAGAGTTCTGGCTCTCTTTTTAATAGTCTGAGATTTTTTTTTTTTTTCAAACTTGGGCAAAGTTGAATCTGCCTCTGACAAACGGTAATACTTCTTATAACCACAGGGGGGCGTGGGTCAGCCAGGCCCTGAAGGCAACAGGCGTCTCTATATCTGTTTTCCCTAAGTGACTGACTGCTGCTTTCCCTCCCAGGGTGCATCAATTTTGTTACCAAATTCCAATGGAAATGAAGCATTTGGAAATATTTTCAGGTGGGAAAGGGAGAGGGGATTAGGAGAAAGGCAGGTTTTACAATATTTGTGTCTGTTGTCCAATTGGCAAAATTCACAGCATGAACATTTAGGCTCTTAAAGTTGAAGTTTTGGCCTTATAATTTTCAGCTGAGATCAAGAACAGAAGATTGTTAGTTCTTAGAACAGAATTTTCTAGAACTGTCAGGAGAAACCACAACAGGCAGACATAAGCTGTGATTTGGTGACGTGCAAACCTGAGAGGCTTTGTTTAACTTTCTGGATGCAGATGGAAAAGGAACTCCACGTAAACAGAATTCCCCCACGAAGACTTGTTAGCCACCTTCCCCGTTTTCTCTTTTTGTCATCTCAGAGAATAATGTTTGTCATGTGTATGAGTGCAGAGACATCGCTGGCTAGTAACCATACTCTAGAATTCTTACTCGTTCCTCTGGATGTTGCCTGGCAAACCCCTGTTTCATTTGAAGGACGAAACCACGTGGAGGAGAAACTCCTCTCTATTCAGGAAGCCTTTCTCTTTTCAATCACACTTTGTGGGAATTACAATCCCTGGTTCAGTAGGAAGTACCAAAACGATGCTGCATAACCTTACACTTCCAATGAGGACCCAAGACTATTCTGACAGTTAAAATATTCTCCTATTGACTTTTTCTTTACAGAACTGAAAAAGAGTTATTTGAGAAGACCAATTCTGTTTACCGGCTGTTCTTCCACACACCCTTGCTTAGTTTTCTCCGTCTGTGGTTGAAATGTCTGAAAGGAAACAAGGAACAAAACGTCACCAAATAGAACAGTCTTTCTTTCCCATTAACTTCTTCAAACAACAAATGTTTCATTTATTTTTCTCTCACAGGGTTGTCCATGTGGAAAATTATTGGTAACCAAAAAGAGATGGAGGCACTGCTCACTTTTAATATTTATTTCAACATTACGGAAGATGGCGCCCACTTTCTTCCCTCAGAGGGAGACAATGCTCCCTCCTTTACAGAGAGGATTTAAGCTCAGAGAACTACTGAGTGGTGTGGTGGGGGGAAAGGAGCGACTCTGAGTGAAGGAGCGTGGCTGTCATTGGAATCCACCAAAAAAGGTTTTGCTGGCATGCTGGAAATTGTTAAATACAAGTGAATTGAAATCAGAGTTCAAGGATGTGGACTTTATGTGCACACTGATTATATAAATTCAGTAATTGTTATATTGAGATAAAATGGGAGGGTGCTGGTGGTCCAGCAGGAGTAAAACCATAACCATTCATGTAAGGGGTCACCCCTTAGGGAAGTATATAACCTTCCTCTGTCAGTCACCTGGCTGGACATTTGGTTCAGGCAAGAGAAAATAGAGGTGGCTAGTAGATTGAGACAAATTCTTTTGTCTTTTTAAAATTTGATATAAAATGTTCAGAATTTCTTGAGGGTACCTAGAGGTGAGAGGTAGCTATTGAAGTGCAGAAAGGCCCAAAACTAAAAAAACAAAAATAGACCCCTGCAGCTCGTCTCAGGCTTTTGGCCTAAAGTTTATATATCATAGGCCAGAATGCAGAATGAGACCTGAGGATCCTGGAGCAAGTTTTCTGTGAAAGGAATAAACATAACTTTCTTGTTCTCCGTGCTTATATTTCTCTATTTCAGTTCAAATTCCTAGCCCATGTCAGATGTGGGACTGGTTCCTCTTTGTCTGTGTGCGACCATGGAAGCAGGCACCATGGTGGGTTGCTCCATCAGGGAGAGACTCCCTTAAGGGAAAGATGAAATACAAAGACAGGTGGTATGAGAGCCACTTAGCCCAGCTGTCTCAGTTACCAAGAAAGCCTGCTTCCTGAATAAGCCTTAAAGTTCTGCATTTGACTTTACACACAGAGATTGTTACTGGCAGTCAGATGTTGGTATTTCTCCTGCTTGCTCCAGATCCAGTATTCTCCAGCCCAGAAATCTGGGCTGATTCCTGCCAATCCCATTTCCCAAGCTCCTTTCCTGCCAATCTCACTTCCCAAGCTCCTTTGCCGTCTGGCTTCAGTCTGGCTTTGGCTGATGGAGTCGTGGCCTGAGACTGGAAGGTAGAAGGAGAAGCAGCCAAGGTGTTTTCCTCCCCTGCTTTCTGTCTTTGGGACCCCAACTCCAGGACTGGATCCGACTCCTTTGTGGTCTTAGTCCCCAGAGGAGACTGGAGACACCACCTCCTGCTTTTCCTTCCAACCCGAGGGGTGGGAGTAATTTCAATCTTTGGGTGCCCGTGTCACACCTGATTTGCCCTTTCTGTCCTTCCTGTACTTTATGGCGAGTTCTCCCAGTAAATCCCTCTACTGAACTCTCGATTGTGGATTATCTTTTCCTGACTACAGTGTGGCTGAAAAAATCATCTTAGAAATAAAATCTCAAAAGTTGAGAAAATCCATCTCTTTAGCTGGACTCCAAGGCGTATCTGCCTAATATGTTCTGTTTCATTTTAGGAACAAGCAATAGTTTGTCAAAACCCCTCATATTTATATATTAAACTGCTTTGTATGGATAATCTCATCCGAGTCCCCAGTAACTCCTAAGAGACACACAGCTGGTGGTGGTAGTGGGAGAAGAGAAGGTATTTTCATCTAAATCCTCTGTCTCAAAGTCCCAGAGTTAAAATAATTAAATTTAAATGATTAAATATGAAAAAAATTTAGTAATAAAAGAAAATGTTCCTGAAGTTTATATTAAGTATCTTCAGGGCGTACTTTATAATGACATTCTGTAGAGCGTTTCTTTATGTTGATTCTTCTGATGACTGGGGGTAGGAGGGAGGGCAATTGGCTGGATCTCACCTGATGTGCACAATGGAACAGTGTTCAGCACAGCCCCTGGGTCTTCAACTACAACCTGAACTTTACCTTAGAAGCGAAAAAAATGTAACCTAAACATCTGTACCCGCATATGAATAGGAAATAAGCCAACAAACAAAAATGTAGACCCTTGCGTCATTCTTTAAAATGCCAAAACAGTGAAAATAGTTTTGGAAACAAATCTGTAAGAAGAAGAAAACATAAAAACGAAGGAGACAGACAGACATTAAGCAAAAGAAAGAAAAGACAGTCTGGGGTATTTGGCATCTTCTTACAGAGCACGCGTGCACACACAGGTGTGTTAAAAACACCATTGACAGTGTCGCGTACCTTAGCATGTGTGTAGTTCATGACTTATTGTGACTCATAGCAAAGTCTTTCTACACAAATAGATATTGATATTGATAGATGTCAATAGATATCGATAGATGCAAATAGATATTGCATATTGAGGAATCTTAATTGAATTGCATGACCCGATAAAAATCTTTTATTTTTTTCCTTTCCTAAATTGTTTGGAATTTGGTTTATGATTAATTCTAAGACATATTCAAGTGACTCAGTATACACTAATTTCTTAAACCACAAATCTATCATCAAAGAATTTAGGATAAAATAGGATCTCTATACATGGGAGGAAACATCCCATTTAACCATTTGGAGTTCCAAATGTTGCCTCCCTGTCCTTGCTGAGCTTCTTTCACTTGAAATCTGCACCCTCCCTTCTCCATTCATACTCACTCTGTGTCTGTTCCCTGCTGGGATGTGCCCTTCAGTGGAGGTGGCACTGTCCACCTCTGGGGGGGAAAGCTGACCCCCTCTTGTGCCCAGTGGTCATGGGTTCAATGTCGACACTGCACATTCACACCATAGAATGGCCAGGGAGCTCCCCTCCCGTGGCTCCTTGGAATGTATACCTCAAAATAAAATCTTTAGCTGGTTGGCCAGAGCTGGGTGGGGCACACTCCGCCACCACTGTGGTGCCTGAGTGTGTGCCTCTGGCCCTGATGGCGAGGTCATGTGCAGCTGGCCTGACAGGTGTCAGGGGTGAGCGGTGCAGCCACCCAGGCTGGGGGGGCATGTATGCTGAGACAGGGACATACTTCCTCAACTTCTGCCATTCTCATGGAGGACCTGGGTGCCCAAGGACCTATATTTCAGTGCGATTAGTGATGGAGTAAACACCTGTTTCCATGGTTCTCCAGCTGAAAAGGTTACTCAGTAGCTGGGATGCTGCTCAGACATTATCTAATTAGCACTGTGTTTGCAGTGCAGAAAATATCTGAGACAGTCAGCGTTTTCACAAGATAATTTGGATAATTCACATCCTGAATACTCTTCTGGGTGAGTCACAGGGAAGAAAAGATACAAAGGAAATAGGAGCTTGCTTTGGGTTAAGTTGGGGGTCCTACACCCCAACAGCAGGGTCCCACAGCACTGGGGTATTGTGAGAAATACAGAAAAGTTCTCATCTTTTTTTTTGCATTGCCATCAATTTCTAATGTCTAGTTGGATGGCCTTAAAATATTCACGCTAAAATTCTTTCAGGTGTTAGTAATAATACTGAAAGGCTCTTTAGACATGCTGTAATATGTCTTTGGGGGTCACTCATTAGCGTCAGATGATTTGAAATGCTGTGGCCAGCTTTTGTTTTTCCCAAAAATATTGGTTTTGGTCTCTTAAGTACAACAAGGCATCCCATGATGTAGCGCGGGTGTAACGAGAGCCTCCTCCGTGGCAGGCCTTTGTGTTGAGGACTGGGTGCTTTCCATTCGCTGGGTACTTTACTGTAACTGAGTTAGGTAAATGCCACTAATTCTTATAGACATTGCTTTAAAAAAACACAGCGAGAGATTATATATGAAACATCGAATTCATTTATAAATGAATTTGTAAATGCTTACTGCTGCTGCCCAGGCCACACTGAAAAGGAGCAGTCCCACACAGACACCTTGCATCTTTGAGAATTTCTGTGAAAAGACAATAATGTTTTACCCTAAAGCACTGCTGATGATGAACTACAGTCATAAGAAGAAATAAAACACAGGGGTGTATTAATAAACTTCCTTCCCCCAGCGGTCTTATTTCCTTTGTATAAACTGTGTATGATTTATTTATATCCGAGTGCGGATATGTTAATCTCTGACCTTTTACCTGTCTAGTTATTCCAATGTGAGAATGAAAATTCTTTAGCACCACTAAAATAAAGTCAGTGGATCCTAACGGATTTTACAGACACATGTATTTGCTCCATCATCAGCCCTAATTTTCTCCTCTTTAGAAAGAGATCATTTACTATTTTTGGTATAGTTCAAAATAATATTCAGTTAATGGAGCAGTGCATAACGGACTCTAAGTCTGTTGAGGTAGCAGATTCCACCCAGGGGAATGAAATCTTATCTGCCTCCCAACTGGTACCCCCCATACACATCCTCATATTCACTAGGAATGTGTCTGAATTAACAGCCGTTGATGAACGAGACAGTGAAATGATTTATGCAATCCTTGTATTAAAAGCTAACACTTACAACACTAAAATGAGCCATAAAATGTTTTAAGAATTTTGCACGTACTCAAATTATTTGAGCCTCACAACAACCCTGTGGGTTAGGTGGCACTACTGTGCCTGTCCCATGGATTTGGGTAGACAGAGAAAGGTCAGATAACTTGCTCTACAGTTCACAGATATCAAGGGGCAAAGTGGCTACAGAGCCAGTGATCTCAGTGAATTTCTATGCCACCTTCAATAACTTTCATGGTATAGAAAAACCTCTGGGTAGTTGACGTCAAAGCAAATCATATTTTATATCAGGATCCACAAAATGATGTTTTAAACACCAACACTTATTTCTGACTAAAGGCACAACTTTATAAGATGAGTGAATGAGTTCGCTTAAGTCAAGTAGCCATTAGATTGAAAAAAAAAAAGGGTTAGCATAGCTCTGGACTCCCAATCTGTTGGTTTTGATGAACATTAAGAATTTTACGAATATTAAGCAGCCTTAAAGAAAGATGGAGACTTTACCTCCTTCATGTTTACATGGATGGAGCTGGAACATATTCTTCTTAGCAAAGTATCTCAAGAATGGAAGAAAAAGTATCTGATGTATTCAGCCCTCAGTACTATGAAACTAATTTATAGCTTTCATAGGAAAGTTATAACCCAATTATAGCCCAAGAATATGGGGAAAGGGGAGAGGGAGGGGAGGGGGAAGGATAGGTGGAGGGAGGGTAATTGGTGGGATCACACCTATGGTTTATCTTATAAGGGTACATGTGAATCTTTCTAAATGTAGATAAATGTCTTAACACAATAACTAAGAAAATGACACGAAGGCTATGTTAACCAGTTTGATGAAAGTATTTCAAATTGTATATAAAACCAGCACATTGTACCCCATGACTGCATTAATGTACACAGCTATGATTTAATCATAAAAAAAGAATTTTACTGACTTCCCTAGAGATATATAGCAACCAACATAAAAATATTATCCTACCAGTCTTTGAAATGACTTGAAGGAAAAACACTTGATGGGCAAAATTACCTGAATATTCTTGCAATCTTTAAACTTTTCAAGGTAGAAACTTTTATTTGAAGAAATAAATATAACTATGAAATATATTCTAAAATCCTAGGCTATTTTCTTCTAAAGCAATTCAATTTTTAGGATCTTAATTCTAATTGAATCTGATAATTTAGCCTTCCAACTTTTTTCTGGATAAAGATCATGTAAGCCACTTCGGAAAGGACTTCATGCTGACCAGTAGAAATAGCAGCACAGAGTAGGTTTGAAAGTATGAATGTGATCAGATTCTCCCGATTGTGATTGATAAATAACAAGATAGAAAAATCTTAGAGTCTTCGAGTACCATGCATATTGATAATGCTGATAGTCAAGGAGATGGTTTGCTCCCAAACTGTCAATTTTAGTTTATGATTTTTAGAGCTTGGTAACACTTCCTATTTCATAAAACAAAGCACTGAATGCTACACACTTCTGCTCAACAGAGAGTAATTTCAATTAATTTGCATTATTTTCAAATAAGAATTTTCAGAGTTTCATAAGAACTCACCTGGGTGGCAAGCATCTTGAAAATATAACTAATTTTGATATAAAGCCATTTGCTATCAAGGATATCAAGAGAATCAAATTACCTGGTATGTTTTAGCTTCAGAATACCTGGCTTCTTCTGCAGGATTAGCAATCTCTGGGCATTTTGCTGAAATTTAAAGTTTGTTAGAGTTGCCAAGGGCCAATCAGCAGGGGCTCAGTTAGCTCTAGCAAACAATTTGTTGCGAGTGCCCACAGATAACCATAGGGGGCAAAGTAATTTTAATCTAAAAATGTTTTTGTGGTGAAAAGCTGCTATCAAATGTTCCAGAAAGTGGGATAAACAGAAAATATAAATACCCCAGTTTGGACATCATGTTGTCAGGTAATTAGGATTGATTTCAGAACTGTTCATTAGGACTGACTGGATACCCAACAAGTCTATAAATGGAAAAAATGTTTGCTGTCCTTTTATGTAAAATGTTCATAATTTCAATTTTGTCTGAATGAAATTCAGCAACATTTACAAAGATGTTTTTAGCATCTACTACGTGACAGGCACTGGAGAAATAGCAGTGAACAAACCAGACAGGAAAAATCCCTGTCTGCATGAAGCTTGGAATCCAGCAGGGAAGACAGACAGTGAACGAGCTAGATGAGGAAAATGCGTGAGATTAGAGAGTGACATAGACTGAGTCTGATGGAAAGAAGTGTGGTAGTGAGGAGGAATGACATGCATTGAGGGCGGGACACGGGGTTGAGATTTTAGCCAGAGAGAAGGCCTTGTTGAGAAATTGACTTTTGAGGTAAGTCCTCCCTGTGGATTGAGTACATGCGTCCCACCAAACTTGGCATGTTAGCAGGTAAACCCCCGCATAATAGTATTAACTCATGGGGCCTTGAGGGAGTGATGAAGTCACCAGGGCAGAGTCCTCATGAATAGGATTAGTGCCCTTATAAAAGGGCCAGAGGGAAGGAACTAGGACCTTTTCCCCTCTGGTTTTCTACCCTGTGAGGACACAGCCTCTATCCCCTCCAGACGACAAGGTGGGAAGCAGAGACAGCCAGCCCTCACCAGACAGCAAAACTGAACTTACTGCCACCTTGACCTGGAACTTCCCAGCCTCCAGAAGTGTGAGAAATGAGCTATGTTCTTTACCAAGGACCCTTGTGTTCTGTTACCCAGGATACGCAGCCTGAGACAGACAGGTAGCCCCGTGAGGATCTGTGGGAGGAGCATTCCAGGCAGGAGGACTAGGAAAAGCAGAGCCTGGGGGTTCCAGAAGCAGCAGGGCCATCTTGGCGAGAGTGATGAGCAGAGTAGCAGCAAATGCAGGCGGAGAGATGGTAAGTGGTGAACTGTAAGGGCTCGGCAGCGATTGCCAGGCTTTAGATGCTACCCTAGGCGGGAGGAAAGCCCTTGGAGGTTTTGAGCAACGGAATTAGTAAAGGAGTGAATAAGGGAGGACAAGAGCAGAGAGAGCAGCAAGGAAACCCTAACTATAATCTGGGCCAGAGACAAGTGGGGTTTGAACCTCACTGGTGGCAGAAAGGGGGATAAGAAGGAAGATATACCGAGAATATTTGGAAAGAAAAGCCAGTAGGACTTGCTGATACCAGATGTGGGCTGTAAGAAGGAAATCAAGAATCAGGATGATATCAAGTTTTTGCCCTGAGCACCTTGAAGAATAAGGTTGCTTTTTATTTATATTTTTGAGACAGAGTCTCAAGCTGTCACCCTGGGTAGAGTGCTGTGGCATCATAGCTCACGGCAACCTCAAATTCTTGGGCTTAAGTGATTCTCTTGCCTCGGCCTCCCAAGGAGCTGGGACTATAGGTGCCCACCACAATGCCTGGCCATTTTTTGGTTGTTGCTGTCATTGTTCTTTGGCAGGCCCAGGCTGGATTCGAACCCGCCAGCTCTGGTGTATGTGGCTGGCACCTTAGCCCCTTGAGCTACAGGTGCTAAGCCCAAAATGGTCAATTTAGGATGCTAAATTCCTTCCTTCCTTCTCCCCTCTCCCTCCTTTTTTCTCTCCCTTTCTCCCTTCCTTCTTTTCTCACAGGCTAGAGTGCTGTGGCCTCAGCCTAGCTCACAACAACCTCAAACTCCTGGACTTAAGTGATCCTCCTGCCTCAGCCTCTGGGACTACAGGTGCACACCACCTTGCTCTGCTAATTTTTCTATTTTTAGTAGAGACGGAGTTTTGCTTTGCTCAGGCTAGTACTGAACTCCTGAACTCAAGTGATCCTCTGGCCTCAGTTTCTCAAAGTGCTAGTTTTACAGCCCCAACCCACTGCACCTAGCCGACAATGGATTTCTGAATGAAGCAATGAGAACATACCCTAGAATAAACCATTCTAGGCCACTGCCTACTCTCTTGTTTTGCTCAAACTGGCTGCCAAAATCATTATTGTAATAGTTTAGAAGGTTCCATTCAATCTTAAAATATTGTAATACCTGGGAGGATTATTTATATTAGAACTATATGCACATTTATAAGCATTAATAAAATATTAGGTAAGCTTTCCTTAAATGCAGTTTTAACAGATTCTAATTGATATATGAGGCAATTTATATACAAGTTCCCAATTTTTACCAACTCCCCAAATAGAAAAAGAAAAAAAAATCAAACAAATTAAAAATCCTTAGGCTTTGAACAGTTTTGGCTGAGAAAATGGTGCCTTTTCTAGTTTGGGCCAATCCCACGTTTTGCTTTATTTAATTCTGCACATCCTCATCGGAGGGTCCAGAGCTGGCTTCAGAAATGCTTGCCAGAATCAGAATTTGAATTATTGAGCCGGGCCACTGTTGATTCACAGCTATCCAACCTTGATGCTAGAGTCTTTGAATGCCCTCATTGACAGTGGGGACATTTAACTCTAATAGCTTTGGAGTCACACAGAGCTGAGTTCAAATCCTGACTCTGTTGCTTGTTTGCTGGGGTAAGTTGTTTAAGCAACTAAATTGGACTACTGTGTGCCTCAGTTTCTCCATCTAAGAATGGGAAGCATAGTAATAAGCTAAACTTTCCTTTGGGGACTATGATGATCCACGTGTTATTTTGAGTGTGGTGTATCAACTCAATTACAATGTAAACCCCATGACAAATCTATGGTGTAAGTACTGTTCTTATCATCCTGATTTTAGTGATAAGACATATGGTACTTAGGTGACTTGCTCAGGGTCACCTACTTTGCCAGGTAGAAAAGCAAGAATTTACAATTAGCCGCTCTGACTCCAAAGTGAGGTTTTAAAACCACTGCGCTATATTATCTCCTAAGGTCAGCACAAACATTAAATTAACAAATTCTACAAGGCACTTGACCCAGTGGCTAAATTGGATAACTAAGTGGTAAGTAGCTACCAGTATCGCCCATCCTTCCCACCTTCAATGATCATCTAGGATTAAGGTAAAGGCTACATCCTTCTGTCTCTCTTTTCTGTCCTCTGTTGATTTTCTTGCCCTGACTTCTTCTATGATTTATTTAATGAGCGGCCAAGGCAATGAAACATGGAAAGACACAATGAAGTTTAAGAGAATGTAATGGTCTGTTTCTCCAGACATCCTAAATATTCATGACCCAAATTTCAGCAAAGTGCCAAGGATTTAGGGGCTGTGGCGAGAGATGGACAAGGGAATGAGAGTCAAGGGAAAAAAGGCAACAAACAAGAGGGTCAGTGAACGAGGAGACGAACAGAAGTGCAAAGCTTTCCAAACAGTAGACAGAGGCAAAAAAATGACAAAAATGCTCATTTTCAACCTGATTTTCTAGAAAAGCAATGAACAATTCAGGAATTTCCATAACAACTTGCAACTTACGCAGTGTTTTAAGCTATTACAGTGTTCCATAAAATAAACTTTATAGCTTGAATGATCTGGGTAAAAGAGTAGGCACCTGGCTTGTGTCTCATATATGATACAGCCTTACAAGATGTTTATTGGTTGTTTTATTCCTATAGTTGTATAAATAGTATCAGATATTACTCAAATACGCTTTTCCTTTGTTTTTCTTTCTTTCAAAAGAATTTCAGTGGCCGAGCATGGTGGCTCATGTCTGTAACCCTAGCACTTTGGGATGCCAAGGTGGGTAGATCGCCTGAGCTTAGGAGTTCAAGACCAGCCTGAGCAAGAGCAAGATATCATCGGTACTAAAATATATGAAAACTAGCCAGGCATTGTGGTAGGCACCTGTAGTCCCAGCTACTCACAAGGCTGAGGCAAGAGGATGGCTCAAACCCAGGAGTCTGAGGTTGCTATGAGCTGTGATGACACCATGGCACTCTACCCAGGGTGACAGAGTGAGATTCTGTCTCAAAAAAATAAGAGGAATTTTAGTGTGCATGAGAAAGAAATGAATGAGAAATGGAGGAGAATCTTCATTTATGTGATGGGAAAATATCTAATTTGTTCTAGAAAAAAAGTGTTCTAGAGAAAACTCATAGCATTTTAAGAGGGGAAAAAACTGAGCTAGCTCTAGTGCTACCGTGGAGTGAACTAGCAGGACCTAAATATACATTCTCCCCAAGCTAAAATGAATTCAAAGCTAAATAAAAATATTTCAACTTGAGTTTTAAATTTAGAACCTACAATTGACAAAAGCGACAAAGAACAAGAGCCTCTGCTGGCTGGAAGACCGCAGAGATGAAATGCTAGGAAGAAAAATTAGAACCGTGAGCAGGGCCAAAGTCACATAAGATAGAGACTTTACTTCTACCTTCTGGAAACTTGCCCCCCAGTGTTGAGCTTGAACTTCAAAAACTCAACATATGTTTCCTAACTGTGTTTCTATAATGAAGAGTTTTACCATAACATTTCTTAGGAACTAACAACCAAAGTTAAAACCAGGCTGTGTAAAAGGAAAGGCTATTTATCCTCACACCATCTCACTTGAACTGGAAAACAAAACAAAATAAACAAAATGAGGAAGCAATAGACAAAAGCAAGAAATGGACCTTGAACTTCCTCCAGGTTCCTGGTTCCTGGTTTGGGAGAACAGATACCTGCAGCGATGATGTGGTTAGCCTGGCTTGGCTGGGCCAGGCTGGCTCATAGAGTTGTTCCTCAAAGAGATGGCAGATGAAAGTTGGCCATGGAACATGCTTCACCTTGTGGGAGATTTTTTATTTCTTACCTCTATTTCTTACCGCTATTACGCTGTTCCATAAAATTAACTTTATAACTTGATCCAGTTAAAGGACTTGGCACCTGGCATGGGCCTCATATATGATATAGCCTTAGAAAATGTTTATTGGTTTTTTATTCCTATAGTTGTATAAATAGTATCAGACGTTATACTGAAGGGTGGGTGCAGGAATCATTCAAAAGCAACCACATACGTAGTACAGGAGAACCTCCATAGCAGACCACCTCCCCACATTGAGCACCTCCTTAAGTTGACCTAATTTTCATAGACCAGACATGCACCCCATGTACCTACCAGCACAGCAGGCCTAGTTTCCTATGTTGACCACCTCTGTATGTTGACCAGTGTGTTACAGTTCCTTGGATGGTCAACTTACAGAAGTGCTACTGTGGAATGTTAGGCAACCAGAAACCTGTATTTTTAGCTTCATCTTTGGGACCTCACCCAAGAGTAAGGATTTTTGTTTTATTTTCTCTTCTATTTCTGGGCCCATCTTCTCTGTCATCATGCTCTAGGGCCAATTGCTCTCCTATGTATGTTAGAAAACTCAGTGTTGGAGGAGATCTTCTTGTCTCCTGGGATCGTGGTCCTTCTCGGATTCTTACATATTGAGGTAACATATTCCCTGCTGTCATTTGAGACAGAAGTGTCTATGTTTCTGCATATGTTCCCACTAACTGAAATAACTCTCTATTTTCTAATTTACATAAACAAAAAGCGAACAGTATTTCTTCTCAGGAATCAGAGGGGAAACCTCTAAAGTGTCCGAAGTAGGACAGGGGGGCCCCGTTGCACAATCTCCTCTTTATCATACAAATGCTTAGGTTTGTCAAGGCTCCAGGCAGTTCACAGAAGTATTTATTTCCTTTTGATCTCCAAAATAGAGTGTGCTGCAAGTCCTGGCCGGTTTTTAGCAGAAGAAAATGTTTGGTTTTAAATACGTTCATTCATGAAGATATTCATTCCTAATCATGAGGTCTTTACCCTGCACTAAAAAAAAAAGGTCATTTTTTCTCACTTACAACCAACTTTCCCATTTCCCCAAAACAATTTTTATTTTCAGTTATTATTATTTTTTCTCTCAGTGTTCGGGAATTTCAACAGAAGTCCATAAAAACTTCAGCCAGACCCAGAACCATGGAGGGTCATGGAACGCCGCGGAGCTGCCCGTTCATTTCCCCGGGTTATTTGTTTATCCATTCGGCTATTACCAGCGAAGAGAAGACATGTCAATATAATTTGCTTTTATTTTTATATTAGAAAGATGTCTTATTACACCTTAAAATATAACTCAGAGGATGTTGTTAAAATGTAATTATAATGACACCAGCCCTTTCCTTCGGGACTTGGTGACATTGCTGGAAGTGACTGCAAAACTTGTTGTGTGACCTCAAGGGGAAAATATCCCTCATTCTCAAAATAGCCTTTTGCAAAGGTTGCCGTTTTGTTTTTCAGGATGAAGAATCTCCTCTTTAGGACTGAGCATGAGGACACTTACCGTAAGTTATTCACTGTACTGGACATGCATTCATATTTTCTTACAAAATTCAGGCATAGTCTTCCCAGTTGTTAATTTTTAACATCATGTTTATCGGCATTGTGTTACTGTTTTATTTTAGCTTTTTGTCATGACTTTCTTAATTCTCACAAACCCAGACTTTCTCTGTGCTTGTCAGTTCCTGTTTCACTTATCCACTGCTAGGTAACACACCACCCCAAAACTTAGCAGTTTGAGTTGCCAATTTATGCTTTTCTCTCAAGGTTCTCCTTGTTGACTTGATTCACCTTCATGGTTCTCACTTGGGATCTGTCGTGTGACACAATCAGAGAGGGGCAGATGTAGGAATCGTTTGAAAACTTGGCTGGGCTGCGCAATCAGTGGTGCCCAGGAGGCTCTCCCTGTGTCCTCCCCACAGCAGAACAGGCTGAACTTTCCTACCCACACACTGACCTGGCACTTGAAATACTCAGTGGGTTAAAAACTCATTAACTGGATTTGCTGGTATAAGAATAAAAGTTCCCACGCAAATTACTTTTGTTATATTCTGTTCTTTCTCAAAAGTTCTCCTATTGTATCTGGCGAGTCCCAGGGTCTTGAGCAGAAAGCAGGGATTGCCAGGCCAGGTTTGTGGCTAAGCCGGGGGCTGGTAAGCAGTCACTCTCCACAAGTAAGTCAAAGCAGTCAGATTGAAGGGGGTGCAGAAGTAGGCTCCACCCCTGGACGGGGAAGAGGGAATACCACATTGAAGAGCTTGTGGAATGGGAGTTGATGCTGCAGCCATTTTCAAGGACACAGTGTGCTCTAGACATTCCCTGGGAGCTATCAGGTGTTGAGCATTCACGGAAAGATGCTCTGAAAACATTGGGTCTACTGGATCTGGGGATAGCCCATTCTATTCGGCATTGGTAATGGTTCATGTTGCTTTGTTGATTATATACAACTGTCCCACAGCTAGAATTAAGATCAAATTTTCCCTCAGCTGACTAAGTAGAGAGACATATCTTATAATTTCTGTTATAGAATTCAAAGAATAGCTAAATAGTGAAAAATTATCTTAAAATAGTATATATCAAAGATAATACCTCTTGTTGTGTTTAGGTCCAGAAAGTACAAGAAGCGCTTTATTAATAGTTGAATAAAAGGAGATGACCCACAGATTGCTGTTTCAAATGCCAGAAATTTTACTGAGTTTTTAAATACAGTTGGAAACAGAGGCCAAAGCTTCATGTTAGGCAAAAAGAAAGAAAAGAAAAAGATAGCGAGTTCATTGATAGTTTGTTAATATTATAAATGATTAACAGCAGCCAATGTTTTAAAATAATTAATTCTTCTTGGTTTATGACTTTATACAATCATTCAGAAAGGGGATTCAGCAAACTATGACCCATGGGCCTAATCCAGCCTTTCCCCTGTTTTGGCGAATAAAGTTTTATTGGCACATAGTCATTCTCATTTGCTAAAATATTTTCTGTGGCTGCTTTCACTACAGTCTCAGAGTGAGGTAATTGTGATGGAAACTGTATAGCTCACAAAGCCAAAAATATTTACTATTTGGTCTTTTACAGAAAAAGTTTGCTGAATAAAATATTAATAAAATAAAATATGAGGGTTGAATTTGTATTTTAAAAGGAGAGGTATACATTGATGGAGGTCTTATCTTCTTGGACCCTGGAAGCTGTGAAATGCAAGGGAAAAGCCTTCTCAGAAAGAACAGGACATACAGAATGTAATTTGCTTGGGACGTTATTCTTCAAGCAACAAATCAAATCAATGAGTTTTTAATCCATTGAGTATTGAGAGATCCATTAGAGATCATAATATTTGCTGCACTGCACTTAGATAAACAAAAGGTCCAAGAAATTGTATCATGGTTTACTTTTAATTAATGCTGATTTTTTAAAAAATGAGACTCATTGGCTCAGCGCCTGTGGCTCAAGTGGCTAAGGAGCCAGCCATATACACCTAAGGTGGTGAGTTTCAATCCAACCCAGGCCCTCCAAACAACAATGACGGCTGCGACCAAAAAATAGCCGGGCATTGTGGAGGGCGCCTGTGGTCCCAGCTACTTGGGAGGCAGAGGCAGGAGATTCACTTGAGCCCAGAAGTTGGAGGTTGCTGTGAGCTGTGATGCAACGGCACTCTACCCAGGGATACAGCTTGAGGCTCTGTCTCAAAAAAAAAAATGAGACTCATATCATCTGGAGAAGGATTGGAGTTTTTATAGAAAGAATCACAATGGTGAGAAAGTCAACGTTTATTGTTGAAAAGACTCTTGAAACCTACATCAGAAGCAATCGTTTTGTAAGGGTAAAATTTCATTTTACTCCTTTGTTTTGCATTACCCTTTTTGTTAAAATTAAAAAGAAATGAGAGAAAATCAACATAGCCATAAAAGAGGCAGGATATAGAATTTGTGTCACTGGAATAAGCTGAGAGGCAGGGGCATGTTCAATGCCTCCCATAGATTAAACACGGGTTACCAAGGCTGCCCAAGGGAGGATATTGATTGAGTCTTCATGTTGAAGGACGTAAAGGGGACCTGAAATGAGGGGGCAGGGTATAGGGTGACCCCAGGGAGAGGGGCAGGGTGATCTTTGAGAAGCATCTATCTTGTGGCTGCCCTAATGCCCATAGCCTGTCCACCCACAGTATAACCCATGCTGAGAAGCCATTTATTACACACTTATCTGGTGGGGGGGGGGGCGTGTCTGCCATGGATTATCTCGTAGAGTTCACCCTCTTTCATACTTTAAGCCCTTTCTTAATTCAACCAAACTCTGTCGTGTGGCCAACCTCATTTAGAATGGTACAGGACACTCAATGCTTCCCAAACCTCAGGATCTGGAAGAGGTGTATGGGGGGAGGCTATATTCTGGCTTCCTGACAACCTCGTAGGATTCCCTATAGACCACATCTGTAGGGATTGCATATGGGAGAAGTGGCTGCTGCCCGGCCTGAGTCTGGGCAAAGTGCCCTGTGATTCCTCCTGGAGCAAGAATGAATAACCAGCATGGTGAAGTGATACCATAGAGAGTTTCCCACCCGCCTCCCTATCTTATGGGAAATGATCACAAGCCATTTCTTGTCTATCTCTCTGGCTTCAGTTCATGTTCTCTTAGTGTTCTGCTACAGACTTCTACGTGAGTCTGTCTGCTTGGGTATGGGTTACAGCTGATTCCTCAATGGCAGAATGACCCACCACTTGTGCCATCTATCATCTGGCCTCTCTGGGCATCATCCCATGGAATTAGCATGCAGGGAGCTGACGCCATCTGGTCCTGATTTTGTTTTCTGTGTAAGCAATGCACTGTCTAACTCCACTTGAACTCATTGTCTCTCTACTGGCCAGATCTGTGGATGTGTGGTGTGAGACACTAAGAGCTGCAGTCAGGAGCCTCGTAGACCTGTTACCAACCACAATGCTGCTCAGGGGCTCAGGGGCTTCCTAACTGCTTGATAAGCATGAAGGGGAAAGTTTTGGAAGTCTGGGCTCAGATAGGAGCAGAGATTGTCAAACTCACCTCGATTAGACAAGTTACTCAAAGCTCTCTGAGCTACACTAGCAAGCGTGTAAGTTAGGTGATTGATCTTCTTACTAGCTTAAAAGTGTGAAATAGATCACCAACCAAAAAGACTCTGGACTCAGGACTGCGTAATGAGTGAAAGTTATTACTGTCAACAAGGAAGTCCAATCAACAGAGAGATGATAGGCTACAGGGGTGAGACACTGAGAGGAGAAATGGACTGATTTTTTTTTTTTTTTAAAGCCAAGACTTATGTATGTCATACTAGAAAAAGACAGTTCTAGGCACTGGTAGTTGGGAGGCAGTAGCTGAGCTGATTGGTTTTCCTAGGTCCCCCTGGAGGTGTGTTTCCCTGGTTCTTGGCTCTTGTCCTAATGCATCTTTGTAGAGCAAAAGGTTTTGAATCTTTAAAGCCTATGAAGCTTATTTGCTTGGCATTCTGTCCCCAGCCCACACGCAGAATGCTCCCCCAGCATTCCCCCAAGCATTCTGGAGTCTCCTGTAGGTTGGTGGAGGTTTTTTTTTGGTGGGGGAGGACTGTGGCAAAGCATGTACTTGGAGTAGCCAACAGCAGCAGGGGAAAGCTTCATGCCTCTGCCAGACACCAGCACAAGTGGCAGGCAGACAGGGAAGCCCACAGACAGCCAACTCACCCAGGGCAGAGAGGAAGGATTTCACAAACAAAGACTAAGGGGTGGGCTGGTGAGGACTGTGATTTAACACAGCTCCTGGGCATCCCAGCAATGCCCCTCACAGCAGTTCTTTTAGCCAACTCAGCCAATACCTTATGTAATGGTACATCCCCAGCCAATAGTTTTCCTACTCAAGGTCACAAGTTAGACTTCCACGTTGTCCCGCTGTCCTAGTTAGCAAGCCTCCCTGACCTTCCCCATGGAAGGCTCTATCTTCGTACTCTGTTGATGGCCCTCTCAAAGAAACCTGATGAGAATTCCAACTGTTAGAAAAGAAAGAGGAATATTTTTGTTCTGCCCAGGGAAAGATAATCCTCCCCCTGAGAATGAATCAAATGACCCCTTTGAATTGAAAATAGATAAAAGTTGAAATAAACAAAGCTTATATTTGGGGGGGGGGATGAAGTTGGTTGTATATATCCTATTAATACTCAGAAAATTCTTTTGCCTTTTTCAAATGTAGAAGGCAGCCTGCAGCTGTGGCAGGGCGCCCAGACGCCCGTTCATATCCATTCTTCTTTCTCTCTGGTAATAGAAGCCTACTTGTTTAGCCGGGCACATGGCTTTTCCCTCCTATGGAGCTAGATGCAACCCTTTGATTTAAGTTCTGTCCATGGGTACATGTGATGTGTACAATTCCTTAGTCATGTCCCTAAAGGGAAAGTTATCCACCTTCCCCTCTCCCTAACTTCTCTCTCCTACTGCCTACAATTCAACCGTGGAGGCGAGCCGTCTGTGACAGTGTGTGTGAGGGTCGCAGGTTGAGATGGCAGGGAGATAAGACAGAGAACAGTCTGCTCCAAGGAGTAGCACACTAGTCTGGGATAGTCAACCTCTGGAAATAAACTTCTACACTTCGCTTCTACTGGCATGTTTATTTACTTGCACAAACAAGTAAAATTAAAATCTGAGTAAAGGACCCTGAGGCTGCCTGTAGAACTATTATGTCTGGATAGCCCCCCCTTCTCCTTATACGGGACACCCTTGAAAGATAGGCTTTAAAGATTGTCTCTAAATCTAAGGCTTTGGTGGTTCTATGGACATATTGATATAGTTCATGATGATATAGTTTTATGGATATATTGATATAGTTTATGATAGATCATCATGAGGGATGATTTCCTATGTTGCTTGATAAACAGTATTGACCACACCAGTCCCAAGCCTTCAATCTCATCAAACCCTTTTGCTCTACAAAGATGCATTGGGACAAGAAAAAATATGTGCTGTAAGAACTCAAAACACTGTTTTTGTGGTTGGCTAATTCTATCACAGTCGGATATACTTAAGTGTTGAGATGGAGCAAGGACCGGGAGGGAAGAAGAGAGGAGAAGGGAGATGTGGTGAAGCTGAGCACCTCGTGACCTGTCAGACCCTGCAGCCCCCTGAACACCAGCCTCATGCAGAAGGTGGAAGGCCAGGGGAGTCAGCTAACTTGCTCTCGAGAACACCGTGACTCAAGCCTGTCTTGCTTCAGATCTCGTGCACTGTGCACAATACCAAGCTGCCTATATAGAAAGATATTTACAAAATACAAGAAGGTCCTGGACTTGAGGGGTTTGAGTCATAAAACACTGCTGGTTCTAAGGAAATGATAAAATAGGGCAAAACTTGGTTTTTAGCAATGTTCCTCTCATTAGTAACTTCCTGCCCGTCTGCTGCTGATGAATCTACATTAACGAATGTTGCACAGTGGTGGAGATCACAGACCCTAAGGCCAGCCTGGCTTTGTTCTAACCTCAGCTCTAGTGCTTGTGATATCGGTGTACCCCAACCCTTCATCAGTAAAATCGAGGATATTAATAATACTTACCTGATAGGGTTTTGTGAAGATTAAATGAGTTAATACTAAAAAACATTACTAGGATGACTAGGAAATTGTGAATATGGACTGTCTATTTGAAGATAGTATTGTACCTATTTAAATTTTTTTGAGAATAGTAACAGTAAATACTATGGCTAGGTGGGAGAATTCTTTGCTCTTATACGAAATGCTGAAGTATTTGGGGTGAAGCATCATGATGTCATGATGTCTGCACCCTACTCTTTAGTGGACTGGCCTGTTTATGAGGAGAGGGACACAGAAATGGAAATAAAACCTAAAAAAGGCAGAATGATAAGCCTTGGTGAATCTAGGTGAAAGGTACAATGAGGTGCTTGTGTACTAGTCTTCCAACTTTTCTGAAGCCTTGATATCGTTCAGCATGAAGAGGTAGGGACTGAGTGTCACGGTACATGTAACGCCTCACAGCTGGTAGCTGTCAGACTAGAAACCTGGTGAGGACAGGGCTCTTCATTTGCATATGTTCAGTGTCTCAACCTTGTCTGGTTATGTAATAGATGTTCGGTGCATCTTATTGGTGAATAAATAAAAACATGAATGGGTTTTTCTCTTCTTGTCCCTCCCCACTATCTACTTTCCCTCACCACTCCTATTTGAAATTACTTTCAGGTTTATATTAAAGGTGTAAGTTGCTGTTAAGACTTGGGTATCAGCCCTCTTTTGTGTGTGTAAATTTGTGTGTAAGAGGTTTTCTACCCTGCTCCACCTTCTTTCCTACCTAAAATCAAAGCATATAGGAGGTTGCCAGATAAAACATAGGACATCAAGTTAAAGTTGAATATCAGATAAATAATGAATCATTTAATTAGGATAATGATGTCCCATATATTTTACAGGGGCCAAATACTGCATGGGGCAATTTATACCCAAAGTTATTCATTGTTTATTGAAATTCAAATTTTATAGGCATTCTATATTTGTTAAATCTTGCAACTCTAATCAAGACCTTTCATTGCCCTGGTGACTCTGCCCCCAACCACAGCAAAATCTTAGTTGTGCTGATTCATCTCACAGATGATGTGAACAGTCCCTTGGAGTTTTTTCCCATAGTGGAAATAAGCCTTTCTCCTTTAGCCAAATTATCTCCCATTTGTTTCACTCCTCTCCATTCTGAATCTCTCACTTTTCACCTAGTTGTAACACACATGAAGGATTGCATTTTTTATTTGTGACGAAACTCATAGATAAGAGTATACATATAGCTCACATAAAAAATACACAAGGATGGTAATTGAATCGAATATACAGTGTTGAATAGGTAGTGCGATTGAGAAACTACACATCTATTGTATACAGTGTCATTAATGTCAACGAATTTCTTTTTAGAAGCACTTCTTGTACAAAGAGTATGTTTCTGCAGTTAGCAATCGTGCAAATGTTAAAAGTACTGTTTATAGAGCTCAATCTCAAAACAGTCCATGGAATTCTATCTCATGGATTGATGGACCACTTGATAGATGGCCCTGATTTACAATGACCTTTCCATGACATACCAGGGAAAACCAACAAGAAGCCCAGGCCTTACAGAAGCAATTACAGAAAATCGCCGCGGAACGGCAGTGCCCTTCCACACATGATGCACGCGCACATCTGCTCCATTGCACCTTCCTGAGTTGAACTTTGAAACGGTAGCCAGATGCGTTCATCTCCAGCCAGCAGGGCGCTCACTGGTGGTAGTAGTAACCTTCATAGCCGTCATAGCTTTGGCCTTTGTAGTAGCTGTACTCGTCCTCGTAGGCGCGGTAAGTGTCCCCACGAGGCTCCCCGTTCTCACTATCATAGACTTCGTATCCATTGTCGTATTCGTTGGTGCCTGTTTGTTCGTACTCCTCCTCATATTCAAAGGTGGTGGTTTTCCCAGATGGCGGGGAGGGGGTCCCATAGACCTCCGGAGGCGGGGTTGTGGGTTGAAACCCCCCGTTTGGAGAGGTGGTCTGTCCTCTGGTCCCTGCGGTCTCCCCAGTGACGCTGTCACCTTCCCCTCCCTCTCCGGCGTCCCCGCCGCTGCTGCCATTCCCATTTTCCGTCTCCGTGCTGTTGGTGCTGGTGCCGTTAACGCCTTGATCGTTTTCATCCACTTCTGCTTCGTTTTCTTCATTTTCATTTTCTTCCTCTTCCTCCTCCTCCTCTTCTTCATCGCTTTCCTCCTTCTTTGTAGCTTGCTTTCGCATGTCCCCAGCCTGGAAGGAGAAGCGTGAAAGAATCCAGATATAGGGGTGAAATTTTAAAACTTCCAGCCATCACTTCGTCCAACAGAGCGATTCTATTCTGACAGCCTTGTTCTAGGTGTCATTTTGAACTGAAGTCAACTTAACTCACAGGATTGGGGAGGACTTTTTTTTTTTTTCATTCACCATCCAATTTGATTTACTCACAAAAAGAAAGTTCAGAACCCATCCTGCCATGTCCCTGAACTTGTAGCACTGAACATTACACCTCCTTCACCCATGGTAGCACTTTTATTTTATTTTATTTTATTAAATCATAACTGTTTACCTTAATGCATTTATGGGGTACAATGTGATGATTTGATATACAATGCGGAAAGCTTACATCAAACTTGTTAACAGAACCAACAGGTAGCACTTTGATCCCAACAACCACCCTGTGAGGTTGTGGTCATCACCTTTCCTCTAAAGCTTTAAACTCTCGGGTTAAGTATCTTCCTCATGG
>NW_003852434.1:2714619-2714971 GCF_000181295.1 Otolemur garnettii
TCATTAGAATTTTCATCTTTTTCTTCTTCATTTGAAGTTTCCTGGTGAAAATGTCCATAGAAAGAAAAATTAGTTTAGCTAGAAGATAGCTCAGCATTGTTGGAATTGGGAACCATTTGTTGGAATTTTGTTATTTGGAAAAACTTTGTATCCTCAGCTGGCTCATAACCCAAAGTTAACAATTTTGCCCCTTCTGATGCCATTTTCACTTTTCACCTCTGTGAACTCAACTCAAAGTTGCTTAATACCAATTACCACACTATCGTGTCTATGAAATGATCTCTACTTTTTCTTTTATCAGTTCAAAAATTTTTTGTTTGAGGCATTTGATACAACTTTTCCATACCAGGAA
>NW_003852434.1:2715437-2725019 GCF_000181295.1 Otolemur garnettii
GAATTGCTAATAAAATTTTGGAGAATAAATGGGAAAAAAAGAAGTTTCAGAATGTCTTCAGGATGCATCCACTTTTCTATTATCACTTCTAATGAATAATTTTATAGTTTTTATTCCTCTGAAGTTTCAAAACCAAACCAACAAATATTTACCGACACCATATATGTATAAGAAATTATGCTGGGCAATATTTAGAAGATACAAAAGGGGTTTTAGCTCTTACTCAAAGCAGAGATTTTTAACCTATGGTCCCTGGGGTTAGGAGGTGTTTGCAGAAAGTTCTGGGAGGGCCACAATTGTTCAGAGATTGTTGACAAAATTTGGGAGTGTTTGTGATTTCATCAGAACCCCAAAGGAGTCCTAATCTTCCTCCATTCTCAACTACGTCCACAACAAATGAAGAATCACTGCCAAAATGTACACAATCTAATTGGAAATTCTAGTTGGCAAGGCAATGTTACAATCCCTGTTCAGCAAATAGCTACCGTTAAATGGATAACCCCAGCTTAGTTCTTGTGTAAGACTGCTACGTGAAATTCCAGGCAAAATTTCATGGGATTTAGTAGGCAGCATTTTTTTTTCTGGCACTAGCTTGACATTTTTGTACGGCCTTCCTTCAAGCTATTGGTAAAAATTATGATACGGGAAATGTTGCTTTTGTGGTAAAAACAAAACAAAACAAAAAACCAAACCAATGGTTAGGCAGCTTTCAAGTTATCATACCATTTTGTTTTCAGGATAGCTGATGTTTATACATAAGCCAGTTTTGACTGTCATTGTTCATTTATAAATAGCTTCTAAAAGTACCTGAATTTAGAAGGTTCCCAAGGAGTGCATAGCCATAATTGACTCTCCAGGAAAATGCATCCTAATTGGTATGTGTCCTTAGGCAAGAGTGTCTGTTATAAACAAGCTAGTACACCTCCCAAGGTATGTGGATGAATCTTAGCCACGAACTACACTAATTTGCAGAACTATATAGAAAGATATTTATACATCCCAAGTATTTAAAGTTCTTTAAAAATATGAATTTGGTTATTACACAAAAAGACATACATATAAAATTCTTATTAAGAAGAACCCTACTCGTGGACTTATAAAAGACATGTAAATCATAATAATACAGTCAGGGTTATAAATCAGCTTTTACACATTACCCACTTAGTAAATTGAATTTTTAAAGTTCAGTCCTTAAAACAAGTATTACCTTGAGTTTAGAAATATTTACTTGTCTTCTATCATCATATTCTATCTGCCTAAAATAAATAATACTTTCTGTTACCTTTCATCAAATTTTATACTTCTTTCACTTAAAATGGAGGCATTAATTGTGTACCATTTGTAGGTAACTTTAACCCCAAACTGTAGTAGTATTGAAACAGGTCAATTTAGTTGATTTTAATTTAAATAACATTCTACTTATCCAAAATAGTGATAGGAAGGTAGAAATGGCTATTAGCTGAGTTCAGACCACAGTGGGCTAGTTTCCTATTCATTTTTTGTCCTGTCTGGTTTGTTATGAAAAGACTGCAAAATTCCTTACCTCTTCTTCCTCCTCCTCTTCTGAACTATCACCATCTTCATTTTCTTCAGATGAGTCACTACTGCTCTGAAAATAATATACATGTGTATATATATATATACACATACATACAAATATGTATACAAAACAGCAACTAAAATTTCTTGCTGGTTGAAATAAGATAAAATACAAATACTTACCGATTTGACTGGTTTATTTACTTAGAAGAGGTGTAGGTATTAGTACCACCAACTTGATCGACCTATTTACTTTGAACAGGTCTCATTCTGCTGTGAGAAACAGAGCAGGAGATTGGGCATATAGGGAGTTGGAGAAGGAGTGGAATTTTACAGTGATCGAGACAGAGATCGGAGTACTTCATTTTCAACTCCCAAAGCATTGACACACGTGGGAAAGCTTTTTCAACATGTTGAAAGCTTTTTATATAACCCAGACCAATGGATCACAGAATTGTTTAACTCTGAAAGATCAAAGGCAGTATCTGATCCAATTTAATTTTATGGAGAATGATTCAGAAGCCTCCAAAAGTTGTGACTTCACCAGCCAGTTAAAGGCAGATCTTGGATGATGACATAGATCAGATTGTTTTATTTTATTTTTAAGACATAAATGAAATGATAATGTAGCCTACTATAAAATATAAGTTGTTACCGGAAGATTCTCCTACATAATGAGCTCTCCTGGTGAATTTAAATAAAATTTGATTTCGAGAAATTAAATGTGCATATACTTTTTGTATTTTTCAATCTAATTAAAACTAATCCCTGAAAAAAGGTTAATCTATTTAGTGAGGCAAAAGTTATACAGGGTAGACATAAAGGTCATGTGTAATTTAAAATAGTTTAACATAGTAAATTGCACATGAAGTTTATGGATACCCTATATATGAGAAAATATATTCATTTACTCATTTAGGACATTTTATAGAGTATCATCTCTCTAAAGAGCTTAGCATTGGATGAGAATAAATTAAGCCAAGCACTCTGTATATAAAAATATAATTATAAGTTAATGGGCTTTGATTTTTTTTTTTTTTTTTTTTTGGAGACAGTGTCTCAAGCTGTTGCCCTGGGTAGTGCCACGGTGTCACAGCTCACAGCAACCTCCAACTCTTGGGCTTAAGAGATTCTCTTGCCTCAGCCTCCCAAGGAGCTGAGACTATAGGCACCCAGCTATCTTTTGGTTGTAGTTGTCATTATTGTTTGGCAGGCCCGGGCTGGATTCAAAGTCACCAGCTCTGGTGCATGTGGCCGGTGTCCTAGTTGCTTAAGCCACAGGCACTGAGCCTGAGCTTTGCTATTTTTTGAAAGGAAATAAAATCTACACATCTGTTGTCAGAGCCTTAACAATGATAAAGGAGACTCTTCCTCTCTTTCTCAGGGATACCTTTAAATGAATTTTCCTTCCTTTTCTGCAAACATCCCTAATGGCAACAAGTGTACAAATGGATCCCCAACTGAATATTCTGCCATATTCTGCTCTGCAAATATTAGCTTTGATTCTGATGCCACCGTTAAGGAAGCATCTAGCATTTAGAAAACATCGCTGCAGAAGAACCTCTAACCTCTGGGTTAGAAATTAGATGTGAGAAAACACTCATGTCCCAGTCCCATTCAGAGCTGTCCCTGCTGACCTCATTTTTCAGATGACCACGTCATCCACCCAAGGAAAGGGAATGTTTGTCCCCTGGAGCCAAGAATAACCTTGGGTGGAAAGGGGAATAATTAGACCTGTTCTTCTATTGCCCTGACCTTAATGGCTGTGCCTCTCCTAACCCAGAGGGTGAATAAAGCAAAATATTATATTTGAACTCTTTCTATTTGTTAGCTAAATTAATATAGAGGACAGTACACTTATGCAATCAGCGGAAATGTGTGTGTTTTAGTTACTTTACGTGGTTCTTTACCTCTCGCTCTCTCCCTAACTCAACCACATCAGTCTTCAATCAGTGTCTGTGGTGAGAACGATTCAAAAGCTGTATGAAAGGCCCTGGAGCCTTGGCAGTTTCTTCTTTTCCCCCCTTTCTTTCACATGTAGTATGTGCCTTCTTACGATTTGTCACGAAGATAAAGACTTCACACACAGAAAGACTTCTGAAGTGGAAAACCACTCTGAGAACTCAAAACTCTCATATTATAGCTGAGGTGAGTCCCATAAAAGAAATATAAGATGGAGTTCTTGTTCCCTAAGAGTTCATACACTAATCATTTGAATCATAAAAAGCAAATTTCTCAATTAAAAGAGCTTAAGGTGTTGAGCTTGTATGGAGTTTTGTTCCTAAGCCTAGCAGATAAAGAAGCTATAGTGGACTGTCCATAGCTCTGCAATCCTAATGTCAATATCTAATTGATATTTTAGAAATGATTGTGTATAAACACAGATTTGTTCGAATAAAACACAAATTTCAAAGTCAGTGCAGCTTACTGCATTTGGGGGTGACAATTTGGGCACTAAATACCTAACTTGATATACTTGGGAAAAATCAAATTTTGTAAAGTTGGAGAATACATCATAAATTCTAGGCCAGACAGTTGGATTGGGAGATACATGCATGTTTTCTGGAATTTTATTTTAAAATAACTATCTTAAGCCAAGCACAGTTGCTCACTCTTGAAAGCTTAGCTCTTTGGGAGGCAGAGGCAGGAGGATTTCTTGAGGCCATGAGTTCAAGACCAGCCTAGCAACATAGCAAGACCTCATTTCTATAAAAAATTTAAAAATTAGTCACAGGAGGCCAAAGCAGGAGGGCAGCTTGATCCCGGGAGTTTGAGGTTGCAGTGAGCTATGATGATGTCACTTCTCGCTGGCCAGAGAGGGCAACAGAGTGAGACCCTATCTCAACAAAACAAAACAAACAAAATCCAGCTATCTTACAAATTCTGCATTAGTTGAGATAGATCTATCTGCATAAAATGTATGAAAAAACTGTATATTAAAGATCCACTTGATCTATGAATTTTAAGTCATCAATATTGAAGAATGTAACTTCTAATAATAATATGTCAATATGAACATTTTACTTGGACCACACATCTACCTCTGTAAAAATATCTAGATGGGAATGACTATCCCTAAGTATCTGATATTTCAGAAAAGTTAAGGAGCTAGTCAGAAACTTGAATTTATAATCATTTCTACTCAGTACAAAAAAGAGAACAGAGCAAACTCTCAAATGAGCACTGTTTATTTATGGACTGAGGCGAACCAAAGAATGGAAGACAATTCAGAAAACCCACAATTCTTGTATCATTCATGCTCATATTTCTGTGGCCACACAAATTCCCCATAATTATGATGGTGCTAGAAATACTTTAAGATTATCATTTCCTACCATCATATGAGTTACAGATGGGTTAGCCTAACATATGGTGCAATGGGATCCAAGCCTCCAGGCTGAGGCATTGCTTTCAGCATCCCCGCTGCTTTCAGTGTCCCAGAAGTCCTGGGTCAAATGGTGCATAATTGGTGTCCTGCACACAAACTGTATAGTACTAAAAATAGTGAAGTTCTGGTTTGTTGTATATTTAAAATCAACACCACGCCCTCAGGCTTTCAAAGGCACTCTTCACAGGTAACTCAGTAAAAATGGAAACCCTCATTTTTAGTTGTAGTTATTTTCCTTTTTGTTGACAAATTCTAGGGATGGCTTGTTTTTTTCACAAACTGGTTAGGACACTTCACGAATTTTACTCTTTCCTTTGTAGTTCTTGGACCACACTTCCACTATAATTATGCTCTAATGTATGACTTATTAGTCTAGCGACCTACTCAAATCTTCATCGATTATCATTGATCATCAACGTTTTGTTTTTAATGGTCTCTGATGTCTTTTTCTCCTGCCAATTAGAAGATGCTAAAGTATTGAATATAAAACAGTTGTGTGATAGTGTTGACTCAACTGTAATAATGACATGTAATTAATGACCTTCTCTCTGACTTAATTGTTCACAACTGGTAAAATCGCCCTTTTTATCAGTTAGGAAAACACTTGACCTCAACATGACAAGGTGTTTGTTATTACTATATCATGCTGGACTGGACCTAAATGATTTTACTCTGTGTGGATTTTTGCTTTAAAAGAGAATGTAGAAATAAACTTTATTTTATGACATTGAAAACAAACTTTTTTTATTAGTGAGGAGTCCTTCTGGCTGAATTTCAATAAAAGTTAAGTTTAGTTGTTTTGCAGTTGAATTTGATCCCTTTTAAATTAACATGGAAATTAAACTGAAGAAAAGTTAATTTTTATACTTACCTGAACTGGAAATCGCTTCAGAGCAGGATAAAAGTAGGCATGCTTGTAAAGATAGTATCGAGGCCTGTACTTGAACACCTGTGTAAACAGGGCAATGATATATTCATGGTTAATGTACAGTAAATCTGAAGTCCAATGGGCCAAGGAACTAAGTTAAAATTAATTACCCCATTTTCTTCAGAATCCTCTGGTTTGACTCTTCGATGCAAATTTTTCATCTGTTTAATAGAATATTAAACACTGTTATTTATCCTTTCTTGCACATAAAAAAACAAAAATGGAAATAAGGGTAGATTTTAAATGAAGAACTTACTGAGAAAGCACAGGCCATTCCCAAAATGCTGAGTAAAATTAGAGCAGTCTTCATTTTGGTGATTGCTTCTGGAATAAATGAAGTGGTGAGATTAATAAATATTAAAACTAAGAGCAGAACTTTTCTACACACACTGAAAGATGAAATATTTAATTTGTTTTTATTTCTAATTATCATTTTGACTGCTTAAAACCCCATTTCTGCTTTTGTTCTCAAATTATTCCTTCCTTTTAAGTAGTATAGACTGACTTTACCACATGTTTGAATAATCTCAAGTTCCATATTTGGTTTTAACCTGGTTTCTGTGGTTTGTCACTGGGAGACCATTTCATTACTCCAGGAGTCTTTGAATACTTAGAGCAGAGGTCCACAACCTTTCTGGCACCAGGGACCGGTTTTACGGAAGACAATTTCTCTATGGATGGGGGTAAGATGGGGAGGGGGAAGGGCCTGGAAGTGGAGCTGAGCTGATGTGAGCAAAGGGTTGGGGCTGTAAATATAGATGAAGCTTCAGCTCGGTCCTCACCTCACCTCTGCTCACCTCCTGCTGGGTGGCCTGGTTCCCAACAGGCCATGAGGAACCCTTTTGTCACCAGGGATCAGTTCCACGGAAGACAGTTTTTCCATGGATGGGGGGTAGGGGGATGGGACAGAAGGCTGTGGCACCTTGGTTGCTAACAGGCTACAGACTTGTACCATCCAGGAAGGGGGCAAGGGTTGGGGATTACAGACTTACACTTTGGGGTGGGGGTGGGTCTCTTCATATCATTGACATAGGAGGGTCAACTAAGTGAACTGAATTATTAGTGTAGGTGTATGTTCTGTTTATAATCAAGAACTAAGCAGTTTAAATAATTGCTAAAGCCAATGATTCTGCAGGCAGTTCCCAGCTTCTGTGTAGGTTTTAAACTAAAAATTCATCAACTAAACTGGAAAGTGAAAGCCATTTTCCTATGAATATCTTCTAAAAGTTGATATTTTATGTGTGGAGGGGGTAGAGAGGGAGGATCCATAACATATGAAATGCTATTCTCATAGCCTATGGCATCCACCAGCCACGCCCCTAAGGGTGATTGCATGGGAAGAATTCTTCCAAGTTTCCCCCTGCGATATGAGGGGACAAATTTCCTCAAATTAAGTTGTTCTCCAGTCCCATTTAAGCTTTCCATCTGCTAGTGTGTGAGACTGTGATGGACAGGTCAGGGGCTCTCCAGGGTCAGGGTGATAGGTGTTCATGGAGACCTTAATTCTGTAGAACCTGGAAGATGTAACTCTCAAAGTGGGAATGGTTCCTGAACAATTTTAGGTTTTACACCCATGGAAAGATCTTCATTTTCCCATAGATTCCTCATAAATAAAAATAGGTAGTGAAATCTATCCCATTTTAATTTTATTCTATTTAACAAAATTCTGTTTAAAGATTCTATTAGAGCAGGGTTTGAACAAACTTAGCTGAATGCCTACTAACACACCCCCACTTGCATCTACGTACATATTTAACTGTTGGCCATTTCTCATACACAGTCACAGCTTTGACAACAATTTGGAAGCAATACGTGATGGTGAAGGCAATTTCCCCATAAATACACTTTAAAAAGTAATATTTAAAATGGACAAAATCCTTGTCATACGTTGTATCCTGAGGGTAAAGTTTGTATTCTGTCATCATCACTCAAGATTTATTGCATCTTTACTGAGTATCTGACGGTAAAATAAACATTACACAGAGTAAGGCTTGAGGCCTGGAAGAAGCTATCTTGGGTCCTAAGTTGTTCTATTTGTGTAGCAGAGGGGGGTCTTTTGGTTTGGGTGTCTACATACTTCCTCACAGTCCTCTTTACCTCAGAAGGGAATGGCCACATGGGAACAAAGATGCTTTGCCCCTAAGGGGGCCCATCTGTTTGACAAGCTCACATTGCTATTGGATTGCTCTGAAAAGTGCTTTGAACTTCGCTGCCATCAGCAAACAGGAAGGAGGTTGTTTTCCAGATTTAGGAAAAGGGTTGGAATATTTATAACATTTTAAAGAGCTAAAAACTTAATACATAAAACTGCAGAACGAGTTCTCATTGCATACATTTCTCATAACACACAACAAAAACAACCAGATGAAAACATAGCACAAATTAAAACAGAAGTGATTCATGTAGGCAGCAATTGGCTGCCTACATAAATCTCGTTTTATTTACTTTGTGATTCACCAAAAAGCAAAGACTTTATAGTGACCACTACTAACCCAGACAACAGTTCAAACATTCTTAAAAGATAGTTTTGAGAACTTAATTACAAGTTTTTATTGGGAAGAGAATGATATACTACCAAACTTATTTATTTCTCCACTACTATATATATATATATATATTTGTGCTATAGAAATATGTAATATTAGTGCTGATTTTAGGGCCACAGATATTTACACTTTGAAACCAAATGTATAACAACATACTGAAAATATAATACATATAATGAAGTACGACTAGGTGGAGAGATCCGCATAGAGGTTGGCACTTTTGTAAGTGCAAAACAGTATTACAGTCAGGTTATCTTGAGTGCATCAGAAGGAGGAAACAAACTGCTATCTATGATGTGCAGACACAGAAAGGGAGAAGTATAATCAAGTTCATGAGCATGATATTAAGAACTGATTTACATGCCTTTTGGAGAGAATCTAAGGTACTGGTTTAATAATAAGCAAGTGTGAAATCATCCCATAGCCATTCTACACAATGCAATACCATCCATATTTAAATTAAAAATTCAAAACCAAGTCCAGAGATGTAAACTGGGGAGGGACTTGATTTCAAGGTAAGGAAGGTGTCATATTAAATCTTACCCTTTGGCAGTGCAGGAGAGAGGCTCACGCAGTGAGTGGCACAGATTGAGTATTTCCTCTGCTCACTCACTCCTTTGCTCGCTCCTGCTGGCTATAAACTCTTCTTTGCCTTCCAGCAGCCAATCACTGTCACAGCCAAGGTGATGTCAGAACGTGGATTCTCACCAGAAAACCCCCAAACTTCAACACTCTTTCAAGACACAGGCTCAGAAGAATAAACATGAAACGTGGTTTTAGTGCCAAGAGGTTTGCATTGTGGAATTTAATTGAAGGTTGTAGATGAAGATGAATAGTTTGAGTTCCGAATATATATAATAATATACTGGATTTGAATTGAAATAAATAGCAAAGGATTTAGCCTTTTAAACATTTCATAATTATACAAGTTTTCACTGTGTTGAAAGAAAAGAAACTCACTACCATCAAATACAATCTGGCATTAGTTAGTTTAAAAAAGAAATAAAGAAAAAAAGAAATAAAGAAACTAAATAATAAGAGAAAGAAGCTGATGAACAATTAATATTTTAATATCAACTTTTGTGACTTCTGTGCTTCTGTGACTCATAAATTAAAATTGATATGATTAAATCAGCAAGCCATTATAAGATAATTTGCTAAAACATGATGCTAAGAATAAA
>NW_003852434.1:2726917-2727942 GCF_000181295.1 Otolemur garnettii
CTCTTTTAATTCCATTCAACCCCATAAATTTAGTTCAATTTGCCAAATTAATTATTGATCATTTCACTGAACCAGACTGTGATACAAGAAGTGGGAAAGCAAACAAGAAAAATCTGGCCCTTGTCTTCAAAACTTGCAGTTGCGTAGAGAGACAGACCTATGGCTATAGGGTACAGCAACCAAAATAGCTACAAGGTTCATAGGTGCTGTGGATTAGAGAGGTTTTATTTTAACTGGCGAAAGATCAGTAGAGCTGGGCCCTTCCATAAGAGTAGGAATTTGCTAGGTTATCAAGAGGGAAGAAGGTTAGCATTCTTGGTTTCACGGAATATGAAAAATATAAAGACATAACAATACCATCTTGTATTTACTGAGTGCTTGCATGCTAGTTCACTTGTTTCACACATTTGTCACACACACAGGAAATGATTCTGTGAGATTATTCCCATTGTACAGATGAGGTAAGTGAGGCACAGTGATGGTAAGTATGCCTTGGATTGTATAGCTAGTAAATGGGGAGGTGGATCCAGGGATCAAGTTCAAGCCCGGACAATTCTGAGCCCACACATTTAACCACTCTATATCCTCCGTGGTACACTCAGAAAACTACAATAATTCAACAGACTAGAATATGGGGCGTAGAAGTAATAACAGGTGAGGTTGGTCTGATAGTCAAAGCCAGGTAATGGAGGAAACTGTCGGTCACCCTAAAGAGTACAGATTCCATAAGGGTAATTGAGAATAATAAGGGATTAAAGCTGAAAAATAACATATTCAGATTTGCAGTTTGGAAAAATCTTTTGTTGACAGGCAGTGGTGGTTGAGGAAGGCAAGACTTCGTGAGGAAAGGAGTGGCCCTGATAATGTCTGGACTAAAGCAGAAGCAGTGGGGATGATGAGGAGGGAACGAAGGAAGGAGATGTTAAATAGATAAAATCAGTAGGACTTTACAGAAGTAGGAGAGGTGAGAAGATGACGTCTAGATTTCTGCCTGGCTAGTTTTGTGAGTGGTGGATTACATTTTA
>NW_003852434.1:2728156-2742680 GCF_000181295.1 Otolemur garnettii
TGCCAAATAATTGAACTTGAATCTGATCAAGCCTCTGTATCTACCAGGTTAGAGGAAATACAAGGGTAGACTAAGAAGTAAAATGACACTACTGGGACGCAGTCAGCAAAATTCTGAATGTGGGAAACTTTTTTAGACACATTAGCTCATTTCTTCAATAAGATAGAAAAAATAAAAAGAAGAAAGGGGAAACTGTAAATTATAAAAGACTTCAGAGACATAAAAGAAATTATAAAACACTTGGTGAAATGTTGAATGCTGATCAAGTGTTTTATGGCATTAGGAATTACTTATTTTTTAGTTGTGATGATAATCATTATTGTTATTTGCTTTAAAAAAGAATTTTTGTCTTTTAGAGATGAAATAGTTATCCCAGGGTGGGGATAATGATCAAACAATATTGGCCATAAATTGGTAATTGTCCAGTGGTGATAGATTAATGAGGATTCAAGCTACTCTTCTTCACTTTTGTAAATATTTGAAATGATCTAGAAACAATTTTTTAAACAAAATGATAGAACTAGGTAATCTCCAAGACATTTTCAATGTCAAATAGACTGCAATTTCTTGTATTCAAGGTCATTAAGCCTAATATACCCTTCCTAACAGTCCTCTAGCTACTAAATTTGTTAGGTTTATTTACGTATCCTCATTGAAGCATCTTTTCTAGAGAAAACCCCCAACAGATCCTTAGTAACTTTGTATTTCTGCAACCAAGACTCCACCCTCTTGTGATGCACTCTGTTTCTTACCTGCCATATATACTTAGTTGTCAGCTCCTGTTCACACCACTGCCATTTTTCCTTTGGAATCCGACCTTCTCCCTTCTTTCTTACCACTTCTGCCTTTGTTCAAGTTCCCGTTACTACCTGCTGGGTTACAGTAGTGATATTCTAACCCTGGGCACATTTCTTATTCCCCCTTGTCATTAATTATATGACCACAGGATTTGGAACCAAACATTGGGGTGAAGACTTGGAGTTCTCTTTAGGTAGCTTTTATTTTTTAATTTTCAGAATTTTTCAAATTTTATTTTATTGTGGAATACTTAACATGCCTTCTAGTCTCTTAAATTTTTAAGTGTACAAATTTAGTAATGTTATGTTTAGGCAGCTGGTATGCAACAGGTCTCTTGCACGTATTCATTTTGTGTAATGGAAACTTTATGTCTATTGACTAACAACTTCCTATTTAACTCTCCTCCAACCCCTATTTCACTCTCTGATTCTATGAGTTTGACTATTTTAAGTATCTCATGTAAGTGAATTATGCCATACTTGTTCTTCTGTGACTGGCTTATTTCCCTCAGCTAAACGTCTTCAAAGTTCATCCATGTTGCCCCGTATTGCCGAGTTTCCTTTTATACAGCTGAGTTATATTCCATTGTATGTACGCATCACAGTGTCTTTATCCATTCATTCATAGATGGACATTGAGGTTGTTTTCACATCTGAGGGGTGCTGCACTGAACATGGTAGTGCTAATATCTCTTCAAGATTTCAATTCCTTTGACAAACCCCAAGAAACAGGATTGCTATATCATGTACAGACAATCCTTGACTTAAAATCATATGGCTTATGATTTTTTTCAGATAATGATAGTATGGCAGTGATACTCATCCCATGGAGACTGTACTTTGAGTACCCATACAACCATTCTGTTTCACTTTTAGTATAGATTCAATAAATTACATGAGATATTCAATGCTTAATCATAAAATAGGATTTCTATTAGACTATTTTGCCCAACTTTAGGCTGATGTAAGTGTTCTGAGTACATTTAAGGTAGGCTAAGGCAAACTATGATGTTTAGTAGGTAAGGTGCACTAAATGTATTTTTGACTTACAATGTTTTCAGCTAATGATGGGTTTATCAGGATATTATCCCACCATAAGTCAAGGAGCATGTGTAGTTCTATTTTTTATTTTTTGAGGAACCTTCTTATTATTTTCCATAGTAGTGGCAACATTTTTGTGGTCCCTCCAACCATCTACAAGGATCCAGTTTCACCACATCCTCGCCAACACTTGTACTTTGTGTTTTTCTAATAGCCATCCTAACAGGTGTGAAGGGCTATCTCACTGAGATTTTGATTGGCATTTTCCTGACAATTAGTATCTTTTTATACACCTTTTGACCGCATGTTTGTTTTCTTTGAAGAAATGTCTATTCAAGTCTATATTTTTTAGTCAGATTACTTTGGTTTTTGCTATTGAGTTGTAGGAGTTCTTTGCACATTTTGGAAGTTAACCCCCTTATCAGATACATGATTTACAAATAGTTTCTCTCATTCCATATGGTGTCTTCTCGATAGCTTTTGATTTGGGGAAAAACTCTCTCAACCTAAAAATTGCTAGTCCCTACCTCCTTTTCCAATCTCATTTATTCTTTCCTGTCTGTTAGAATATATTTCAAGACGTTTTATATAAAACACATGAATAGCCAAGGCTGAAAAAGTAGATTAAACACTTGTAAAATATATTTTTATATAAAGTTTCTCTGCAGATTTTATTTGAAAGCACAATAAACATGAAATTTCTGGAATACATGACAACATTTTCCCTCTCCACTAGAAAAATGTTAAAACATTGGCTATGTCAATATTATATTCATTCCTAAAACCCCTAACAACTTCTCTCCTATTCTTCCCATCCAGCTTGCTCTTTCTGAAACTAAAAGATAGTCTCTAGTTTGGGCACCAACCCCACCTTTACAGTATTCTTTTTCACTGTTTGGCCCATTATTCAGCCCTTTCCTAGGCAGTCTAAAATAGTTTTCATACCCCTTTAACACTTCTGATTTCCAACATGTACTCGTCCTTCTTTGCCCAGTTTTCCTATAATAATTTTCTAGATTTGTGACTTCATATAATCATCCTCTTGCAGTTGCCCGTTGAGCTCTTGTAAGCTTCATTGGTGGGGGATACAAGACACAGGTTTTATTCTCAGAATTTCCAATAGTCAAAGCTCTAACTACCCTTTTTACTCCCAGGCCTCCCCTTTTTACAGGAAGGTCAAGTAGCGCTTTCCCTAACCCCACCCGATTTCCCAGCAAAACTTTCATGTATTCCATAAGCCAGAAATAACCTATACCAGACTTGTACCTAATATAAATGCTCACTTGAGACCATCCTGTTCTCTGACTATAATATCACATCCTTGTGTGGTAGTAGCGGTGGTGGGTGTGTGGGTCCTTGTCAGCTGTTTTCTGTTGGCTCTTCTAGAGGGCAAGGACTGCATCTGTTTAAATTGCTTTATGTGGAGTCAAAGAAACCACATAAAGCAACTTATGGTTATTTACATAAGACTGGACATTCTCACAGAATTTCACATCAGGTAAACATCAGGGGCATATCTCACTGAATTCCTTGCCCTTTCTAAAAGAGAAGTCCAAGGTTAACATACAACGCTCTTTGTAGATGGGGGATATAAGGAGGGGAAAGCTTGCAGACTATTCTCTGTAATGTGATTCCCGTCTCCAAGGAAAAGGCCTTGAATTTATTTTTAATTTTCCAAATCTTCTTTCAAGATTTGAGATGAGTGAACGGAGTTTAACTCTTGGATCTATCTGCAGCCTACCCAGGTACCTGTTTCTCTCTATTATATCATCAATCTCTCCCTCTTGGTTCTCTTATTGGAATTTAATTTTCAAGTTTTTTCCATAAAACAAAGAAACTAAACCCTCTCTCTCACTCACACACATTCCCACCGAGCTTCTCAGATGGCTCCCTTCCTCTTCACAGCTACATTTCTTGAAAGTTTCAACATTTGATGATTCAGCTTCTTCACCAGCCACTCTCTTTTCCACCTACTTCAGCATGACATTTGCCTCTAAAACGCTGTGGAAACAGGTTACCAGTGATGACTACTTTCTTGTTAATCAATGAGTTCTTGCTTGTCAACCAGAGTGAACGGGTTCTAGCCTGTTTCTTACAGGGCTCCCAGAGCAGTGGGCAGCACAGACACACGCACGGCTCCCGTGCTCCCCCATCTTCCTCTTCCTGCCACCTGGGGTTTGTCAGTTGTCCTCACCTGCAGCTCTTTCTCTCCTGTCTTTTAGATGTTTCCGTCCTCAAGGCTCTCTCCTCATCCACCTCCTTTTCTCATTCTGCAGTCTGTCTGGACCAGCCTGTCATTCCCATGGCTTCCGTTATACACCTGTTATTTTGATACAGTTTCCACCTTTGCTTCAGGCTCATAGATCAAACTTACCAGAATCTCTACTTGGCAGTTTCAAAATTACCTCAAAGTCCACCTGCCTTTCCTCCTGTATTCTTTGCCTGGCTAGAAATCTGGATGTTATCCTAATCACCTGCATGTCCCTCCCCCCAATGCAGGCCTGTCTGTTTCTGTCAACCCTACACCCCTAATTTCTATCCATCCCCACCATCCCCTGATCTTGCTTGAGGCCACCATTGCCTCACCTGGGGTCGTACAAGAGCCTCTTTGTGGTTTTCCCTCCGATCCGTTTTTCACACTGTGGCCAAAGCAAACTTTCTCAAACGCCACTAACATATTTTAAATTTCTGCTTAATGTCTTCCATGACTCCGATACAGAAAGCCTGCATGATCCGCCTCTTATCTATGGCTCCAGCCTCACCCCTTTCACTTTTCTCCCTCAGACTAAGCTTGGCCATAATATTTCATTTCCTTCTCTGAACCTCATGTCTTTTTCTCAGGGCCTCTGCATATGCTACCTTTGTTTGTTTGACTCTTTGCTGTCATTCAGGGCTCAGTTCTGAGGTCATGTCCTTCAGGGAGGCTGCCTTGCTTTCTACCCCAGCAGTGGCGGGGCTGAGTACCTCTGCCGCACAGTGGAAGTGTACCTGTGTACCTGTGGACCTGTGTACCTCTTCCACACACTTTCCATAGTGCCCCTGTGACCTTACCAGTCCTTCTCTATTATGACTAGGTACTTATCTCTTATACCCAGATAATGAGATGTTGAGGATACAGACAAGGTCAAATTTCATTACATCTTTAGCCACTCAGCACAGTGCCTGACTTAGGACATGTATTCAGTAAATATTGTTGAAATAATGCTTAATGATAAATGAATTCAAGACCATCAATTATAGCATTTCTTAATCTTTTTCATCCTACTAAGGAGAGAACTTTAAATTTGAAGTCTCCCCAAGGAGAGAAATTAAATACCAAAGGGTGAACAACTCCTGGACCACCAGGAATCCATTATTTTTCCTAAAGACCTTGTTTTGTCAAGAGCTGGTAGAGCCAAGAGGGAAAATGAAAGCTTTAATTTTACAGCAGGCTTCAGCCAGTGCACAAAACACATATGGTTTGAAATGGTTATCATTCTAATATCACAGGGAAAGTAGCAAATTATTTCCATTGTGCTCCTGTTTACTATTTTTAAAAAATCATATCTATTATTTCTACATTTTTGTATAACATAATGATAAACAAATTGGTTTATCTTTTCAAAAAAAATAGTAAGTTTTTTTGTTAGATAGGGTGGAGATTTGGAGGGCCACAAACAATTGTAATATCTGAGTTTTTTTTCCTACTCATAAGAACTGATTTATTTATTTCTGCTCAACAGGGCAGTAATGTTCTTAATGCTTGGTCTGCCAGTATTGCTTTTTTTCCCCAAGAGACTGAATAAGAAGTTTATAACTCGTCTGTTATTTGTAAAATGAGAAAGTTATACCGCAATAAGTCTAATATTAAGATTCTCTCAATTTCCTTAGGTTAGGTACCATTTTGGTTGCCATTAGAGAATATGTTTCCTGAAAATGTTTGTGGCCAGTTAAACTAAAGACTTATTTTGAAATAGATTCTTAAATTTTTATATCTAGCCTGCCAGATTTATCTCCAGGGTTTTCTTAGTCAACTCAGGCTGCTATAGCAGAATGACATAGATTGAGTGGCTTACATAACATTTATTTCTCATAGTACTGGAGACTGGGAAAAAGATTAAGGAGCTCATAGACCTGGTATCCCATGAAGGTCCTCTTCCTGAATTCTTACTGTATCCTCACATGATATAGAGAAATACATCTTTATTTCTAAAAATAGATCTTTCTATTTTTATAAGAGCATTAATCTCATCATGAGGGTCCACCCCTTGACCTAATCAAATCCTAATTACCTCCCGAAGAATCTACCTCAAATACCATTATACTAGGGATTAGGGTTTGAACATATGAATTTTGGAGGGACACAAACGTTAAATTCATAGCAAGGGGTCTACTCTCATTTGATACAAATTAAGCTTCTTAATAAGATACTAGGATGAATGGCTCTAACTCAACTGAAAAGATAAATGATAAAGGATAAAAAAAAGATAAATGTTATTTTAATAATATTCAATATACATCTAAACATGCTATGAAATTTCTCTCTAAAGTTATCCTTCGAGGAAGAGGATTTGCTGTGTAAATTCTTTCACACATTATGGGACACTTGTTGACTTCCTTTGTATCAAACAATTAGTTTAAACCAGACCTTTAGATTCTTACTCATTACTTCATCTCTTTCAACCAGTGTACAAACTTACAAGGTATTATCTCTTGTTTTTCATACTCTGTAGCAAATGATTTGGTTAAAGGTATGTTTGTGTACCCAAGATTCCCAAGACCAAAGGTCAATCAAATATATCTGTGATTTCACCAATAATAAGTGTGGCATTTGCAATTTTTTTTCTGGAAATGCTTTTTGACAATAATTAGAGAGTAAGCATTCTCAAAGTTTTGAACATTTTAATCAAACTCCTTCACAAGCTATTAAGATAATAAAGTAGTCCCTCAGAGTTAGAGGGTTTCAAAGCTTAATTCTCATTCATTTATTTCTTCAATACGTATTATCATCTGTCATGAGTTTTAGGCTCTAGGAATCTATTAATATAGCAACAGAAATCACCTTCATCTATTTTAGTAGCTAAACAAATGATAAAGATAATAAATAAACAAATATATAATATTTAGAATATGACTGAGAAAGTAAAAAATTAAGAAGAATTTTATCAAATGATGCATGATAGTGTTCAAAATCATCTACATTAGCCTTTAAATGTATCTAAATTGTGATAAATTCACATGTCATTTCTTAAACCCTGTTTGAATCCCCTTCTTCAAAATAGAGAAAATTGTCTTTCTAGTAGAATATTTTAGGTTTTAAAAAACATGACTAATCCAAAGCACTAAATGAAAAAATTGAAAAATATGTATTTTTGAAAATTTCTAGACTTGAGTTAGCCAAGAAACTTTTGGGGTAATGTCTTTACTGAGAAAATGGAGATTGCCATTTATTCAGGGTCTAGGATAAGTGACAAACTGTAAATTCAATGACCTGGTTAGACTTGCCAGCCTTCCAGAAAATGCTATGGATTCCTTCCCCTTCTATACTGGCCACAGCTGGGGAAAAAACAAACAAAAACCCTTTTCTGCATATGGACAGATTGAGGGATAATTTTGATCTTGTTCTTTATGTAATAATTTTCTTCAACCCCTGTATTTGCAGCCAGAAACAATTTTTACTTACTAGAAAGTTTTCATACCCTTCTGTGATCATTTAATTACTTTCTGAATAACCTGAATGTTTCGTGAATGTTCATTTTGTGTTGTTAAAATGCCTTATGTTTTTATCAGATCAGCACATTCTTCAGTGAAGAACTGAGAAATCGCTTCTCAGAAATCATCATTTCAGGGATTCCACAAGTGACAAATATAGCCTTTTAGTTACTAGCTAGGTTATATTTCTGGTGTTCCTTAGGTTTTCCACTGCCTCAGACCTTCTGCAATAACCCACAATGATAAACAGTTTGTGATTCCACAGAAAACAAATCACTGCCAGCCGTTAGTTGTGGTCTTGTTATGATTTAGGGTGATATGGCTCATTCCATTGCATAAATAATAGGGGATACAACACTCACTGGCTCCCCGAGGCCAGCTGGTCCCATAGTGGACATTTACTGGGAATTAGGTGGATATTCTCTGCCTGACTGTGTCTAATGGGATACCTCTGGCCTTGTGCATTCCAGGCAAGTTTCTCCCTGTGGAAGAATAATAGGTGGAAGTTATATCTCTTTTTCATGCAGCTGATTTTTTTCTGTACCTTAAAATTTGTTCTGTCTTAAAAATTTCTAGTTTTAGGGTTCGCTTGTTTCTTCTGACATTTTCTAGTTAGTTCCTTGATTTTCTCTATTCTCAAGTAACTCTCTGTATTGCTGTCATGGTACTGCACATGTAAAAATAACTTACTAAATATTTGGTGACTGAATGACTGATTTCTGTCTTCTTATCCCTAAAAATAACTTACTAAATATTTGGTGACTGAATCATTGATTTCCGTACTCTTCCTAATCCCTACCCATCACTCTAAAGGTCAAAATATCAATTATTTAGATACAAATGTTTAAATACCTAAAAATGTTTCTTAGAGGAATTTTTAAAGTTAAGATGGTTATCTATACCTTTGAATTCTGCAGGAACATATGTTCAGAGGCAAAGAATGGGATTGGTGAAGGTCCCCTTCATCCAAGACAAAACACAGACCCCAATTTCTGGGCCCAAACAGGCTCATAAACTGTCTTTATCAGAGTTCCATTTAAACCGCCATTCCCGGGGTGGGGTGGAATGCCCCAAACAGGACTGCATTTCCACACAATGGCAGTTTTAAATTAACTTCTGTGCACAAGTCTCTGGTGACAATGACTGTTACATATTTTATACATGCATTCCATCTTCCCAAACTCCTACCTGCATTGTATGAAAAGCTGTAGACTCCTAGACAGAGAGCTGACACTGGCTACCCTCTTGGGGGTAGCCCATCTGTTGTGCTGGAGGCTTTGTCTTCCTTCTCTTATCTATCAATAAAAGCTATCCTTTCACTTGCTCACGGTGGTCTGTGGATTCATTCATATTTCTGAGACCAAGGACCAGGTAGAAAGATACTGTAACAAGATGACACATCTCCCTTCTACATTTAAAATTTAAAAATTAGAACAATTTGGAGACCAAGATGGCTGTGATACTGACTGCCTTGCTCAGGAAAGGCAGGGCCAACCAGCCAGTGCTGGTCGTGTCCCCCACTCAGCCCCTATGCCAAGTACTCTATTATCATCAACAAGACCACGCCCTACAACTACCCAGTGCCCCTGTGAGACGATGGGAATATGCCTGAGGTGTCCACCCACCCCTCAGACCCCCAAGGCCCCTGCTTGGAGTGGTTGAAGAAATGTCAGCACCTCCATCCACAGGGGGGAGGCTACCCCTCCCTCATGGCCCACAAATGTGAAAATGAAAAAACAATTTGAACAATTTATAATACAATCAGATGGAATAAAGTGATGATGAATTGCACAATAGGCCATGATAAGAAATAAAATAAGTCAGGTGAAACAAGAAATGTAACAAGTCTAGGAAACAAATTTTTGTTACTATCATCACCATCACCAGGAAAGATGTTGAAATGCCTATTTTTACCTGACACCTGGCAAAGTCTCCCTTTTGAAAAAATAATCTGTATTTTAAAAAAATATATGTATCATTTTTGAACATAAATATCTAAAAACCTAAGAAACATTAATTCCTTGAGAGAAGAATCAAATTAAGTTCAACAGCTCAAATATGCCAGATTCAGTACTTCAAAAACAAAAAGAAAATCATGAGTACAATTATGAGATGGACCGGAGAGCTTGTTCAAATTTAAAGTTTTGTAATTTAATGCTACAAAGTTAGAAAACCTTTAAAAACACATGGGACTCATTTTTCTTTCAATCTGATGAGCTGGCATCAGAGATGATGTCCTTCCTTGGTCTGTGGCTTTACATCCAGGGTGGGGGTGGGGGGGGTCAAGGGATTTGCCTACAATTTCAGGCTGAATGGAAACCAGAGCCAAGTCCTCCTTGTAATTATGTTTTCCTGTAATAGCTCACAAGCTCTGCTCCTCTTTCAAGTTTATACTTTATTAAGGTAAATGGGCAAACTCTCTGTTTTTACTCGTGCTACCATATCAAACAGTGAGAAGCCACCAACCACAAGAGGCCAGGATGAGTCTGTGTGGTGGAAGGAGCCTTGACCACCCTGAGCGAAGGATTTAGATGCTTTAAAAACTGGTAATAGGTACTATTCAAGACTCAGGGCATCCTCACAAAGAAGGACCAAATCTAAAGGACTGTAAAGAATGCAGCAGAGAGGAATAAAGGAGGCACTGGGCTGCAGGGAACGCTGTCCAGGTTAGGTGCCCTTGGGAAAGTTATGGGCACAATACCCTTGGTAATTAGAGTTCCCAGGGCTGCAGTGAAGAAGGTGGCAGAGAAAAATGGCTCTACTGGAGAAACAAAACATAGTGCTGCATCTAATTATAAGAAAGGTGTAAAAAATGCAGAGCTTTGCAAAGCTCTCCCATGACATTAGTGGGAGAAAAAGAAATTGCTTCATTTGTTTCCTAAAATAAAATTCATATTTAAAGAAAGAAGGAGTTTGGTTAACATGATCTAGCTATTTGTTCCAAAATTTGAAGAAAGACAGGTCATAATTTTTTGAAACACATTCTTGCTAAGCAATGATAATTCCATTGAGTTATTTGTACATTCTTGATATTAGTCCTTCCTTTGTCAGATGTATAGTTGTAAATATTTTTTTCTCATTCTGCAAGTTGTCTATTCACTTTGTCAGTTATTTTCTTTGCCATGAAGAAGCTTTTTAATTTACTTAAGTTCTATTTATTTATTTTTGTTGTTGCTGTATTTGCCCTTGCCTTACTCAAATTCTTTAAGTCTAAAAATTCTAGAATTGTTTTTATTTTTTGCAGTTTTTTTTTTTTTGCCTGAGGCCAGGTTTGAACCTGCCACCTCTGGTATATGGGGCTAATGCCCTACTCCTTTGAGCCACATGTGCCACCAAAAATTCTTAGAATTTTTATGGCTTTATGACTTACGTTTGAGTCTCTTATCCATTATGAATTAAAGGGAATTCAAATCAGAAAGCAGGAAGTCAAATTATTTGCTGATAATATAATCTTGCATCTAGAAAATTCTAAAGACTCCACCAAACACTCTTAGAATTGATAAACTCAATTCAGCAAAGTCCCAGGTTACAAAATCAATGTGTAAAAACCAGTAGCACTTCTATATACTAACAATAGTCAAACTGAGAGCCAAATCAAGAAATCACTATTATTCACAATAGCTATAAAGAAAATAAAATATCTAGGAATACACTTAACCAAGGAGGTAAAAGATCTCTGAATGGAAAACTACAAAGCACTGATGAAAGAAAACACAAATGACACAAGCAAATAAAAAATATCCTATGCTCATGGGTTGGAAAAATCAAAATTGCTAAAATAGTCATACTATGTAAAGCAACTTGTAGACTCTACACAATCCCCATCAAAATACCCATGTCACATTTCACAGATCTAGAAAAAAATAAATTTAAGTTTCATTTGGAACCAGAAAAGAGCCTAGCAGCCAAAGCAATTATAACCAAAAAGAATAAATCTGGAGGCATCACATTATCTAACTTCAAATTATACTACGAGCCTAAATAATGAAAACAGCATGGTGCTGGTATAAAAGACATAGATCAATGGAACAGAATAAAGAATCCAGAAATAAAATCACCTACCTGCAACCAACTGATCTTCAACAAAGCAGACAGTAACATACACTGGAGAAAGGAAGCCTTATTCAATGAATGGTGCTGAGAAATTAGATAGTCACATGCAAAAGAATGACATAAGATCCCTATCTCTTGCCATATGCAGAAATTAATTAAAGAGACAAAAGAACTAAATCTAATGCATGAAACCATAAAAATTCTAGGAGAAAATGGAGGAAAAACTCTTTAGACATCAACCATGGCAAAGAATTTATGACTAACATCTCAAAGGCAAATACAGCAACAACAACAACAAAAAAAATGGAATTTAATCAAGGCAAAAGGTTCTTCACAGCAAGAGAAATAATTAACAGAGTGAATTGACAACCTATAGAATGAAAATGGTCACAAACTATGCATTCCGCAAAGGACTGATATACAGAGTCTACAAATAACTAAACAAATCAATAAGAAAGCAAACAAACCCATCAAAAAGTGGGCAAAAGACATGAACAGGAGTTTTTCAAAAGAGGATAGGTAAATGGGCAAAAAACATATGAAGACATGCTCAGTACCACTAATCATCAGGGAAACACAAGTTAAAACTAGAATGAGATGTCATCTTATCCCTATTAGAATGGCCATTATTAAAAAGTCAAAAAAATAATAAAAAACAACAGATGCTGGTGCAGCTACAGAGAAAAGAAACATTTATAAATTGTTGGTAGAACTGAAAATTAGTAATTAGTACAGTCTTTATGGAAAATAGTATGGAGATTCTTTTTTTTTTGAGACAGAGCCTCAAGCTAACCCCCTGGGTAGAGTGCTGTGGCAACACAGCTCACAGCAACCTCCAACTCCTGGGCTCAAGCGAGTCTCCTGCCTCAGACTCCCAGGTAGCTGGGACCACAGGCGCCCACCACAACGCCTGGCTATTTTTTGGTTGCAGCCGTTATTGTTGTTTTGGTGGGCCTAGGCTGGATTCGAACCCGCCACCTTAAGGGTATGTGGCTGGCGCCTTAGCCACTTGAGCCACAGGTGCCAAACCAGTATGGAGATTCTTAAAAGAAATAAATGTACACCTACTATTCAATCCAGGAATACCACTGCTGGGTGTCTACTCAAAGAAATGAAGCCATTTTATCAAAAGGATATACCTGCACTCCAATGTTTATTGCAGTACAATACACAATTGCTAGGATATGGAATCAACCTAAGTGTTTCCGATTTTTTTCTATCATGAAAACAACTGCAATGAACATACATGTATGTTCGTAAGAAGATGAGTACATGTATGTTCATTAAGCCTGTGGCTCAAGTGGCTAAGGCGCTAGCCACATACAACTAAAGTGGTGGGTTCGAATCCAGCCCAGGCCCGCCAAAACAACAATGACAGCTGCAACCAAAAAATAGCTAGGCGTTGTGGTGGGCGCCTGTGGTCCCAGCTACCTGGGAGTCTGAGGCAGGAGACTCGCTTGAGCCCAGGAGTTGGAGGTTGCTGTGAGCTGTGATGCCACAGCACTCTACCCAGGGGGTTAGCTTGAGGCTCTGTCTCAAAAAAAAAAAGAATCTCCATACTATTTTCCATAAAGACTGTACTAATTACTAATTTTCAGTTCTACCAACAATTTATAAATGTTTCTTTTCTCTGCAGCTGCGCCAGCATCTGTTGTTTTTTATTATTTTTTTGACTTTTTAATAATGGCCATTCTAATAGGGATAAGATGACATCTCATTCTAGTTTTAACTTGTGTTTCCCTGATGATTAGTGGTACTGAACATGTCTTCATATGTTTTTTGCCCATTTACCTATCCTCTTTTGAAAAACTCCTGTTCATGTCTTTTGCCCACTTTTTGATGGGTTTGTTTGCTTTCTTATTGATTTGTTTAGCTATTTGTAGACTCTGTATATCAGTCCTTTGCAGAATGCATAGTTTGTGACCATTTTCATTCTATAGGTTGTCAATTCACTCTGTTAATTATTTCTCTTGCTGTGAAGAACCTTTTGCCTTGATTAAATTAATTTTTTGCATGCTAAATAAATTTTAAAATACAAAAATTTCCTTTATTCTGGTGTTGAGGTCTGAAAAACAATGTTGGAACTGTAGTTTGAGCTTAGAAAATATATTTTCTGCAAATTTGTGTGGGACTCAAGATCTCATGTCTTGTTTTAACTTTTTACCCCATGTGAAGTATGTAAAGCATTCTGAGTATAACTAAGAAAAATAACTTGGTCCCTAAAAACTTAGTTTTGTTTTTAAATTCTAAGTCTGTAATTTAGTTTCTTTTTAAAAAATTGTATTTATGTTTTGGAGTTTTTTTTTTAATTTCAGAATATTAGGGGGTATAAGTTTTGTTTATATGATTTCTTTTTGTACATATTGAGTCAAAGTCATACACATAAGTGTGCCCTTCACCCAGGTAGTGTGTACTATACCCGATAGGTGTGAATGCACTCAGCCCCCACCTCACTCCCCCAGCTTGATTTTCATTGAGATCTACTTCCATTATGTGTACTTAAGTGTTGATCAATTAGTTACAATTTGGTATTGAGTACATGTTTTTGTTCCTCCATTCTTGTGATGTTTTACTTAGATTAGAAGAATGGTTTCCAATTCCCTCCAGGTTGACACAAAAGATACTAGATGACCATTTCCAAATGGCTGACTAGTACTCCATAGTATGCATATGCCACATTTTATTAATCCCTTCGTGTATGGTTGGACACTTGGGTTGTTTCCACATGCTTGTGATTGTGAATTGTGCTGCTATAAACATTCAAGTGCAGGTGTCCTTTTTAGAAAATGAACTTTTTTTTGGCTCGGCACCTGTGGCTCAAGTGGCTAAGGCGCCAGCCACATACACCTTAGGTGGCGGGTTCGAATCCCCAGCCTGGGCCCGCCAAACAACAATGACAGCTGCAACCAAAAAATAGCCAGGCATTGTGGCGGGCGCCTGTA
>NW_003852434.1:2743227-2748099 GCF_000181295.1 Otolemur garnettii
CTTTTTAATAGAGCTCAGTCAGGAAGATAGAGAGCTCTTTAACAGACCAGCATCTAACACTAAAATTGAAGCAGAAATAAAAAATCTTCCAACAAAAAAAGTCTCAAATCAGACAGTTTCACATCTGAATTTTACCAAACCTACAAAAAAGAGCTTGTACCTATACTGCAGTACTTATTCCTTAACAATGAGAAGGAATCCTCCCTAACTCATTCTATGGAGCCAGTATCACCTTGATACGAAAGCCATGAAAGGACACAACTAAACAAGAAAACCACAGACCAATATCCCTTATAAATACAGGTATAAAAATTCTCAATTAAATCTTAGCAAACTAAATCCAGCTGCACATCCAAAAAATAATTCATCATGACTAAGTGGGTTTCATCCCAGAGACTCAAGGGTGGTTCAACATACACAAATCTATCAATGTAATCCATCACATCAATAGTTGCAAAAACGAGGACTATATAGTCCCTTCAATATGTGCAGAAAAAGCATTCAACAAAATTTAGCACTCTTTTATATGATCAGAATGCTTAACAAAATAGGTATAGATGTGATTTACCTTAAAATTGTAAAGGCTATATGTGACAAACCCACAGCCAACATCATATTGAACAGGAAAAAACTGAAAGCATTCCTGCTTGGTAGTGGAACTAGACAAGGTTTCCAGCCCACTATCTCCAGTTGTGTTCAACATAGTGCCGCCAGTCTTGGCCAGAGAAATGAGGCAAAAGAAGGGAATCAAGAGTACCTAAATGGGGAAAGAAGAGGTCAAATTATCACTCTTCTATATAGAAAACCCCAAAGATTCAACCAAGTGACTCCTGGAATAAATTCAATAAAGTCTCAGTTTACAAAATCAATGTACACACATCAGTAGCTTTCATGTACTCTAATAACAGTCAAGCTGAGAATCAAATGAAAGGTGTAATACTTTTCTCAGTAGCAGAAAAGAAAATAAAATACCTAGCAAAATACATTTTTGTTGGCTTGGCGCCCATAGCTCAGTGAGTAGGGTGCCAGCCACATAGACCGAGGGTTCAAGCTTGGCCCGGACCTGCTAAACAATAATGACAACTGCAACCATAGGAAAAAAAAACCGGCCATTGTGGTGGGCGCCTGTGGTCCCATCTACTCAGGAGGCTGAGGGAAGAGAATCAGATGAGCCCAAGAGTTTGAAGTTGCTGTGAGCTGTGACACCAGAGCACTCTATCAAGGGCAACATAGTGAGACTCTGTCTCAAAAAAAAAAATTTTCTTTTTGTTTGTTTAGATGGCCATTTGTTACAAATAGCATTTGCTAATTGAAATGCTTGTATTTCATTATATTACATTGTATTAATATATACAACATATTAATTATAGTATTAATTATAGTAAAACACAATACTATTCTCGATTTAAATTAAGTTTCATAATTATTGTTAACTACTACAGAATTTACAGAATCTCTTTATAAAACATTTTTTTTCACATATTATTTGTCATAGATAATTTTTATGGTTCTGTAGTCTTTTGAGAAGTATATTACCTTTTCCTTTGTTTTCTTGGAATAAAATGTCCATTGACTTCTGGTTTGGGAATTTTTGTTAAGGATTTTGAAAACCAAAATGGTGGAAAGCATAAGTCTTGTCATTCAGATCATTGCAACCATCACTAATTTCCACCACATTGTCACTTATAAGTCATGCTCAAAGAGGAAATAGCAAATTGAAAATTTGTTGGCATGATGATTAATATTTGTACACATTGGATTAGAATTAAAAGTCATTCCAGCTTCTCTGATACTCAGTTTCCACCTTTGTAAAATGAGGATGATGATACCTGTTTTAAGGTCTTTAGGAGAAATAATACAGTGGATAGAGAGGGAGTCTTCACTCTCAGTGGTATTGTGAGTCTTCAGTGTATTTTACTTCTTGGATTTTTAAGTACATGGAACATTAAATATTACTGTATAATTTTTGCATACTTATATTTATTTTAATTATTTGTATCAAATAGTTTGTTGTTCACATGTCAGTTCACTTTGTCTTTTTGAGGCATCAATATCAAATATAGTGCAATTCTATTACCCATAGCTTCATGTCGTATGTGAGATCTTCAGCCATTTTCTCCTGCGTGTCTGCTTCAGTCCACTTTCATCATTCCCTAGAGAAACACAACAATATATATATATAGTTTTTTTAAACTATATATGTGTGTATATACTTCTATATGTATAAGTGTATATATTTCTAAATATAACATCTTGTACATATATTTAAAACATTTTCTCCTCTACTATTTTATTGTATCTATAAATATATTGCCTTTTCACTAATTAAACATTTTAGTGAGAAAATTAGGGAGGAAAATGAAAAACATATCAGCCACCATTCCTTGGGGTATATCATTGAGATTCCTTAGAAAAAGAACAAAACCGTTTGTGGAACACTGCAGCCTGAAACTAGCCATTAGCAAACCAACGCCTGTCCAACCCCAGGGTCACTTCATAGTTGGGGGATCACTGCAACCTGCTGTTTCCAAGCATCCCAGAAGGAACACCCTGGGAAGCAATATTTGCTTTGGTGGCATCTTGCTAACTCACAAGCCACAAAGTTTTGTGCTTAAAATGTGGTTGAAAATTTAAGCAGAAACCTGTAAATGAGTAGCTAGTGTCTTAAAACCATCTATTTAGCCAGACAAAGGTGTGGCCCACGATGTTTCTCTGTAGATGCCAAAGCTTTTAAGAGCAAAGGGTTGGATCACGTTTAGGTATTGCTTGCAAGTATGAAGAGGCTTCTTTCCTCTTATTTTCTCTCCCCAAATATTATTTTCATAGCTTGGTGAAATAGAAGTTACCTTTTATATTTGCCACACTTGAATGTGAGGACTGTGGTGATTGTTTTAATAACTCAGGAGTATTCACATATTTCCACCCTGGAGCTATTCTAAAGAGAAACCACAGTTCCAGAAATAAGCAAAGCAAACAAAAACAAAATAAACTAATGTGATGTCTTTTAGTAGTAAGTTACTGGTAAAATAATGTTTGACTCCAAGAACGCATTTTCCCCTGTCTTTAAAGTGTAACTATAACTAGATATTTCTGCTCTATTTTATTTTGGTCCCCTCTGAATGTCAAAGAGAGGTCAGAAGAGGGGTCAGACTCAGGGAAGATGCCTGGTGTGCTGGAAGACCGCCGCTGCATGCCTCTTGTTCTGGCCTCAGCAGTGACTCATTCTGTAGGTCCATTCCCCGGGTCTTCCTTGAAGAGGAAACACCACCAGGATTCAGTATTTCTTTAATTTGGGCCTTTCTGTCTTTCATTGCTTGTTCTTTGAGTGTCCAAAGACTCCAGCACTTCTTTCTATTATCATCTCTCTAAAGCTACTAAAGAATGAATCATCTTCTTACTTGTTTATTCATTCAACAAGTATCTAGAGATTATCTATTATGAATATGGTCCCAGGGTACTGGGCTCCAAGGGTTTAAAAAGAAATGAAGGCTACAATCTGAAACCTGCAATCTAGTGAAGAAATCCACATTTAAAATATACACCCTTGTAACTATGCACACATTTCAAAAGCTACATCACAATTAAAATGCTTGACTTAAGAAAATAGTGGCCAGTGGAAACCATATGGTCCAGCAGAGCGAACTAGGGCATGGCCAGTAGGGCAGATGTGGAAACCAAACTATCTGGAATGTTCTCCATATTTAGTAAGGAATCATTTTTTTTCAAGAAACAGAAATCTAAAATAAACAAATAAATGAGAAACAGAAATCTTCTTAGGCTACCTTAAGAAAAGGGAACTCAACTAGAGCGATCTAACAAAACCGGGCTGTGGGAGGAAGCCTCTCCCTTTCTCCTTCCCATGCTCTCTCTGACCTTGCCTCTTCTCTTCTCTGCAATCTACCTTCCTCCACAGGTTCTTGGTTTCTGCTCTTCCTCAACCTAAGTTTGGCTTCTTTTTTTTTTTTCTGCCAACATCTCAACTTCAATTCCAACACCAGATTGTATCTGTAATAGACTTATGAGTTGTCATGACATAAATCTGTACCTTTCATCACTTTTTTCCAGAAGCACCCAGAAACCCAGAGGTAGGAGCGGAAAAGCCAGACAGTAAAAATGGATTTGAGACTGGTAGGGTATAGAATGAATGGGATGAAAGCAAGTGGAAGCAGGGGTGTAAAAAGTATGGAATGGAAGGGCTTAAACTGCCATAATCAAAACTGAACTGGGAAGCTCAAAGGGACAAGAACAGTAGGGAAAAGAGAAAAATCCAAGGACAATATTGGAGATACTGGATTAATAAATGGCATTTAATTTTCTATTTGCACTAGATTTCCCCTTATACATAATTAGCTTTTATAAGCTACTTTTTCTTCCCGAAAGAGTTACTGTAGCAAATGGATGTGTAATGGGAATTTCCCAGAAAATCATCTGTGTTGGAGACAATGGGATAGGAAATGGGGATGTGTCCCCAGGATGTGTCGTGATGACAATTATACTTGAGCAGAAGTACATAGATTCAGTTTATGTTAATTCCACAGTGGGAAGGAACAATATCCATCCCGCTGGCTTGTAGGTGAGTAGTGCTGGCCGTAGTATTTTGGGAGCAGTTGTTCTTTTTGTCCGTTGGTTTAAACATGGTCAGCTAAGGACACTGCAGTTTATTCCAGTGGGTAGAAAAGGGTTTATAAATAAAAACGTGGGCTCTGATCTGAAATAAGATAGCCAAGGGGTCTGTATAGATGGAAAATGTAAATTCTGAGCATAAATTTCTGCAGCTGTTGTGGAAGTTTATTCTGAGTAGAAACATGGTCATTTTGAGCATCAGTGGCCACGAATATGAGTTCTTTCTCTCTCTCCCTCTCTCTCTCTCTC
>NW_003852434.1:2748194-2750602 GCF_000181295.1 Otolemur garnettii
TTGTTCCCAAAGGTCATTCTGGATATCTGATCACCAGGAATACCAGTTCATATGTCGTGAACCAGAAGATCTAAGAGCCCAGAAAACTGCCCATGGTGCCAGTCTTGGGGGCATAGGCAGCAGGAGAGAGAGGCTGGATCTCAGGTGAAGGGGTCTGTGGGTGATGTCTGTGCCTTTGAATGTGGCGATGAGCAAAAACAGATCGAATCTGGGACCTTAATGCAAGGATCCTGTGCTGTTGTTGGTAAGAAGAAATTTGTCAGTAAATGGGGTCAGCTAAAATTTCTGATTACAAATTGCATCAGATGAGGTTAATTAGTTAACCGAGTACTCTGGACATTTTTGAGCACAATAGGCTAAACATTTATTCAGAAGACAGGTATTAATTGAGACTGTAGGCCTGGAGGTGGTTTGTTGCTTGTGGAGGTTGATGTATTACTATTTTAGGATTCCTAGCTCTTGACACAGAGTGTCTCCCAATACTTATGGTTGAGTTATAGTTTTATTTTCCTAGAGGGTATGGTTTTGAATCAATGGATGGAATTGTGGGAACCCACCACCTCCAGCATATGGGCCAGCACCCTATTCCTTTGAGCCACAGGTGCTGCCCTAGTTTTGTATTTTTTAGGTATAAGCATCTCAGTTTTAAACCAGAGAGAGTGATTTCTGACCCTCAGTTTCAAAGGGGGCTGTGAATCTAAATAAAACAGCATCAGGGAACTATCAAAGCTATACCAGGTCCAAATGATCTTCTAGGATTAGAGCAATTGAGCTAAAGCATGGCTTTTCAGAAAAAGATTTGTGAAGAGTTTATATTTCAGAAGAAATATGGGACACCATATTCTGGAACATTGGGGACCTACCCACTGAAGTACATTAATGTTGCAGAGATGATTGTGTATATTTTAGTCACTGGCCTACAGTTTGCACCAATAATGGTGAGATAATATCTTTGGAAGATTTAAGAACTGGGTTTCAAAAGTGATCCAGGAATACCTTCAGATGAAAATAGATGATATTACACCTGTCTTCATATGCTTGGCATGAGCTTCCAAGTGATTGTGACTGTTGAGCAAAAGTTTGGAAAATGCTGCCCCCGGGATATATTGGTCTGTAACATTCTTCACGCCTTTTCTTATTGAGAGTAAAATTTACTTCACATAAATTAACTTTTAAAAAGTGTACAATTCAGGGCTTCAGCAGCACCTGTTCTAAAAGTGTACAGTTCAGTGGCATTTAGTACATTCACAATGCTATGCAATCATCACAGGTATGTGGTTCCAAAACATTTCATCAACCCTAGAGGAAACTTCAAAACCATTAAGCACTTTATGATTTTTCTGCATTTGTACTACGTCCATATTCCTGGAGGGACTCCCATCTCCTACCCATCTGTGGAAATTTAAACCAGGTTATGTTAGAACTAAAATAATCAGGACAAGGAAATGAGGCTGGAACAAGCCTAAGGCTAGACTCAGTAGCTGAGACTCTTACCAGGTGGACTTAAGGCCACATTATGCCTACAATTGAAATTTCTCTTGGAAAATCTGCATTTAGACAGTGAGTTTTAGTCATCTTTTTTCAAACTTTAAGTTTTGATACATATGAGGTCTGACAATTAAGTTCACCAACTTGGCATTGCGCACATATGTTGGCAGCACCATGCAAACAATTTAGTAAGGGTTTATAACCTTGGTATATTAGTGTTCCATGGTTGTGTTCATGTCAGTGTGTGGTGGTGTCTTGCTGAGTGGGGTTCCTTATTGTTGTTGTATGTTTTTATGTGCCATACAATGACAACTCTTATTGTTATTCTGGAAAAAGAGTTCTAAAATTTCTTTGAAGGGTAGAGTAGGTGCTGGCATTGGTGCATAGCTTCCCAAGGGGAGTACCTCAAAAGTAACCATAGTGATATTCAGCAGTAAGGTATGTAGTACTTTTTCTAGGATGAATTTAATTCTTAGACCTCATATAGGAATAATTCTACATTAATGTGCAATGCAGATTTATATCAAGTATAGTCTTTTTTGCACTTTGGGTTCTTCTTTACCCTTCCCCTCACACTCATAACCTGCTTCTTCAAAGTCACATATATTCTCTCATTCAAAACAACTAAGTCTGCATTCTTCCACTTCTTCATTTCTATATGTTCATATAAATCATATACATTTATCTAGAATGTATGTCTGCTTTTATTATTTTTCTTTTACAAAAATTACTACAAAATGAATACCTGTGTAACCACCCATATTGTATATACATTTTACTTAACAATAAATATCTTGTGGATATCACTTCCAGTCAACTGTTTAGTTCTAAATTATTCTTTCTCACACACACACCCTTTGTTTAAAAGATATTCTTTTTAATAAATATCTCATATTGTGAATGTGGCATAACTTATACCA
>NW_003852434.1:2752306-2754149 GCF_000181295.1 Otolemur garnettii
GGATTTTCTGTTTTAAAGAGTTTGCTAAAATTCAGCTTTGAGCCTCTCTGACCTTGCTACCTTTTTCAATGGTGTATATTTAAATCTCTTCTAATGTCTGTCAGGTAACTGATAATTTTAGGTTTCATATTTATTCTCAGGCAAATTTGGACAATTTACATTCAGCCAATAAACAATTAATTTTCTGTAGATTTTTTATTTTGTTGCTATAAATTTAATGTCTCCTATAAAATCTCTGTTTTTTAGGTTTTAAATTTTTCTTTGTGACCAAGAACAAAACTGATTTTTTTCTACTGACATGTAGGAAAATGTAAATCTCTGCTGAAGTGATACTCAGTTCCTCTATGTTTTTGCATAACATTTTTGGCTACTATAAACATCTTATTATAAAAGAAACACTTTAAAGCCTTTACAATCATATTTTACCATATTTTCCTTGATTTGCTAATATTTTAATTTAATGCATTTAGTTTCTGCATTGCACGGTAAGGCCAGGCTTATGACATGTACTTTCTTCATGAATTCCATAAATTATGACTTTTGTCATTAAATAATGTTACCTTTTATATGATTTAATGCATTAGGATTTTGAGGAGGTACTCAATAAATAACACTTCTCTTCCCTACCTATGTAGAAGAAGCCAAGAAATAAAAGCTAATAAATGGTATATATAGGACTGACTTGATAATTCACAGGTCTCAGTAGAAAATGAAAATGAGAGCTCCCTTATTTAATAGCCATTGAGAATTTCAAGACTATGCAGCAGAGCAGTAAACCAAGTCCAGGGACTTTTTAAGAATGGAACCCTGGGCAATTGCTTAGTTCATAAGTCCATGAAACGGACTATAGGTACAGAAGTCTGAATATCAATTTTGTTATCAATGAAACTGATATAACACAGAGTTGAACTGGATTGCTTACTGTAGCTCAGACGTACCCTGCTGATGACTGACCAATACCACATTTTACTAATCAGCACTCCAACTCTAAGTGTAGTATTTAAAAAGTTAATAACTTGCAAATTTATAATATATAATTCTATGTTAAATGGTGGCATATCATAGGTAATTATGTGCAATGAAAGAAAATTCTGAGTAATGTCATTAAGTCTCCTCTTACCTATTTTTGCATATTCTACTTTCTCTTAACTTTTGCAAAAGGGTTTGCTGCTGAGTCACAGATGTGGATGCTCTGGGACATTACATATCTTGCTTTTTTTCTCTACACACTAGGAATAGCACAGGCATTGGCCATGGGCACTATCCCACATCACACTGGAACGGACTTCAATCCTGACCTAAAAAGGCCACCCCTGATGATGAGAAGGAGCTATCCTTCATGCCAATTTCTCTCTTGGCTTTTCTTCTGAGAAGGCACAATTAGTGTCAACAATGAAGGGATGTGTTTATTTTTTCATGATGTGAACATCCAACTTCTGGGACCAGCTCTGAGGTCAGCACTGAAAAGACCACCCAATGATGTCATTGTTTTGTAGTCTTTGTTGTCCTAGAGGCATATGAGCTGAAAATGTTAGAGTCGTGGCACGTTGGAAATGTAGCATGTTACAAAGAGGATAAAATACAGTTGTGAGATACACCAATTGTGCATGATGCAATCCAATTCTTCATGTTGAACAAATTACTATGCCTAGATTCAGGTATAGCCTTGATTGGCAGACTCTAGTCAGCTATTCTAATAAGTTAAGAGTTGTGTGCTCCAGGTCAAGAAAGAAAACGAAAAGTATTAAGAGCTCTGTTAAAATTTTTTAGCCAGTGGATAGAAGGCAGTTACAATCCTGTGCTGCATAGCAAAATTTCAGTCAGTGATGGTGGTCCCATAAGA
>NW_003852434.1:2755665-2757953 GCF_000181295.1 Otolemur garnettii
TGTGCCCTTTGATTAGCTCCCAAATATTAGAAAGTGCATGTGGTGTTTGCATTTCCATTCCTGAGATACTGCAGTTAGGGTAATGGTCTAAAGTTCCATCCAAGTTGCAGCAAATGATATTATTTCCTCACTTTTTATGGCTGAGTAGAATATCACTGTTCATTGAATAGGGCTTACTTTACCCAGTTTATATTGTTCTCTGCTTTGTTAACAGATCAGTTGATTGTAGGTAGATAGTTTTACTTTTAGGTTCTCTATTCTGTTCCACTGGTCTGTGCCTCTACTTTCATACCAATGCTATGCCACTTTGGTTACTATAGCCTTGTAGCATAATTTGAAGTCAGGTAAAATGTGATGCCTCCAGGTTTGGGGGGAGTTTTTTGGTTAATGTTGCATTGGTTATTTGGGCACATTTTTCTTCCAAATGAAGTACAGTATTACTTTTTCTAGATCTATGAAATAAGACATGGTATTTTTCCAGAGATTGCATTAAATCTGCAAATCACTTTGGGTGTTATGGACATTTTAACAATGTTAAGTCTACCAATCCATGAGTATGGGATGGTTTCCATTTGTTTGTGTCACCTGTAATTTCTTTTGTCAGTTTTTCATAGCTCTCCTATAGAGACCTTTCACTTCCTTGGTTAGGTATATTCCTAAGTATTTTATTTTATTTTTAGCTATTGTGAATGATATTGAGTTTTTTATTTGACTTTCAGCTTAACTGCTATTGGTAGGTAGAAATGCTACCGATTTCTGTACATTGATTTTGTAACTGGAGACTTTGCTAAATTTATTTGTCAATTTTAGGAGTCTTTAGGTGGAGTCTTTGGGATTTTCTAGAAACAAAATCATATTGTGAAGAAAAAGTAATAGTTTAACCTCCTCTTTCCTGAATCAGAAACTTTAATTCTTTCTCTTGCTTGATTGTCCTGGCTAGGACTTCTAGCACTATGTTGAATAGAAGTGGTGGCAGTGGGCACCCTTGTCTTATTCCAGTTCTTAGAAGAAATACTTTTAAATTTTCCCCATTAAATATGATTGTGGCTGTGGGTTTGTCATAAATGGCTTTTATATTTTTGAGGTAAGTTCCTTTATGCCTTGTTGTACTGTTGAATTTGGTTTGCTAGTATTTTGTTGAGGATTTTGGCATCTATATTTATAGGGATATTGGTCTGAAATTTTCTTTTTTTGCTGTTGTTGTGCCCTTTCTTGGCTTTGGTATCAAGATGATACCAGCTTCATAGAATGATTTGGGGATAATTCCCTCCTTCTCAATGTTATGGAATAGTTTCTATAGGATAGGTCTGGTAGAATTCTGCTATTGAGTCTATCTGGTCTGGGGCTTTTTTGTTGTTGTTGTTGCGGCGAAATTTCATATTATTGCTTCAATCTCTTTTGCTTATTTGTCATGTAAGGATTTCTATTTTTTCCTGATTATGTCTTTGAAGGTTGTGTGTTTCCAGGAATTTATCCATTTCCTCTATGTTATCTAGTTTATGTATTTAGAGATTTTCATAGGATTCATGAATGTATTGTGCTATTTTGAATATTTCCTGTAGAGCAGTTCTAGGTCTGACAAATTCTGTAAGCATTTACTTGTCTGAAAAAGTTTTTATTTCTCCATCATTTATGAAACTTAGTTTTTCAGGACACAAAAAGACTGGCAGTTCGTCCATCAAAAAGGCTAAAAATGGAGCCCCAATTCCTTCTGGCTTATACCATCTCTCTGTGAGACGTTTGTTGTTAGCCTTTTGGATTTTTCTTTGTAGGTTTGTTGTTACTTTTGTCTGGCTGCTTATAGAATTTTCTTCTTCATTTTTACTTTGGCCAAGTTCACAACTATGTGTCTGGGAGATATCTTATTTGCTATGAATCTTCGTGGGGTTCAACAACCACATTTTATTTGGCTATCTGAATCTCTAGTGATACCAAGAAAGTTGTTTTCAATAATTCCCTCAAACAGATTTTCCATACCTTTTGATTTTTCTTCTCCCTCAAGGATACGTATAATCTGTATATTAGTTCACTGCACATAGTCTCATATTTCTCTGCAATTGCTCATTTTTCTTCTCTTTTCTTCATCTTTGCATGACTGGTTTAATTTGAGAGCCTGTTCTTCAAGGTATGATTCTTTCTTCTGCTTGGTTTAGTTTAGACTGTTGTTGAAGCTTTTGCTGTATTTTGAAAATCCTTAAATGACTTTCATTTAAGTTATGCAATATCGTTTCTTATGTTGTTTAACTCTTATAGCAACTTTTTCAATTTATTCACTGATGTTGTTGGTT
>NW_003852434.1:2758425-2760455 GCF_000181295.1 Otolemur garnettii
CAGCACAGAGACAATAATAAATCAATTACTTGCAGACTCATATCAAAACCATCCCCCCTTATGGTCCACAAAAAAACTATCTTCCATGAAACCGGTTCCTATCTTCCATGAAACCGGTTCCATGACCACTGGATTAAAAACAGAAATGCATTGTCTCACAGTTCTAGGGGCTGGAAGTCTAAAGTCCACAGGGCAGGGCTGTTTCCCTCCGGAGGCTGTGAGGGAGAGTCTGGTCCACATCCCCCTCTTGGCTCCTGGGTTTTGCTGGCTATCTTGGCTGCCCCTCGGCTCATAGATGCATCACCCTAGTCTCACGTGGTGTTCTTCCTGTGTTAATATCTGTCCCTCCATATCCAAATTTCTCCTCTTTATAAGGACACTAGTCCTGTTGGATTAGGGCCCACTTGACTTCAACTAATGATATCTACAGCAACTTTATTTCCAAATGTCACATTCTAAGGAATAGGGGGTTAGGACTTCAACATATGAATTTTAAAGGGGACACAATTCAACATATAACAGCTTCGTTCATCTTCTAGCAAACCAAGTAACTTACTTATTTTTAATATTTATTCTTAAATTTATATTCATTATTCATAACTTAAATCATTTAAATATTTGCTTCAGATTGTTTATTGCAGCCCAGTTCACAATAGCCAAGTCATGGAAGCAGCCTAAATGCTCATTTACCCATGATAAACAAATTGGATGGTATATATATGTGTGTATATATATATATGCGCACACACACACACACCATGGAATACTGTGATATGAAATGGGTAAACAAATTGTGGTGTGTATATATATATATGTGTGTGTGTGTATATCATGGAATACTATGCAGCCATAAAAAATAGGGACAATTTACATTTTTTGTTTACCTGGATGGAGCAGGAACACATTCTTCTTAGTAAAGTATCTCAAGAATGGAAAAAAGTATCCAATGAACTCAATACTATTATGAAACCAATATGTAAGCACTTACACATTCATATGAATGATAAAACATAAAAATATTCCAGAAAGCAAGAGAGGAGAGGAGAGAGAGGGGAGGGGAGATGGGAGGGCAAGTGGAGGGGGGTATTTGGCAGGATCTCACCTAATGGACATAATGCAAGGGTACATTTCAAAACAACTAAGAGTATATTATAAATGTTTTACCACAAAAATAAGTAAGTGAGGCAATAGTTATATTAATTAGTTTGATTTAAGCATTCTACATTGTATATCAAATCATCATATTGGACCCCATAAAGGTATACAGTTAAGTAAAAAAAAAGAAAAAGAAATAAATATTTATTCTGTAAAATACCATTAAATTCATAAGTGATATTTAAATGAATTAAATTGTTATTTATTATTTAATGTTATTCATATTATTTATTTCAATAATTAATTACTAAATTTATTTGTTTATTTCTACTGGTTATTGTTTATCTTTCTGGGTTGTGGGGTGCCTCTAACAGGAATGTAAGCTGCTTGAATCATGTGAGTGTTCCCCGATGTATCCTGAGCACCTAGCACGCCACCTGGCTTATCCGAGGCAATCGGTAAATATTTTTTTTTTTTAATGAATGAATGAATGATGAAGGAATAAAGGAGTAGAATGGCAGGGGCTTGTCCATCTCCTGCCCCCACTGTGTTTCTGGGCTGCAGAGCAAAGCCACAGCCAGACATAAGCTATGGAAACACACAGTACACAAAAATAAAATGGTGTACACGCAGTGTCCGTGCTGAGAAAAATGAGAAGGAAAAAATAATGGCAATTTACAGCCTCGATTTGTTTTCTTCTGTTCATTCTTGTGGGTTCCTCCCCCACAACCCTTCTGATTTTTTTAAGAACTGAAAGATGCTTCCCAACCTCTCATCCAGTGTCTTGAATCCTGCTAGGAGGGCTATGTGCTCCCCACCTTATCCTGTAAGCAGCTGACCTCTTTCGATTTTACATTCAATGTGTCCAAATCCAAACTTTCCCCTTCTGGGCTAAAATTATCCTGTAGTGTATGGAGCTGTAGACAAAGACAACT
>NW_003852434.1:2760799-2767486 GCF_000181295.1 Otolemur garnettii
TGCCCTGTGTCTGATGCATTTCTCTGCCTCTGGTAGAAAATGACCAAGTGTACGGCTGTCTGGGAGGCCGTACAGGGATCGGTCCATGTGAGGGTTCTCTCCTGCCACCTAGATGCTTCTGCAGCTGCTGCAGCCCTGAATCTCACATTTTACTTGCTCCCATTTTTCAGAGATAAACAGGTTCTCTGCAAACAATTTCTTTCTTACACTCTGTCTCTCTCTTGCAGTCTCCCATTTCTTCCTATTTTCAATACATTCAAAACCCCAAAGCTGGTGGGTAATACTTCTTCGGCGTGCTTGTATTAAAGTATCTGTGAAGGTGACAGGGAGGCTGCCCTTTGCGTTCTGAGCTGCCACCTGCTACCTGCCACCACCCAGCCGTGGCCCCAAGGGGCCGGTGTCAAGGTCCTCCCCCTCCCGCCTCCCTTTCCCAGCGTGGTCTCCAGTCCAAGGCCCACCACCGTCAGCTCTCCCTGGTCAGGACTCAGTATTTTTAAAAGCTTTCAAATACATTCTGCAAGGTCTTTTTGTTGTTGTTGTTTGACAGAGTCTCACTCTGTGGCTTCAGGCTAGAGCCCTGGCTTCACAGCTCACAGCAACCTCAAACTCCTGGGCTCAAGCAATTCTCTTGCCTCAGGCTCCTGAGTAGCTGGGACTACAGGTACCCACCATGACACCAGGCTGGTTTTTCTATTTTTGGTAGAGTTGTGGGGGTCTCATTCTTGCTTAGGCTGCTCTGGAACTTCTGAGCTCCAGGGGTCCACCAGCCTTGGCCTCCCAGAGTGCTAGGATTACAGGCATGAGCCACCGCCCTTCCCGGCCACTCCAGCTTTGGAAACAACTTCTTCACAACACTTCAACCCCTTACTACTTCAAGCTGCATGTGACGTTTTTCCCTATGGAAGAAAATAGGCTGAGTGCATTTATTGACCTTGGAGACATATGGCTGAAGACAGAAAGTACTTTCCATTTTCTTCGTAGTCACGAGCCTTTGTGACTAAGAGAAACATATAATTGCCAAGCTAGGAAACACCTGTACATAAAACAGATGGTTATTATAAAAATAAGCACCTGTAGACAGTATTTATTTTATTGAAAAAATAACGGTTTGGAGGATGAATCCAAGCTATAATAAAATTAATTATTGTTTCAAAAGCCATCCTAAAGGAGGGTTTCCAATGAAAGGAATTCATTGTCACCATCAGCTATGCACATGGCTGCTGGCACTGCAGCTGCTGTGGCTGTTTGACCTGTGTCATGTGATACGTGACAGTTCCAAATAGTTTTACCCATCTGGTATTCCACAGAACGTTCTTCAAGCTGTTACAAGGTGGCTCACTAAGTAAATATTTCTCACATAACTTTTAAAAATTGCTAATTACTCTATCCCAGTGTTTTTCAAACTAAAATTTTATGACATACTTGAACCTATAGTTAAACTTCTGTGGCACACTTAAATCATGTTGATAGAAAAAAAGAGTTAAAAAAAAGAATATACTTAACTGTGCTCTGAACTTCTTTTGAAGTTAATTTAATTAATTATCTTCAAAATTTTTTGCAACACACCTAAGATCCTCTTATGACATACCATTTGAAAATCTATCCCCTTTTGGAGTTTTGCAGTGAATGCTAGGGTATTAAAGGTTGTGAAAAGTTATATAATCAAGAGAAAAGTTTTTAAAAATTTATTCTATTGCCTCCTGCTATAGATTGAGTGTATCCCCCAAAAATGTGGGTGTTGGAAACCTGATCACCAATACAACAATATTGGAAGGTGGGCCTAAGAGGTGATTGGCTCTGCCCCCATGAATGAGTTAATATCATTATCGGGAGAACAGGACAACTGTGATGACAGTGAGTTGTTACAAAGTTCATCTGGCCCCTGGTGCCCCTCTCTCTGTCTTGTGTGTTCGCTTCCACCTTCTGCCTTCACTGTGGGATGAGACAGCACAAGGCCAGTGCCATGCTCTTGAACGTCCCAGCCTCCAGAACTATAAGAAATAAATCTCTGCTCTTTATACATCACTCAGTATGTAGTAATCTGTTACAGCAGCAAAAACCAGACTAACACATTTGCTAAATTTGGAAAATTCAGGAAATTTTGCCTGGAAATTCTGCTTCAGATAATACCATGAAAACTTTTAAAATTCCAACAAGATCAATAAAAAGAGCAATTGATGATCATCTGTTGAGCATGTAAAGAGCAGAGCTTTCAGATAATTTAGAATAGTAGCATTTTATTATTAATTTGATAAGACATGGTTTCTGGGCTAATATAGGGTATCTAAGGACAAATGACAATCCAAGGGCAATTTAAGGCAGCCTACTAACTTCACATACTTCAGAAATATTCATTCCTTTAAAATTATCCATCTAATTAAAAGGATTGCTACCTATTGAAGTAATTGAAAATTATCCATCTAATTAAAAATATTGCTACCTATTGAAGTAATTTCTACAGGCTTTTTCTTATTAATATCATTCAATATCCAACTTACCTTTCCATGCAGATAGGTGAAAACTCCCTCCCATTGATATGCAGATTCCACAGTACTATCAAACAGAAGATCAATTTTCAAAATCCCCACACCCTTGTTCAAACTCTCACCTTGGTCCAGAATGTCCTCACCATCATCTCTCAAAACTCCACGTTCCTGGCCCCAGCCAAACTGCAACAACAATAACAAAATAGCTGGGCATTGTAGTCCTAGCTACTCGGGAGGCTGAGGTAGGAGAATCGCCTAAGCCCAAGAGCTGGAGGTTGCTGTGAGCTATGATGCCACAGCACTCTACTGAGGGTAACAAAGTGAGACTCTCTCTAAAATTAAAAAACAAAACAAACAAACAAAAAATACTTCACATTTCTCTGCAATCTCCTTTCACAAACCACTCACGACCTTTGTCACATTGTCTAAGCATGTATCAATCCATCACCCCTATAAAACTGTGGTCTGAAGGCATAAAACAAAAGTCTAGCCTCACTAAAACTCTTCACCTAGAGTTTGGGGCCAGTTGAGATCTAATTTACAGTAGTTAAAAGCCAGCAATAAAATATTGAGGAGGCTCAACATGTAACTCTTTTATTTTTATTTATTTATTTATTTTAAGACAAAGTCTCACTCCATTGCCCTGGTGTCATCATAGCTCACAGCAAACTCAAACTCTTGGGCTCAAGCCATCCTCTTGCCTCAACCCTTCAAGTAGCTGGGACTAAAGGTGTCTGCCACAATGTATAGCTTGATTTTCTATTTTTTGTAGAAATGGGGCTCCCATCCTGCGCTGTTTGGGTGCTCTTTCTCTCCATTGGGCCTCATCTTCCTACAACAGTCTTTCTTCCCACATCTCAAATTTCTGATTGCCAATATATGTTTCAAAAATAAATGTAGCCAGCAATAGCTTTGAGTTTTACAAATTATAGGTCTAACCACATCTCTTTTACTCTTGCAGTTACTGGTGAAAAGACTGAAAGACTCAGGTTGGGTCACATGACTCAATAAACCATCCAGCTATGACTAAGGGTCACAATGTAGAAATGGGGTAAGCAATTATGTGAATGGAGAGAGGCATGTAAGGGATGATTCTTAGAAAAGAGATGCTGAGTATACATGGTATTATGGTTCCAGCTGTAGTGATGGAGCCACTGCTGTCAGAGCAGATAGAGGAATCTTATACAGATTTACCCCATGTAGTCACCAGCAATGGAGGCATATGGCAGCATATGGCTTCCTATAATGTGTTTAGAATTATAGTGGCATGGAGACATGGTAATATACAAGTATATATTTAATGAATTTTATAAATTAATTAATTGAAATCTCTATCAATTCTGCAGAAATTAATTTTAGAGCACTCTAATTAGGTCTACTAAGAAAAAGTACACGCAGACACCCACAATTAGCAGAGACAAGAAAGACCTTAGAGATTGGCTCAGAATTTCATTCTCCTTGTAAACACAGATCTGAATATGTATCTCAACATCTAGAAAGCACATGGGGTGTTTCTCATCACAATGAACAAATGAGACAATGTACTTGTTGCTTTCTTGCTCGGTCTGGCCCAATCTCAATATATCTGTACGAAGGAGGATTGTACCAAGCATAACACAGCTACTGTTTCTCTAAGAAAATTAGGATAATTTCTAGATATCATAAACTGTATTAAACATCTCACATACAAGTGTCCTTTATATAAAAAGCAGGTGCTACTTATTATCAAAGATGCTAACAAAAATTTAAGATTCTATCACAGTGTCCCACTCCCTCTTCTTTTAACTTTAGGATAGCCATGAAATTTCTCACCTGTTACAAACACTTGGGAAAAGGATTCATTCTTAGTGTAAACAGTGATGTCAGACAATTCTCCTATAACTATTCAAAGTGCCAATGCTGCTCAGTTAGACTAGATTTCTGCTGGAACTCTAGTACCAGTTGTCCACTAGTACCGGTTGTCCAATTTGGCGCTCTCATCCTTCTATAGTGGTACAGCAAAGCCCTCAGTAGGATTAACCAACAGTGAGGACAGATCTTTTTTTAATCCTTTTTGAGGGGGTTAGTTTGAGGGTACATGTGAATAGGTTACATTATTTGTGTTTGCAGCATAAAATTTAAAGTCTGAGTTGTAGTTGCGCCCTTCACCCAGAAAGTATGCTGTATACCCCTACATTGTACCCAATAGGGGAACTTACTGGACTCCCTCCCTCTTTCTTGAATTTAATTGTGTTTTTTTTTTTCATGTGTAGTGGATAAATTTTACATAATTATGCTTTCATCTTTAATCATGTTCTTAAAAAATTTAAATTGAAACAAACTCAAACTTGCAGAAAAATCATGTGAATGATGCAAGAAAGACCAGTTTAGCCTGAATCATTTGAAAATAAGTTTCCAAAATATCTCGTAACCCCTAAATACTTTAGTGTGTAATTCCTACTAATAAAAATGCAACAGTATTATGAAATTAATATTGACATATCATTACATCTAATCTGGAGAGTCCATTCAAATTTTCCAATTGTTCTAAATAATGTCCTTTATAGAAAAATTATCTAGTCCAGATCATGTTACATTGAGTTATGACATAATAAGAAATGTATATTCAGTCCCTGCCCCAGGTTGCTGGTACAGAGCGTCTAAAGCTCTTGGAATTTCCTGAGAGATAGGAATGAGAGTGAGTTCCCCAAATGCCCTCAAATCATATCTGAGTTTCTGCTATGAGGTGACTCTCAGAGATTAGGGGCTGGTTACCAAATTTCCAACCACATGATTAGAGGGTTGGAAATTTCAGCCCTATCCCTGATCTTCATTTAGGAAGAGGAGAGGAACTGGAAATTGAGTTCAATGACCAATAGCCAACGCTTTCATCAATCATGCCTACCTATTGGGCCCTCCATAAAAACCCTGAACAACGGAGTTCAGAGAGCTTCCAGGTTGATGAACAAGAATGCATCCATGTGCCAGAAGGGTAACACACCTCAAACTCCATGGAAACAGAAGCTCCTATGCTCAGGACCCTTCTGGACCTTGCCCTAGGTGTCTCTTCATCTGGTCATTCATTTGCGCCCTTTTAAATACCCTTTGTAATAAATCTGTAATTGTAAGTAAACTGTTTCATAGGTTCTGTGAGATGTTCTAGCATATTATCAAACCCGAGGAGGGGGTTGTGGAACCTCCAGTTTGTAGTCAAGTCAGACATAACTTTTGTGGGTAAGCTGAGAAGCCATTACTTGCTAGAGGCATCTGAGGGCAGGGGCAGTCCTGTGGAGCTGAGCCTTTAATCTGTGGGGTCTGGGCTAAGCTGAGTTAAATTGTAGGATACTCAGTTGATGTCCACCAAGAATTGGAGGATTTGTTGGTATGAGAAAATGCCCCCAACATTTGGTATCCTAAGTGTTGTGAGGATAAGAAAAACAAGTTTTCTCTTTCAGTGATCTTGCCTCTTTGAAAGGTTACAGACTAGGTTACATATTATAAAATGTTCCTCAAATTTAGTTCACCTGAAGTTCCATCAGGATCATAGTCAGATTTTAGTTCCTTGGCAGCCATATCACAAAAGTAATTCTGTTCTTATTATATCTGGCAGTTGGCATATGCTTTTCATTTGTCTCAAGACTGGTTATGTTAACTTTGATCACTTGATTAAGGTGGTTTGCAAGCCTCCTGCACTGGAAAGTAAGTCTTATTCCTTTTGTACCTAATAAGTATTTTATAAGAAGGTAATTTAAAGCTATGTAAATACATGTCAACCCTCAGCAAAATTTCAATTCATTCATTCATTTGTGTCAGCACATCCCCTTGCTCTTTGGTCTTTTTGGATAAATAAGTTATCAGAATTCTACAGCAGATTCTGTTTTCTCTTAACCAATAACTCCCCTGATTTCTGGACAAGCCCTAAAGGAAATGCAACTCACTCCCCAGTTGTTCCTTGGGGCTGTCTGATCATATTCTGCTCTTGTGCAAGGGAAAGCTGTAAGTCCTGAGGAGTTAATATTTCCCAGAGCAGGTCCCAACCAACAAAGGATGAGAGCCAGTAGATAAAGCCTGGGCTTCCTTACTCCTTGGTTGAACAACTCTAAGCCTGTTCTGCACTGCTTCCCAGAATTCCTCAGAGGGACTGGCCAATAACCATCTTTACTATTGAATCCCCTTCCTTTCTCAGCTAAATCTCCCACCCTCCTACCTCTGCTGCCTGGCA
>NW_003852434.1:2768726-2770137 GCF_000181295.1 Otolemur garnettii
AAAAAAACCTAAATGGTCTTTTATGCAATAAGAACAGCTCAAACAACTCTCCCCTGACCCTGCATTGCTACAGGGCTAGATGTCGCCAATGTTAATATCTGCATTGGACACTCTGTGTAATTATTTTTCCAAAAGAGCAGACCAAACAATTTCTCAAGTGTAGAAAACTCTCTGTACACACAGTACTACCCTCCCATGCAAGCAACAAGGATAGTTTGACAAATGAAAAGAAGCAAGAAATATTGATGAAATTTTTTAAATAAACACATCGTTCTACCCTAAAAAAGAATATGCTTGCAAATAACACAACCTGCTAAATCTTGCTGGCAAATAAAGTAGATTCAAACAACCCAGCAAACTCTCCTGGGGGAACTTTTGAGTTTTTATGAAGCAAAGTTCCATAGTTATAAATAAATGTTCCAAACATGTCTATAATTATTTGGTACTCCTAAAATATTATCTGGACAAAAATTCATTTTACCTAAGGCATATTTTACAACTGAGCAATAGACCTTCTTAGTCTAAGAAGGTACATTTTTACTTTAGGCAGGATAAACTATAAACACCCTACCTCCTTTGACAATGTAGTGAGAGCATTTCCCCAGAATTCTATCTCTCAATCAGAGAGATCAGAGGCTGGGACCTTTTGGCTGACTTTAGCCTTGGGCTTGATACACATAGGATCATGACCAAATAAGTGACCTCTATCCATTTGCTTCTCAACAAAGTCTGCAATTAAAGGCTCTTGCCCACTCAAATAAAAATGCCTACTAAAAAGAAAATAGCTTGTGGAAACTAATAACCAAATCTCTTCTGTCTTCCAGCCCTTCATTCTTGGCTTTGGGAAGAAGTATGTAGTGCCAGTGAGGGAATCCTCAGAGGAAATAGAAAGATTTTTCACTTGTTTGTTTTCATGGCCTTTGAACAGCCTGTTTCCACTGTCATTTGTGCCGAGAGTCCAGAGCCATAGGTTTCCTGGACTTTCCGGCCCTGTCCAAAACCACCAGTTCTGTTGACTTGGCTTTGTAAACACATCCTCTCCAACTGATAGCTTTAGTTTATAACATTAAAAGTAAGTAGCTAAAATTATTGAATCACACTTTGAAAAGACAAAACAAAACAAAAAAAAGCTTTTTAAGATAAAATCTTCCAGGTACTTGTGATAAGATTTAAGGAAAATTTTTTTGCAAACAAATTTTTAAAATCCATACTAAAAATAAATGATGTTAATAGGCTGAATATTACAGTCATGTTTTAATATATGTTTTATCTAGAGCTTCCAATCTTATAACAAATACTTTTGTAGATGACATTAACACTTTCAGTATGTTTGGGCCTATCAACTGATTCAGAGACAAAGGGCTATTTTCCTTAAATGTCATGCCATCTAATTAGACTCTATAATTTTTTT
>NW_003852434.1:2770337-2775424 GCF_000181295.1 Otolemur garnettii
GATGTCCACCATGTACACTACTCCCACAATGCTCCTCCACACACTCTGAAGTCCAGCTAAACCACAGTGACTGATTGGTCTCTGATAGGTCCCCACCAATTCAGGCAGATTTTGCCAGTTAGGGTGCTCTTTCTTTCAACATCCCCAAACAGAACATTCTACCTCAGTTAAATGGAATCCTTATCTCTGCCTCATTCCCTTCTAGGTCGAAGTAATATAAATCTTCCTTTGCCTGAATTCTTTTAGGTCTATTTATTTCTCATGGTGGTTGAGGTAGGAGAATCTCTTGAGGTCAGGAGCTTGAAACCAGCCTGGGTAACATGGCAGCCCCTCATTTTTACAAAAAAATTGAAAAATTCAGCTGGGCATGGTGGCACAGGCCTGTAGCCCCAGGTACTCATGAGGCTAAAGCAGGAGGATCGCTTGAGCCCAAGAGTTCAAGGTTTCAGTTCAAGGTGAAGTGAGTGTGCACTTCACCCCAGCCTAGGCAACAGAGTGAGACCATGTCTCAAAACAAATGAAAACAACAAACAAAATGAAAACTTGATTTAGACCATTAAGGATATGTACTCAAACTAGACCAGAATAACTAAGAACAACCAGATCAAGGAGTCTGGCTGCCAGAGGAAGGACTCAGGAATTAACTAATGTATGGCTCAGTAAGCAACCTAAAGGCCACAAGATAAGAGCTGACTAGCTGAAGTCCCAGAATTTAAGCTCTGCTTCCAGGATTCAGACTCTTTATAGAGAAGCAATTTATGCAAAGGCAAAGGAATGAGTTTCTGAGTTTAAAGGGGCTGGATTTGAAATCGGATTTACCCTCTACTATTTTTGTTGGGCATGGGATTCCCTAGTCTTCTATTTTCTCATCCATGAAATGGGAGTTATAATTACTACCCAACTGAGTTGTTGAGAGGGGGTTAAGTAAGATAATGTATGGAAAGTTCTTATTTGTGCTGAGATCTAAGGAAATGTGAAGGAAATATGACAACATAACTTTTGAGTACTTTAACTATAACTATATGAGAACATAAAATGTGAAGGAAATGTAAGAACATAACTGGCACACAGAAAGAGCTCAGTAAATGGCGACCCATCATTACAATTTGCTATGGCCTCAATTTGAACACTTGTTAGGTATGTTGTCTCTAGTCCAGTAGTGGTCAGAAGTGCTCCAAGACTTGTTGAAATCTGTTCCTGATTGTTGTAGAAGAAGCCGTTCTTGAATTAAGATAGAGATCCTAGTGGAAGTGATGGTGATGATGAGGGTGATGGTGGTGATGATAAGTAAGAACGGAACTTATAGCAGTTAATATTTATTGAGTGCTTATTGTGTGACATGCACCTTGCTAAGTTCTCCATATGAATTACTGCATTTAACTCTAAAGAAATATATACTATAAGTGAAACAAGTGGGACTAATCATTGGGTGTTGCGGCTGGAATCTTCTTGGATAAAAATGTATCAGAATCTCAGGAATCCAAATCACTGGAGACATAATGGAAGCCAGGACAGGGAGGCCAGGGACAGTGACAAGGTGCCAAGACTGAGGTGCAGAGTATTTACCTCACAGTGGAACCCACGGTATAGTCATCAAAAGGTGTGGTCATCTCAGAGCTCATCCAGGAGGGCCTCTATGACAGGGACTTGATCCAGGCAGCAGGCTCCACTCCAGGCAGGGGATGGCACTGTGATTCTTAGCAGAAGCCCTATGAGTAGTTAGAGAACACAAGAAGGAAGATACAGCCTGCCTGGGGAAGGAGTTATCAAGAGCAAATAGCAATGGAAATATTTTTCACTTGGACAGTTTCCAAGCAAGCAAATGGTCACCTGAAGTCTGTGTTTGAGATAAAGTCTAGGCTTAGCAATAAAGACTATTGGGATCAATACACAAGGGCAGCCATAGTGCTAGAGAAAGAGACAGTAGCTCACTCACCATGAATCTTGGGTTTACTAGAAGAACCAGGCAGATTTGAGGTGGGGGAGAGGAGAGACTATCATGAAAAGGGACTATTGACTGGGCATGGTGGCTCACACCAGTCATCTTGGAAACCAAAGTGGGAGAATGGCTTGAGGCTAGGAGTTCAAGACCACCATGGGCAAGACAGCAAGATCCCATCTCCAAAAAAAAATGTTTTAAAGTTAGACAGGCATTGTGGTGCATACCTGTGGCTCCATCTACTCGGGAGGCTGAGGCAGGAGTTCAAGGTTACAGCAAGCTATGATCTCACCATTGAGTGCTAGCCTGGGCAACATAACAAGACTTCATTTCTAAAAATAAAAAATAAGTGGGTAACTCTTATAAAGTTTATGGGCAGCTTTTAAGGGATACAGGAAGGAGAGAAGATAATGGAGGCCTAATAGTCTCACTTAGAGCTGAAGGAAAGGGGTATATTTATGGCAATTTGATAGTCACCCTTACCCAGCCTGTTGCCTTCCTAGGTACTGAAAGCCACGTTTGGCTCCCTAGCCATACATGTCTCCCCAAAATAAAGGTTTGGAATTAGGTACCCCACATTTCCAATCTGCTTTTCATAAAGACCCAAGAGTTGCTCAGAAAAATTCAATCTGCATCTCAGAAGAAATCAGATTAAAAAATAAAACATTGGGCTGGGCAAAAAAATACGCATATTAAATTTATTATTTTCATAACAAAATTAAGTGGTGCTGTTACTTTCAAGTACATTAAAAGACCAGTTGTGGTTTTTTTGAAGTCCCCTAGAGAACCATATTTAAATTTTGATATATTTGATATTTATTTGCTTACATAAGAAAGAATGCGTATGCCAGGAAAAAAAAGAAGAAAACATCTTCAAAGTCTTTCAATATACATTATAGCAAATTATCCTTTTGTTAAAGTGAGGAACGGGGAGGTCGATATTTGAACATTTTTCCTTCTTCAAACCAAATTCCTGTGGCATTACTCAAATTAAATCTTGCAGTTATATTGAAAGTGGAAAAAGGAAATAACTATATTAAAACCAAACAAAAAATGAACCTGGATCTTTTTATTATATTTTTCTATGCCTGTAACTTCCCAACCTATTCTGTTTGGGAAAATGAACAAATATAACCCTGCACAAGCAGCAGCGATGGTCAGGCTTAACAGCTCTGCTTCTTAAAATGGACTCTGTTTTGAGGGCCCCAGAGTAAGGTGGTTATAAGTAGAAACACCTATTTGAAAACCCTTGTTCTATTCTACGGTAACCTCTCAGTCCATGGCTTATTCTAGGAGAGAGAAAGGAGGTCACGTATGAAAAAAAATTTTTAAACATACTTTTTTGAAAAAAATAAAAGTTATACCAGAAAAGAACAATACAATTAGAATGATTGTATAGACTTCCTAAGTGTGTCTTTTGATTTTACAACTTTGATTTTTGCACTGCAGGATTGTGTTACATAGCAGAACTCTGTCATTGTACATATAGCATCAAGCATGGTGTATTATCTACAAAACAAATTTACATATAGAAGGTAACAGATACATAAAAAGGAGTGAGATTTCTTATCTTCATTCTTTGTGCATACAAACACATGTATACATAGAGCTGGTTTTTTCTTTTCATTTATTTAAAACGATAAGTCTACTGAAACATCAAAGTTGGCCTTATTTGGAAAAAGGATCTTTGTAAACATGATCAAGAGTCTTGAGATGAGATCAGCCTGGATTATGTGGGTGGGCCCTAAATTCAATAACAAGTGTCCTTCCAAGAGACAAAAGAAGAGAGAGAGAGAAGGCCATGAGAAGATGCAGAGATCAGAGTGTGCAGAGGTCAGAGTGTGCAGAGGTCAGAGTGTGCAGAGGTCAGAGCGTGCTGAGGTCAGAACGTGCAGAGGTCAGAGTATACAGAGGTCAGAGTGTGCAGAGGTCAGAGTGTGCAGATGTCAGAGTATACAGAGGTCAGGATATACAGAGCTCAGAGTGTGCAGAGGTCGGAGTGCTCAGGAGTCAGAATGTGCAGAGGTCAGAGTGTGCAGAGGTCAGAGTGTGCAGAGGTCAGAGTATGCAGCCACAAGGCAAAGAACAAGCAAGTTCTCTGCTAGAGAGAGTGGTAGGGGCCCTACAGCGGGAGTGCCTTGGTTTTAGACTTCTGGCCTCCTGAATTATGAGAGAAAAGATTTCTATAGTTACCAGTTTATGCTAATTTGTTACAGCAGCTCTAGGAAGCTACTATAACATCTTTAAGCACCTTTCATGTGCCAAGTATACAATTAGGCAAGACTACATCTGTGAATAAGGTATCACCTTGCCCTTGAAGGAGTCAGAATCCCGTGCATGGAACAGATATTTAACAACATGTGTACTCTAAGTGAAATTTATACCAAAGGATGGTGAGGGTCCAGAATGGGGTCTCAGTCACTGAGGCCTTCCCTTGTGCACTGTTGAGGCTCAGGTACTCAAGTACTCCGAGATGCCTGGGGGGGGGGTCCTTGGGAAAGCAGCCCATAGGAAACAGCATTGTATGCCTGTGCTAGCTAGTCTTGAAGTCTGAAGAGGAATTTTCATGATGAAAATTTGGAAAATAGGCTATATAGGAGAAATCAAGTGGAAGAAATTGAAAGCATAAATAGCAAAAACATGTGTCAAAGCAAAATAGGGACGTTTCCACCTTGGCACAAGATGGGGCTGTAATTGCATTTGTCAAATCTAATTTGCAAAAGATAGGTCCTCCCTGCTGATGAGTTATGATACTGGGTGAAGGGGAATCAGGCCGTTCACTAGGATGCCAACGTGCTGGGGAGATGGGGGAAAGGATGTGCTCTGAGCTGATCTTAAGAAATGACTCTGCCCTGGTGAGATTTTACTTTTAGTTATTTATGTACATTTCCACCCATTATTTTCCCCTTTCCCTTCCTCTATTCACATGGATAAAAGGTTTACAGCTTCCTTATTTGAAGGACAGCCTGGAGCATGGCTTTATGGTTTTTGTTTTTAAAATCCTAAATCTGCTGAGAGGATAGGCTTCTAGAGGGTGCCTTTTAGAAAATGAGAGAGAGAGAGGTTCTAGGCTAAAAAGTAATTTCTCTCCCAGATTGAGAGCTAGAATGAGGCTGATGGGTTGAGAGCCGTGCAGATAGGCAGACAT
>NW_003852434.1:2775869-2779849 GCF_000181295.1 Otolemur garnettii
GCTTGGCTTTATGGTTTTTGTTTTTAAAATCCTAAATCTGCTGAGAGGGTAGGCTTCTAGAGGGTGCCTTTTAGAAAATGAGAGAGAGAGAGGTTCTAGGCTAAAAAGTAATTTCTCTCCCAGATTGAGAGCTAGAATGAGGCTGATGGGTTGAGAGCCGTGCAGATAGGCAGACATGCTGCATCTGCGGTATATATCCTGGGCGTGGGGCTCCGTTTTATTGTAGATCCTGCGTGACACAGGGAGCAGCAGGGCATCGAACCCAGGGACCTCCGTAGGCTGAAGCAACAACCTCTGCAGAAATCAGTGCCACCTCAGGACTGATGACCTGAAGGACCTCCCCAAACCTTAGTACCGCAGAAGACCCTAAACACCTGGCACAATTGCAGTCAGAGTTAGGCTGAACTTTTCACCAGCACAACCAGATGGAGGCTTGGCATCTAATTTAATTTAGTAGAATGCGATATTTTACTGATTCTGTAGACTAAGTTATATATCCATTAATGGCAAAGCATTATGGCTGAGAAACTATTTGTATTTAACATCTCTTCTCTTTTTTCTTTTAGTAATAGAAAGCCTGAGTGTTATCTGAGATTGCGGTCATGCAGAAGAAAACATCCATTTCTCAGCCCCATTATAGACTGAGCTCCGGGAGTTCCGTGATGTGTACTGCTTATGGCTCATGCTTTATAAGGGAGTGTATTCTTCCCTTCCACCTTTCTCCTTTCCCACAATTACTCTTCCTCACAGAGTAAAGGCAAGGTAATGAGCCCTCTCAGATAACGCAGATGAGGATAATCCATGGGATGATAGATCCACAAGACAGAAGGACTTAAAACCTCTGGCATCTTTTCAGAAGTGAATCACAGGGACTTAAAACACTCTGGTGACTTTGCAAAAGTGAAACATCATTAGCTCCAGCGAGTCAGTGTGAGCAAGCTCCGGCATCCCCATGTGTATGTCTAAAAGATATTGGTAGTTGTAATTTCATTCATAATCACAAAAAATAATTGGAAACAACATAAATGTTGAGCAACAGAAAAACGGACACATAGTGAAATGTCCATATATTGAAAATTGAAAATTTCAATTGAAATTGAAAATTGAAAATTACTCAGCAATGAAAAGGAATGAGCTATTAACAAATAAAAAAGTAAATAAAATTTTAAAACTTCATGATGAGAGAAGGGAGAGGCAAGATGGCTGCCTAGAGGCAGCAGGTATGTGCTTCTTGTATAGAGAAGAACCAAGATAGCATCAAAACCCCATGTTTCAAATAGTGTCAAGGGGTGAAAGAGTGAAGAAAGTAGAGAGGCAGCAGGAGACATCGAGGGTGAAATAGAGGACACATTGCCTGTGTGTGCTTTTAGCAGTGTCTTCCCCGCAGGGACACAGGAAAGGGGCAGGCAGGAGGCCATTAAAGCCTTGAAATCTTGCTCCCTTCCCTAGTCCTATGTGCTTCTAACAGTAAGAGTTACGTCGGGATAACCAATTTAGTGTCTTTAGAAGCACATAGCACTAGAGAAAAGGGCAAGATTTCAAGGGTGAAATTAGAGGACAAATTGCCTCCTTAGTGCTTTTAGTAGTGTCTTCCCCATAAGGACCCAGGGAAGGGGTGGGCAGGAGGCCATTAAAGCCCCACAGTTCCACCCAGAACCTTCCATTAGGTACAAATGTTAGGTACAAATGTTACCTAATATTTGTACCTATAACCATTAGGTACAAATGTTACCTAATATATGTACCCTTATATTAATCTGAAATTTTGAAGAGAGGAAAAATAAATAATTTTTTTTTCAATAGGAGATATACAGATGGCCAACAAACATGAAAAAATGCTCAACATCATGAATCATCAGGGAAATGTAAATTAAAACCACAATAAAATACCACTTTCCCTCTGTCTGAATGGCCATTACTAAAAAGTTAAAAAAAAAAAATAGATTCTGGCATGGACGCAATGTAAAGGAAATGCTCATATACTGTTGGTGGGAATATAAACTAGTACAATCTCTTTGTAAAACAGCATAGAGATTTCTCAAAGAACTAAAAGTAGACCTACCCTTCACTTCAACAATCCCACTACTAGGTATCTACCCAGAGGAAAAGGAGTTATTATATCAAAGACACCTGCACTCATATGTTTATTGTAGTGTAGTTAACAATTGCAAAGATAACAACCTGTGTACCCATCAACAGATGAGTCAATAATGAAAATGACACACATGCGTGCACACATGCAGACACACACCCCATGGAGTACTGCTCATCCTTTAAAAAGAACAAAATAAAGCCTTTTTCTGCAATTTGGATTGAACTGGAGACCATTAACCCAAGTTAAGTATCTCAGGAACAGAAGAACAAACAACACATGTTCTCACTTACAAGTGAGAGCTAAATGTTGAAGGTATGTGATCATACTGAATGTTATAATGGACAGCAGAGACTCAGAATGGGGGAGGGAAGGGAGGATCAAAAATTACCTATCAGGTACAATGTACATTATTTGGGGACAGGTACTGTAAAAGCCCTGACCTCATCAGTATCCAGTTTGCCCATATAATAAAAAACACTTGTAACCTATACATCTATTGCAATTTAAAAAGAAAAAAACCAGAAAGGGCGGAGCCTATGGCTCAAAGGAGTAGGGCACTGGCCCCATATGCCGGAGGTGGTGGGTTCAAACCCACCCCAGCCAAAAACTGCGGAAAAAAAAAAAAATCATAATGAGTGAAAAACAAAAACATCATAATGAGTGAAGAATAGCACAGACTCAAAAGAGCAAATGGTCTAATTCCATTAATATGAAGTTTGAAAACAGGCAAAACTAATTTATGGTAATAGAAATCAGAACAGCAGCTGCTTCTTGCAAGGAGATAAGCAGTGAACAATTGACTGTAAAGGGTGGACAATTGACTATAATGGGACACTTCCCCAGGGGAGTGGAAATAATGCTGTGTCTCAATAGCAATGTGTGTTACGTGTAGGTACACGTTTGTCAAATCTCACCACTGTACACTTAGGATATGAGCATCTGCTCCTCGGAAATACATTTTAATTAGAAAAAAAACACTTCGAAGTTTGGTTTTGCTTTTGCTATTCTTTCTCGATGAAGATTTTCCTTAAAGGTTGTAAAGATATGTCTGGATAGACAATAAGATTTTAAAATGTTAGTAAATAAACTAAAATCATAAAGGATTATCCTTGGATATGATTTTAACTGTGAATATGTGAAAATTTTAGATTAATTTTGAAAGTTTGATGGCATAGTTATCGTAAAAGTGGAGAAAAGAGTGAAAATAGCTTTGCTGGACTTTCTAATACACATCTTCTATACTCCATGGTTTGATTTTATGACTGGGCAGGATAGTATCAGTGTTTTAAGTAATTTCACAAATATTCAAATATTGGAGTACAAAAGGCAAACCACAAGTTTACCAATCGATCTGTCCATTTTATACAGATAGTATTTGTTTGTAGGTAAAAAGCAGTCTTTGTATCTGGGAAGCCTGAAGTGGAAATATGAAAGAAAATTCATATTCTCCTCAACTGCCTGAGACTTTGGGCTGCTTCAGATAGACCTTTTCTCTTTAACTTTTTCCAAATTATTCTTTCTCTCTACCTCATCGAAGAAGTTTGTCCATCAAGATTAAAGGAAAACAGCATGTATCTATATTGAGATGAGACTTTAAGAGATACTCACAATAAAAAGTTTCATACTTTTGTTACAAGTGGCATTGTGTAATTACAGAAGGAGAACTTCTTGAAGTCTTCTACAAACATGAATCAATTTAAAACATGTTATTTTTCCCAATAGTATTTCTTAACTCCCTTAAACGCATGAGCATTAAGTGCAATGTGAAACCTTTCAAGTTATTGTATATTCATTTATGCTTGTCAAAACACTATTTTCAAGTAATTACTTTTTTTTTTTTTTTTTTTTTTTAACTCCCTTAAACGCATGAGCATTAAGTGCAATG
>NW_003852434.1:2780062-2820380 GCF_000181295.1 Otolemur garnettii
TTCTCCTTACAGGAGGTTAGGGTAGAAAGGTCAAATTGTGGTCAGACTATTTCATTAGGGTTTTAACTTGATCAAATCTCATTTTTAAATATATTTTTCCTAAAGCTATGGAATATATATATTTCTTTTTTCCCACCTTTCCATTCTGTACCCTCATTTGATATCATATTAATCTTGGTGGTAACCAGAGGCTGGGCAGGGTAGACAGTATCCCCAGATGGAGAGAGATTGGTTCATGGATACAAATAAACAGTTGGATAGAAGAGACAATTGAGCCACAACACCGAGGAGCTGCTCACTCCTGCTGCTGGAAGCCAGCGGCTGTGTCATGAGCACCTCCTGGAGAAGAAGCCCACGTGGCAGGGAGCTATGCGTGGCCTCCAGCCAACAGCCAGAGGAACTGAGGCCGCTGTCGAACAACCTGTGGGGGACTGAATCCTACCAACCACAGGTGGCATGAGCTTGGAGGCAGATTCTTCCCCCATCAGGACTGGAGATGAACATTGCCCCAGCTGGCAGACATTCAATTGCATCCTAGGAAAGACCCACCTCCAATAAGCCCATACACCCATCTGAGATATCACCTAACCCTAGTTAGATTAGCCCACATCACAAAATCCCAAAGCTGCAGGTGCCGGCATGGATGTGGAGAGAAGGGAACACTTACACTGCTGGTGGAATTGCTAACTAATACAGTCTTTTTGGAAAGAAACATGGAGAATTCTCAAAGAACTAAAAGTAGACCTTTCACTTGATCCTGCAATTCCATAACTAGGTATCTACTCAGAAGAACAAAAATCATTTTACCACACAGACATTTAAGCCAGGATGTTTACTGTGACTCAGTTCATAATTGCCAAGTCATGGAAGCAACACAAATGCCCATCAACCCACGAATGGATCAATCAACTGTGATATAGGTATACCATGGAATACTATTCAGCCATAAGTATGTAATTAGTAGTAAAAAGATGGGGATTTTACATCTTTTACATTTACCTGGATGGAGCTGAAACACATTCTTCTTAGTAAAGTATAGCAAGAATGGAAAAATAAATATCCAGTATACTCAATACTAACATGAAACCAATATACAAATAGTTACATGCTCATATGAACAATAAAACACAAATACAGTCTATTATGGGGGTAGGGGGAGGAGAAAGGGGATGGGGTAGAGGGGAGGATGATTGGCAGAGGGAAGGAGAGATGTGGTGGGATCTCACCTATTGTGCCCATTGTGAGGGGGTATAACACACCCCCTGGGTGAGGCACTCTTTTACAAATGGAACTTTACTCTAGAAGTGAGAAAAATGTAAGCCAAAAATTTGTACCCTCATAATAATTTGAAATAAATTTTAAAACAAGAAAGAAAATAAATATTTTTGTGGCAAGCCACTAAGTTTTAGGATAATTTGTTACATGGCAGTAGATAACTAATATATTTATAGATTTTACATTTTTGCTTTGAAAGTACGTGGGCCCCTGAAATAATGTCCCTGAGTATGTAGTGTGGCAACAATAAAATGAATACAATAAGTTGTATAGAATGGGCAAGGAATGGATAGAAAGTGGAAGAGAAACTTAAAGGAAAAACGGGGAAATTTATCAGGACTCAAGCCAGTAATTTCACCTCTGTGGGAGCAGACATAGGATATAAAACAACCCAGTGGAATGAGTGAAGGAGAAAAAGAAAAGGATTTTTAACAAAAGGAGTGGAGGCCTGGAGGAGACAAATCCTTCCCAATCTTGCTTTAAGTAAGCAGCAAATAAACTTAATACTTAACGACTGGATGGGTGAAGAACCCTTGAACCCTTGCCACAGATCAGCCGAGATTCCTCAGGGTACACAATGTGATTTTACAGACTATGAAATAAATTGTGATATACAAGCAAGTCAATGGCCAAGACAGCTCACGCCTTTCTAGAGAAAGACATCAAACCTTTAACATAACAAATTGAGAAAGTATACACTAAGTTTAGTGCCTTTGCTTTGCTAAACCACAGATTTTTGAACACAACAGTAACAATATCATCAATTCTTTGAACTTTAAAGAATAAAAAAAACAAAAAAGAAGGCCAAAAAATCCGGCCAAGTAAAAACCCTTTCCAGTGGAATTCCTAACCACCGGTTAAGCCAAAGAGGGGAAAAATTAATTAAACAAATAAAAAAAAAAAAAAAATGGGCAAAGGCCCCCTAAAAAGAAAAGCCTTTTTTAGAAAAAAAAGCCCAACAAGCCAACCTCAGGAAAAGGCCAAGGCAACAAAAACCAAAACAAAGGCAAAACTTTGGGCCTAAACCAATCCCCTGGCCCAACCCCCCAAAGAACCGGGAACAAAAGGGCCCACCAAAAACAACCAGCTATTTTTTTGTTGCTCTTGTCATTGTTGTTTAGCTGGCCCAGGCCAGGTTCAAACCACCACCCTTGGAATATGTGGCTTGCACTGTAACTGCTGTGCTATGGGCACTGAGCCAGAATTTTTTATTATTTTTAAATTTTTCTTTAATTTCAATAGAATTGGGGGTACAAGTGGGCTTTTGCTATATGGATATGTTATATAGTGGTAAAGTCTAGATTTAGGTGTACCCATCACCCAAACAGTGTACGTGGTACCCAGCAGATAATTTTTTATCTCTCACCCCTTCTCCTCCTCTTTTCTGAGTCTCTGAAGTCCATTTTGTCACTCTGTGTCACCATGACTACCCAGAGGTTAGCTCCCACTTGCAAATGAGACATGTATTATTTGGGTTTTTTGTTTATTAGTTACTTCATTTAGTACATTGGCCTCCAGTTCCATCCAGGTTTTTGTAAAAGACATTATTTTATTCTTTTTTATGGATAAGTAGTATTCCAAATGTGATATGTGTGTGTGTGTGTGTGTATCATATTTTCTTTATCCAGTCCTTGGTTGATGAGCACTTATGTAGATTCCACCTCATTGCAATCGTGAACTGTGCTGCCATAACATTTGGGTGCAGGCGTCCTTTTGCTATGACTTCTTTTGGGGAAGGTGAATATACAGTAGTGGGACTACTGTGTTGAATGGTAAGTCTACTTTTAGTTCTTTGAGAAATCTTCATACTGATTTCCCTTGCAGGGATCCTAAAACATTTTAAACAGGGGGCCAGTTCACTGTCCCTCAGACCGTTGGAGGGCTGGACTCCGGGCCCTGGGACGAGTTGGCTGCTAAGAAGGACAGGCAGCGGCAGCAAAAACACCAGACGGGTCAGATAAATGTCCTAGGCGGGCTGCATGTGGCCTGTGGGCTATAGTTTGAGGACACCTGCCATGGAGGTGATACTAATTCACATTCCCACAACTGTATAGAAGCATTCCTTTTTTACTGCACCTGTGCCAACATCCCCTGTTTTTTGACTGTTTAAAAATGGCAATTCTGGCTCAGCGCCTGTGGCTCAAGTGGCTAAGGTGCCAGCCACTTGCATCTAAGGTGGCGAGTTTGAATCCAGCCCAGACCCCCCAAACAACAATGACGGCTGCAACCAAAAACAAAAATAGTTGGGCGCTGTGGCAGATGCCTGTGGTCCCAGCCACTTGGGAGGCGGAGGCAGGAGACTCACTTGAGCCCAGGAGTTGGAGGTTGCTGTGAGCTATGATGTCACAGCACTCTACCCAGGGGTACAGCTTGAGGCTCTATCTAAAAAAAAAAAAAAAAGGCAATTCTGATTGGGATAAGATGGTATCTCTTTGCAGTTTTAATTTGCATTTCCCTGATGATTATTGACGTTAAACACTTTTTAATGTTTATTGCCATTTGTCTATCTCCTTTTGGGAAAAAAAATCAGTTCATGTCCTTTGCCTACTTTTAATTGGTGGGGCTCTTTATTTTTTTCTTGCTGAATTGTTTGAGTTCCTTGAAGAGTCTGGATATTATTCCTTTGTCAGAAGCATAGTTTGCAAATATTTTCTCCCATTCTGTAGATTGTCCATTTACTCTGTTTATTATTTCATTTGCTGTTCAGAAACTTTTTAATTTACCTAAGTCTTGTGTTTATTTTTGTTTTTCTTGAATGTGCATTTGGGGTCTCAGTCATAATTCTTTGCCAATGTCCAAAAGAGGCTTTCCTTAGTTTTCTTCTAGAATTTTTACAGTTACAGGTGTCCTCAAACGACAACCCATGGGCTACGTGTGGCCCGCCTAGGACATTTATCCGACCTGCTGGGTGTTTTTGCCATTGCTGCCTGTCCTGCTTAGCAGCTGACTCATCCCGGGGCCCTCAGTCTGGCCCTCCAGTGGTCTGAGGGACAGTGAACTGGCCCCTGTTTAAAAAGTTTGAGGACCCCTGGTACAGTCTCATATTTAAGTCTTGAGTTAATTTTTATATGTGGTGAGAGACAGGAATCCAGTTTTGTTCTTTTGCATATGGCTATCCAGTTTTCCCACTATCCCTTTTTAATGTCAGTGATTTAATTAGTCCTACCTAAAACACTGTGGAACTCTCTTGATTTTTCTCCCTATTTCCTGTCTTTCTTGTTCCTATGCATCCTGCATATTACTGTAGGGGAAGAAAAACTTTACCTATACGTTCAGAGGGTTTTTCAAGTGAGCCTGAGAATAAAACTGACATAAGAGGTCATCAGGATAAAAATCATACTTATTTATTTATTTACTTATTCCTTTATTTATTGGGATTAATATGAGGGTGCATACATACAAATGTATTTAATAAAAGTTTTATGTAACGCAGGGGCCGGCATAAGAAAAAGAAGATGCAAAGACATAGAGTTGAACACTTACACACTGAGTCACACAAAGAGCTGTAAGTATGAAAATGTGACAGAGCAAAGGGGCTGGAGCCAGGGTACAACCGGGTGGAGAAGTGACTAGGAAGATAGATAGGGGTCAGTTCAAGAAGGTTTGTACAAATTCCCCTTGACCTCAAATTTCTATCCTGGATGATAGGAATGATACTTTCCTTATGGTATGTTAAGGGCACCTTTCGCACAGGAATTTAATCTTCTGCTTTTAAGAAATAGAACAAAAGTCAGAACAAAAAGCCCTTACTGTTTTTCAAGCTCCTTTAAACCCACGTAGAGAATATGCCAGAGCAGCAGGTGTTGTGGTGGCATAACCTTTAACGTCTTCACTACTAACAGATGGGTAAACTGTGATCATTAGATGAGAGCGCTTCATTTTCAGATTAGGGAATTAAGATTTTTTTCAAGGAACAAATGTGCAATTATAGGGAAGAGGTGACATGAGCGGAAAGTTAAGTTTTTCGAAAGTAAAGCTAAATTAATGTGACAAATAGTTTAAAAAGTTACTAGTGATGAACAAATGACTGCATCCCTCTGATTCAAGAACTACCTGCATTGCATTTTGTCCCAGGTTGACCCAATCTCCCCTGCTCTGGATTCCACTTTGTTTTATGCTTTCAGGGACCACAACAGCAAGCAACATTGCCACCTGCTGGGAGTTGGAGAAATTACAGAATTGAATTATCTTTATTCAAATATTTTTAAATTTCCAGATTTGAAGCTATATTAAAAAGTTCTATTTTTACAAAACAGATGTAAGCGAATTTCAGTTGTGCTCAATGACAATTTTTATCTTTTAGTTCATAGTTCTATTGTTAAATTATAATTCTTAGACTTGAACTCAGGAAAAGCTGCAATTTGGGAATTGCTGTTCTCTTTGAATAATTTACATTTTTACTCTCAGTTGGTGCCACTAAATTACAGGCATTAAATCAAGCAAGTATAGCTTGGTTAAATGTATTTTTTTATTAGAGGGGATGATTCAAAAAGCACATGTCATTCTGTGATTCTTCATTAAAACCGAATGGAATAAATGTAGTTAAATTAAAAGGCATCTTGCCAGAGGAAAAAATTTGCATCGTTCTGCTTGGTAATAGGTGCTCTTTTCTTTACTTAATTTATAATGGGAAATCTAACATTGTAAGTAATAAAATATTTGCATAAAGTTTTTTATTGCTTCATCATTAATATTAAAAAAGGAAGATCTACAAGGAATTTTGGTAATTTGTGATAACTTACAAATTATAAAACACTAAAAATGTAAATGTAAGTTAAATGAGAAAATTAAAATCACTGTAATTGCAGCTATAAAAAAACATGCATGCTTACAGATCATGGCCAGAAAGCTGTTTCCACTGACGGAAATCATGTTAAATCACGTTAGGGTAAAGTTCTGGAATATAGTGAACATTTGCATTTTCTCTATGGTACCTTTGCTGTTGTCATAATCCTAACCACATGAATCCGGTTTTGGTCAAGTTCTGAAGCATCCTGTCCAGTGTCCTCTGCAGAACCCTTCTGTGCCCACTGACCTTATGTGGATCAGTTCAATTTGCCATAAATGCTCTGACTTGCTGTGACACCCTCCCCACCCCATATTCTCCTTCAACACTGTATTTGAAAAGTCAGGAAGGTACAATCTGCTCCCAGTAAAAACAAAATCTTTAACACTGCAGCATCAAACACATACACAATTTCTAGGGATAGTGAAAACTTTCTTTGACTGACATTGTTCTTATTTTAAAGCATAGCAAAGTTTGCCCTTTCTCCACTTACATAAAGCCCCTGTTTATTACTCTAGTTTGGTATAGCCTTTGGTGGGGGACCGGATGTGAGTGGGAAACACCTACACCAGAAAGGAGATAAGAGAGTGTGAAGCTTTATTTGGGGTGAAGGTAGACATGAACCCAATGATAACATCCCCCTCATGCTCCTTCTCCCTCCCATCTGCCAGTCAGGCTGGCTTCCAGCTCGCTGCCTTCCTCTCCATGGGGACTTCCAGCCAATGCTAAAGTTAATAAAGGATGGCTTATATTGCACAAAAGGATAGTAGTGATCTCTTTCATATCAGTTACACAATAAGGCCTCTGAGCAAACTCCAACTTTCTATTCTGTTGCTTAAAATAATGGTTATGATCTGTGCAGAAAAGGGAAAGCCAAGCTTTCTGTTTTGTATATCTGACCATGAGTCCTCCAGGCTGTAGCTGTTTCTCTGGCTGTAATTTCTTCCATCTGTGGCATTGTAGCACAAGGACAAAAGGAAACCATTCACAAGCTTCAGTAAGATATATTTCTATGACAAGGAAGATGCTAATAGAAAGCCAGTGAGAGTAAAACTCAGGGACTTTACATTATGACTGACCTTGGGGTGGGCAGTTTATTAAAAAGCAAAATATCCTTACTTTTTTTCTAATAGCTGGTGATGCCTTACCTAGTCACCATCTGGGAGAGATGAGAGGTATAAAGGGTGACCATAATTATAGTTCATGTGCAATTTAAAATAGTGTGCAAAAAATAAAAAAACAATAAATAATGTTCAATTAAGTTTAAAATTGCACATGAACTTTATAGCCACCCTGTATGTGCCAGTTACTGAAATGTTTGGCCTGTTGATGTGCTGGCAGAGGAAGCAGGCAAGACTGTGTAATGAGGTAAAAAGTCAACCCAACGTATAAAGTGGGGTCAGAGTTTGGCATTTTATCCTTACCTGGACCTAAGCATGGCCAAAAGTTTCCAGAATTAGCTATTATATGATAGCAGGAGTTGTCAATGCTGGCTGCACTTTAGAATTACCTGGGACTTGAAAAACTAACCAGTGCTAATGCCCAATCCCAGACAGTAGAAAGTTCAATTTTATTTTATTTTTAATTAAATCATAGAAAGTTCCATTTTAGAAAGTCTTAACTATATATCCTGACTGTCTTCCACAGAAGCCCAGGAAAGTATAGACAAAATCATTCATTCCTCCTCTCTGGGAGCCATCAATGGAACTTCCGGAGCTCTGGCCCAAGCACCTAGCACAGGACCGGGAGCTTCATGACTGTGCAACAAATGTCAGGTCCGTTGTATTTCAATGCTCCTCTATACTCTCTAAAAATTCCATGGTGTTCTGCACCCTCCCCTTAGTATCAGTGTTACACCTGTCTCCATCAATGGAAAACCTTCCTACATCTGCTATTAGGATTTTATCATGAACATAGCTTAAAATTCTTATTGTTTTTCCTCTTAAATGTCCAGGGAGTTATCTTGTTTAAGGTTTTATAGGACCTGGGAACACTGGCTGAATTAATATATACATGCATAAGTTTCATTAGGTTTTCTCGTTGTAGGATCAAAGACTCACTCAGGTTGCCTCAAGAAAGATAAGTATGTTGTGAGGATACAGGGGGTATTTAAGAAGCAAGAACATTACAGGAATCTAGGGAGGTGTGGTAGGCAACAAAAGATGCTGGCAAGATTTATCATTTTGGCCTGCAATAATTTTCAGTTTCGTCTTCCACATTAATGGTGTTTTACCCTCTATTTCTGTTTGTATCCCTTTGGATTTTTGTTCTGACCACTTTCTGATGTCTCTGTCTCTCTGTCTCTAAATATTCAAATTTCCAGAGAGAGAAAATCACATAAGACCTCAAGCACCACTATTTGTATCTGAGTAGAGCTTTAATAATGTGTGTCCTTGGAGGCTGCTGACTAGACTCCCCTTGCATCAGGTGTGTATCCTGTCCAATCACCTTTAAGTCGCTAGAACCTGGTCATCTAGATCTAAGGCAACCAGGAGGTCTAAGCATGGAGCAGTTCTCAGAAGAAGCTATGAGTTGGCAAAAACCTGTGGATTAATTGAATCAGATAATAATCCACAGAGCCATAGAACTCAACTGTAGAAATCAGAATCTCCTGGGATCCTTTTTTTTTTTTTTTTTTTTTGGCCAGTGCTGGATCTGAACCCGCCACCTCCAGCATATGGGGCTGGCACCTTACTCCTTTGAGCCACAGGCACCACCTAGGATCTTTTTCAAAATACAAAATTCTCAGTCTCACTCCAAACCTACTAAATTAAAATCTCAAGATGGGGATTTGAGTGTACCTATGTATAATTTTTAAATCTCAAGTGAACACAGCTGTGACCTTGTGAGTGAACAAAGCTATATGAAGGATAACAAGATTCAGGCTGAGATGAGGAAGTTTTGATTTTCTTAATAAATTTATAAGGAAAATCTGATGTACACCAATGAAAATGTAGGTAAAATAGAACCACTGAGGTGCAGTAATTGTCTTCAAAGAAATAAAAATATAAGGAGTGTGTTTCCCTTTGCCTTCTATAGTTTATACAAATGAGTCTGGGAGACCAGCAAAAAGAGCTAATGTTAAATCCAAACATCATGAACTTTTGTTTGGCCTAAAACAAAAATTGAATTTGTTACATTTTATTCCTTCTCTACACTACACTTTCAGTACATACAGATATATGTGGCGAAATATAAGCAACATATAAACAAATTTTATTAAAATTCTATATGACTTTATAAATAAAAATTTCATGGGCTAATTTAAGAGCATCTTTCACTTTAATGGGGAAGAAAGGTAATAAACTATTCAGTAATGTTTTAAAGAAAGAGGTGCTCAACAAATATATCTTAATAATGAACATCATTAAAACAAAGAAGGAAATACGTCTTCTGGGTATTATTATCTTTATTACAAAACAAATATTTTATATTGAGGTAACATTTCAAATAGTATTTTTCAGAAATCAGTTGAATCCAATGTATAGAATTTTGCTGTGTGCAACATGTAAAGGACTCAGAAAACAGTTTTTCCAGCATTTCACATAAACATATTTTAGAAAAATAAAGCTAAGATTTATCCATATGAAGAGGGATTTCTCTTTTATACTCTCCCCTACTCAATCCTCCATATCATTACCAGTGATCAGTAAGGCAATAATCATGGGAGTCCCACAAAAGAACAATGAATAAGATAAATTAGTGGGAAAAAAATGGGTCATTTTTCCAAAACACCTGTCATAGTTTTAAAATGCTTTCACAAACTACATAATTAGCCACATTGTATTTGCTATTGTCTATTCCAAGAATAGAATTCTCTGGTCTTCAATGGAGAAATCTATGCAACCCTCCAACTCTCCTGTCTCCTGCCCTTAAGCCCACCCTAATTCTCCAAAAGCAAAGTTGGTCACTCTCCCCAGCACTCCCGTGTATGTTGTTCATGCCTATGATTTGGCGACTAGCTCTCTGGATTGTAACGACTCTTGTTTTCCTTATATATATCCCTCCCTAACTCTTCAGCTTTATGTATCCTATAAGCTCCTCAGGAGCAAGAAACAAGTCTTAAGCTTCTTTACATCCGCAGCACCGAGCACGGAGCCTCGTATAATCATGGACCCTCGAGAGCTGTGTGTTAGGTTAATGAGTTAGGAGCTATATCAGCAGTGAAGTTATAATGCACATCGTCCTTGCTTCCAGCCTCACTGAGTATGTTCTGGTGTCCTTCCACATTATCTAAACCTCTATGAAATGAGGACACCTGGAAACAAGTGTGTTGTCTAGCAATTCCTTTCAGAAAAATGACCTCTCATTACCCTTCTGGTCAAAACACCAAATAAATTGTAGGTATTATGATCTCTCTACTTTCAAGCCCCAAGACTCCTTTATGTGCGAGCCTCTTCCTAGAAAAGCGGATGCTAATAGCCATCTTGGCAGTCGTTGTCATCTTGATCCCCAATGGGCTTGTTGTGGTAAGCATCGACTGTTAATTTTCTGCTTTCTATCTCCACAGTTTTTGACTGGCCATGCTCCTCGCTGCTGGAGGTGCTCTCGGTGGAGTCGCTGTCTTCCTTGGACCTGCTGCTGTCCTGAGAGTCGCTACTGCGGTCTTCCTCAGACTGGCTCTCGGCCGAGGCGCTGTGAGACCGGAAGCCCTCCTGGCTGGAACTGTTGCCCTCCTCGGCAGACTCCGGGCTCTCCTCCGACGACTGGAGGCTCTCGCTGGACTCGCCGTCGGCCTGATCTTCCCCGGATTCGCTTTCTGAACTGGAGGACGCGGTCAGGCCGCCCTCCTCGCTGGAGTCCCTGTTGGCGACGTCATCCGGGTTGTCCCCGCGGGACTCGCCCGCGGCCTCCTCCCGGGACTCGCTGCTGCTCTCTTCCGACGGCAGGTCCGCCTCCTGACTGGATTCGCTGCTGGGCTCTGGCTCGTTCCGACTGTCCTCCCAGGACTCGTTTTCCTCTCTGTCTTCCTGAGATTCATGCCTGCTGTCCTCCCTGGACCGTCTGAGGCCTGCTTCTCCGGCGTCAGCGTCCTCCGCGGAGTCGCTCTGCATTTCCTCCGGGGCAGCGGCTTCCGGGGAAAGGCGGGACTTCCGGAACGCCGTCCTGCCGGGACGCGGCCCAGCCTGGCTCTCGCCGGAGTCCTCGGGGCTTGGCTGCTCGCTGTTCGCGGTGGAGCCCTTTATTCTGGAGCTTCCTCTCTCACTCCTGATGCTGTCTGGGTCATCGCTCTGCATCCCTTCGTCATCAAACTCGGAGCCATCCCCGTGGCTCCTCCCGCCGTCACTGCCAACTCCCAGCCAATGCTCCTCACTCTCGCTGTCTGGAGTGGAGTCACCTCCCTCGGGCCTGCTGTCCACCTCATTGTCAAGGTCCCTGCTCTCACTGGTGACATCTTGGGCACTGTCTTCTGCCTGTGGGACGCTCTCTTCACTGGATTGTGTGGTGTCACCGGAATCCTCATCACTTCCCAGTCTGGAATTTCCTCCTTGTCTTTCTTCAGACAGTGGCCCGTTATCATCATCACCAAAAGTGTCATCTCCACTGTCATCTTCATCATCATCTTTATCATCTCCTTGTATTCCTGCACTGCTAGAGAGGCTACCAGCAGGTCTGTGGACATCCTGACGATCATCAGAGGCCAGCTCCTCCTCGGACTCAGTGCTGTCACTGGGGTCTTCATTTGCCTGGAGTTTGGGGTTAACAGACATGGTCAGTACTCCAGGAACAATGGACAGGGGGTAGTCTAGTGCCTTTCTTTCTGCTTCCTTCTTCTGACATCTCTTCCTCGTGAATTCTACTGCTCAGTAGCATCTCTGCCAGAGCTTACACGAGGAGGAAAAGGAGTTGAAACTCAAGTTGTTGCATTTTAGATTGGCACATATCACACAATGCTGCAAAAATTTTTCTTTAAAAGCTTTCTAGAAGTCATATTTTTAAAACTCAAATTGTGTCTTAAGTGTGATTGAGTTTTATAAAACTTGCAGAGAATTTTTTCGTGAATTAAAGAGTTGGTTTAGTTGGTTTATCAAGCTTGCTTCTTAAGTTGTTTGATTTAAAAACAGTTTTTAAAAAGTATCAAGTGATCTTAAAATGACCCTGATTTTTTTTTTCCCCTCTGGGGGAAAATTGTATTAGGGCAGGAGGTTAAAACCTGTAGCTAAAGTGAAATAAAATATTATATAGTTAGGTATCTACCCCAGCCAAACCACATTTATACATGGCAGAGAGTTGCCCATGAAGACTCAGCTAGAAGATGGCAACTTGTGTGGCCATCATGGCAGCTTTGTGCTGAATGGGAGGTTAGAGACAATTCCAATAAGTAAACTGTACACTCTTCACAAAGAAGGAAGGATAGCAAGTCTACATACATTACACTCTGGAACAACCTGCTCTTTTTACCATACCTTACAACAGAGCATATTTGCCAAATTATATCTTATCCCCATGTTCCTAGTGATAGATATCTGAGTTTCTAATTGGGAGCACACAATGCTGACATCACTTCCCAGCACTGGGGTTTTATACTGGTAGAGTGGAACTGAGTGTAGGTGCAATCTACCATACCTCCTTAAACATACCTCACACCTTTCTCAAGCAGAGATTGTTACCGTTACTTGAGAACTTAGAAAACATTTAGGCAATAAATCAAGAAGTCCCAAGAAAAGCTTTCCCCATTTCTATGCTTTTAAATTTCTACACCATTCCTCTGATGAACCTTTAGAAAACAGGGATAAAAAAGCTTAATAATAACTCATCTTCCAACTCCAACTCAGTGTAGGATGCAACATGGGTCAAAGCTTCAGGAAGAAACCTGGTTCCTAGACTCTCTGGAGCCCCACAGGATTGAGTTTGGTTAGAGTGGTAGGAGAGCTAAGAAAGTAATGACACTTATTCTTAGAAAAAGGACCAGGAAAGCCAGTTTTTTTAGTGAAGAAATGTAAGCTAAGACTGCCTGTTGCAGTCCCAGAGTCACAGACAAAGTCATTCCTAAAGCAGCTGTTTTCCTTAAAGTTTCCTCAGCAGTCTCTTATCCTCTCCTCCAGCAAGATTCTTGACAGAGAAGGCTCTCTGGCGCCTCTTTTCCTGATCTGAACCACCCAATTATAAAGGCGACATTTTAAGTTCATGAGTGAGCTAGTGCTGGCCTAACATAGCCAATGACCATTTGTATGCTTGTATTTTTTTTTTTTTTTAGCTAGGAAGGACATTTAGGGCCACACTGCCTACAATCTGGCCTCAGTGATAAAACAAAATGAATAGCATATCCACACCTGAATTCTCACTCATTTTCCCTTCTTATTTTATGGGATTATTTAGCTAGCATAACCAATGGTTAGAAAATATTATATTTAGAACTGTTGCCAGGTTATTTAATCTAACATCATTTCCTTCAATTCCAAAGTAGACTGAAAAGTTAAGTAAGTTCTGTTTAATGACCTGTTCCTCTGAGCTAACTTAACTTCTTTCTGATGACACACCACTCTCCTGAAAGGCAGAAAAAAATGTTTACTTTTCCTTTTACTAATTCATAAAAGGAAAACTGCTTCCAGTTTGGATTTACTACTTTCAAATGGTAAAAGGGGGGGGAGACAAGAAAAAAGGGAAGAGGTGATGAGAAGATTGTTAGTTACTTCATGAGATGTTTATGACAAAAATAAAAATAAATGAGATAATTACCAAGGGTGGTGTTGATACCTGAGCCAAATGACCCTGCAAAAAAGGAAGGAAAACAGTTACTTCTTCACAGATGGATCATGTCATTGCAAATTTTAGAATAATTTTAGGTGATTTTTTTTTTTAGTCTTGGTATCTATTTTACGTAGAGATAAGTCAAGGCTCAGTGGCTCCCGCCTATAATGCTAGCCAAGGCAGGTGGATTGCCTGAGCTCAGGAGTTCAAGGCCCCCATTCTACTAAAAATAGAAAAAGTAGACAGGTTTTGTGGTGGGCTCTTGTAGTCCCAGCTCAGGAGGCTGAGGCAAGAGGATTGCTTCAGCCCAAGAATTAGAGATTGCTGTGAGTTATGATGCCAGGGCATTCTACTCAGTGAGTTCTCATGAAGTAACTAACAATCTTCCCATCACCTTTTCCCTTTTTTCTTCTTTTTGTTTTTTTGTCTCAAAAAAAAAAAAATATATATACATGAGTAACTATGAGATTTTATGGTGAAATGGCTGAAAAACAAGGGAAAATAACTAATGGCTGGAAAAAATCTTGGGATATAAAAGAGCTGAAAGATTTTTATGTTTCTGATATTTTACTTATATAAAAAAAAAACCATACTTTCTTTGAAGCTGGCTGTTCATTCAACCTAGAGGAAAATATAACATTAGAAAAACAGCACTGAAACTTGGAATCCAGGCTTAAGTTTCAATTAACTCATTAGTTTTGGTTTTAGCCCTGAAAACCAACCATCTTGGTACTAGCACTAAAAGTCACATGTTCCAAGAAACGCCTAAGTTCCAGACAAACTAAGATGGATGGTCATTCTCTGTGAACATGGGCAATTCACTTCACCACTGTCAGCTTCTGGTTCGTAAAAACACACTCACTGTGTTTATACCACAAGGTTGCTATAAGGATAAAATAAGCTAATGCCTATGAAAGCATCTTGAGAATAATTCAATCTGATGTAAACCAAAGAAATGGGCCATTTTGATACTATCCACCTAATAAAATTGAATAGTAGACAAAATTGAATTGAGAAAGCCATTAAAACCTTTCTTGAGTCACATAAGAGCCCTGATATTAAAAACAAACATTAAACCTGAAATTTAACCAGTCATGCTTCTCATTTATTTAACTTTCTTTAGTCTCATAAGCATGATAAGAATGCACAAGCAACTTCCGGTGTTCCTCCACCTCCTTCCTGTGCCTATTCTTCCCCTTCCACTTGAGCAGGGCAAGGTCCCATGTGGAATACCCAAGGCCCAAAGTAGAGCAGGGAGAAGCTGCTACTGGCGAATCCCAGCAAGCCTCTCAGCAGTGCGGGGCTAGGGGCACCTCCGCATAGGAGGGAGCTGTAATCTCTTTAAGTCTCTGACCTGTAACACTGTAGGCAGGCACAATGGCAGACACCGCCCCAGGCAGGTATCATTTGGAATCAACAGATGGAGAGAGCAAAACCTTGTTATTTTTCTCATTCCAAGGCTAGGTTTGAGAACAGGGCATGTTTGTGAGTCTCTAGCTAAAAGAAAGAAAAGGAATCTACAGTGGCTGTTTTAAATTAACCAGCCTATGGACTATCCCTGATGAAAGTTCATAATAAATCCTGCAACATCTATCCAGCCTCACGCAGGAGCAGGACCCCACCTCAGGTCTCTGGCTACCACCGCATTGGGCCCAAGCCTATCACATGCCTCAGGCAGCAGGAAATGACATGGTGAACAAAAGTTCATACTTAGCATAAGACTTTAACCCTTCCTTCTTCTAGTGCCCGTGTTGAAAATTCATTGACCTCCTAGACCTGGCCCCTTGCTAAGAAGAATATAACACACTGGTTAAGAATGTAGGTAGATGCTGGAGCAAGAGTGGTCAAAGTCTGGCTCTAACTCTAATTAACCATATGCCCAGGGCCTAGACAAACTTACTCTCTGTGCCTCAGTTTTCTAACCCTATAAAACAGGAATAAGATATAATGCCTGATTTATGAAGTTCTTATGAAGATTAAGAAAGTTAACACATGAATACCTAGAACCGGGTGGGCCTGGCAATGATTCTTAAGTTATTGAGAGTTAATAATGATTGGGTAATTAAGAGTCAACACTCAATAATCACTAGCTCTCATTCCAAAGACTCTACCTAGTATTCTCTCATTCTCTTCTCTATTCTCACCTCTCAGGACTTGATTGCCTGCCCCCTAGACATCTGTTAGAACAGATTTGGGATCCTAAACTCTCCTGGACAATCTTGGTTCATTGTCATCTGTCCCTTTGTACCACTGTGCACATCATTATAAGAAAGCTAAAAGAAAAATGCTTTCTCACCAAATTATACCATTAAGTTGGAATTTAAGCCCTGCTTCTTACACAAACCAGAAAGTGTAGCTTTTTACTGCTTGGAGCTTAATCAATATACTCATTAAGTCATTAGCACCTTCAACATTATAACCAATATAACCAAATGGAGTAAATTTGGTTATACTAATAATACGTTAAAATTAAAACATCTCAAAAGTTGTATATCTACTCACCTTCCACTCTTCAGAACTTTCAGATTCATTGTTTTGATACCTGGCTACCTAGAAAATGAAGTACACGTGGTCAACCCATGGAATGTTCAGAACTTTCAGATTCATTTCTGGCTACTTAGAAAATTGAGTGCAGATGGCCAACGCAAAAAGTGATTCTGAAGCAGCAGTTAATTAACACTTTATAGAATTAGGATCGGGGGTAGTCAAATTTTAGGACAAGTCAGAATCACATGGTGGACTTATTAAAACATGAATTATTTCCTAAAACATTAAAACACCAAATACCCTCCCGAGAGAGTCTAATTTAGTAGGTCTGGGTAGGACTCAAGCACTTGCATTTCTAACAAAATCCTAGTTGATGTGAGTGCTGCTGATCTGGGAGTGGCACTTTGAGAACTACTGTTTATGGGGCAGAAAAATGAGCATCATAGCCATATGAATGACAATGAAACAGAATAAGAAATAACTTGAATGATATTTTACAAGAAACAGTTTCCTAACAAATATTTTTATCTGGCTGGAATGAACACAGCCACCTTGGTTCATAGCCATTTAAAAAATGTTGAGTTTTATATGTAAAAGTGTTTTTATTCATAGATCTCTACCTGCACCCTGATACTTACCGGGAAAGCACTGGATAACCCCAGTAGGAACATAAGCAGGATGCTGGTCTTCATAGTTGGGTCTGATGTCTCTACCTGTAGTGAAGGACACAAATATTTTTCTCCATGTTAAAGTAATAAAGTCATTACACCTTTTAAACAGTTTCTTTCTATTAAAAAAAAACCTATCCAAATGTCCATCAACTGACAAATGGCTAAATATAATTTTATTTGGCCAAAAAAAGTAATGAAGTATTAATACATGTCTCAGAGTAAAGCAACCTTAACAACATCATGCTAAATGAAAAAGAAGCCAGTCAAAAAGTCTATATTTGTATGGATTCCATTTATATGAAACACCCAGAATAGGCAAATCTGTAGAGGTAGAGGGTAGATTAGTGGTTGCCTGGGGCTTGGGAGGGTGATCACCTTTTGGAGATGATAAAAATGTTCTAACATTGATTGTGGTAAAAGTTGCACAACTCTGTTAATAAACCAAAACCCATTGAACTATACACTTCAAGTGGGTAAAGATGTGGTTTATAAAGTATAACTTGAACAAAGTGGTCTTTAAAAAAGAACTTACTCCTAAGAAATAAATTTAAAACCTTTCAACAACAAGCTTGTTAACTCATAAAATACGGTAAACGAAAGGGGAAAAATGTAAAAAGTGCAATAGGGAAATTTCTAGCCATTCATTTTAATAATAATTTTGCAGTATGGTATGTCAGAGCAACCTAGCAAATTCATTCTCCCTAAAAAGCTACATTTATCGACACCATTGACAGGTGGTAGGCATTTGTCTTCATACACACATGGCTTCTAAGTCACATTTATAACTATATAATAATGTCTACACAAAATAAATTGTTTTGCATCTTTTCTTGATCTGTGAGAAATGCAATATGGCAGGTTTCATATTAGAGCTCCAGAAAGCTTTTAGTATCCGCTCTGACACATTTAGTCATACATTATACATGATTATGCTAAATTCTTTTAGCTGTCATTCACAGTGCTGAAAGACTTAGAAAAGATTAGAGGCTTGGAATCCACTTGTGAATCGTGCCAAGAGAAACATGCCAAGTCAAACTCTTTTTCTGGAGGTTAGCTTCCTTTCACACTTCAAGAACTGGTGATTAGGAAAACAATTTGTTCTATAGCTAAAAATAGGTATGCTAGGTGTTGGTGTAAAAAGTTACTGGAACAATTTAAAGGAAAACTATTTACTCTGAGCTAGGAAGCACTTGGAGCTGCCCTGACATACCTGTCTGATGGACTTCGATACTTTTGCAAAAAATGTTGCAAGTTTATTAAAGACTTCACTTTTGTTGATTTGCTTCTTTAAATGTTAAATATATACTGCACTAGTGTAGGAGCTAAGAAAACAACACCCCAAAGGAAGGCTTAGAAAGCTGGCTCAGAAGCAAATGTTTCTTTCTCTCTGACCTCCTCCTGCCTTCCTGTCTATGCCCCCTCATTCTCCCCCAAGATTACCCATAGGAACTAGAATCCCCCTTCCTCAAGGTGAGTCACGGAAACAAGAATACCTCTTCTTCAAAACCAGCTGTAAAACCTGAAAATAGTACCCTAACTCCCCCATTCCGTGTAAAAACTGGTCAAAAAGAAATTGTCTGCCTGGCCTGATTGTAGGTCATACAACCCCAGTTCCAGAGAGGGTCCTGCACTACACCAGTAGGAATTAATGAGCACTCAGAGAAGCCAAGAAGAATCTAGACAAGCAGGCCTTGAAGGATTTCCCCACTCAAGTCTATCATCATCAGATAACACCCTTTTGTACAGTCATACTTGTACGTGGCTGCCCATTCTGTGTTGAACCTAAGCACAAAAATGGCCAATTTCCCCTGCATCTTTGGATCTTCATTCTGAAGGCTCTTATCTCAGGAAAAACCATGACCAATAAATATGCATGCCTTTTCTCCTATCAATCTGTGTTTTATCACTTGATTTTCAGCAGTTTCAGAGGGTGAGAGGGAGTTTTCCCTCGGCCCCTATACTGGTGATAAAAGATACAACCCAAAGATTCTCAGCCTTGGCTGTATACTAGTATGACCCAGAAAGATTTTTAAAGCTTCCGATGCACAAATCCTATCCTACGGTAGTAAATTCATTCAGGGGCTGGGCACAGAATAGATTTGTTTTTAAGGTCCCCCTCAAGTGATTTTGACCCTTGATCTAGGAATTTTTTTTTAAGAGACAAGATCTCTCTGTTGTCCAGACTGGAGTGCAGTGGTACAATAATAGCTCATTGTAACCTGAATGAGCTCAAAAGATCCTCCTGCCTCAGCCTCCTAAGTATCTTGGACTACAGGCATGTCCCACCATGCCCTGCTAATTTTTCTATTTTTGTAGGGATAGTATCTCACTATGTTGCTCAGGCTCATCTTGAACTCCTGGGCCTCAAGTGATCCTCCCATCTTGGCCTCCAAAGTGCTGAGATTGCAAGCATGAGCCATCACACCCAGCCTAAGAAATAAGAATATCTTGTTCAATAATGTATGAAACATTGGACTCAAGAAGTCATCTAATCTTATTTTTTTCATTTATTCAAGAAAATCATAGAAATTCTAAAATAAAGGAACAGACAATGTTCCTCATGTCTACTTTTATACAACTCAAATGTCAAACAGAGCTTCTCCTATTATATTATGGGCAGTGTTCCTCCTCAACATGGTTATTCTTAATTTGTGTTATTTTCTTTGTTCTAATTCAGCATAGTATAACAGTTCTTATGTTCTAACATTATGTTAATCTCTTTTTTAAATCTTTGACCTAATATCAACAGAGAAAAATATATGAAAATACTCAACTGTATCTAAAATGAGTCTAATTCAACAGATGTTATTTCTCTTTAGTTCCCACAATCAAAACATTTTTTAAGTTCATAGGTTCGAGGCCAGACATAGTGGCTCACTCTGTAATCCTAGCACTCTGGGAGGCCCAGGCAGGTGGATTGCTTGAGCTCAGGAGTTTGAGACTAGCCTAATCAAGACTGAGACTCTGTCACACATACACACAAATAAATACATTCATAGCTTCATTTCCTTAGGAAAGCAAAATTTTCTCAAATATGATTTCTTCAAATAACCACATGCCAATACTTCCAGTTTCATAGGCCATTTTAATTTTTAAAGTGAATTTTGAATAGGGTGATAATCTCATGATTCTCTGAAAACAAGCTAATGTCACAGCCCTATTTCCATTTGAGACATGATTTCTTTGGGTCGGGGAATTAAATAGTATTTCTAGAAGTCTGAGCAAGTTAGTGCATCTGAGCAAGTTAGCCCTAACTGGTCAGTGACTACTGAGTGACCATTTTCTTGACCATTTTCTTCAGCTTCACTGTTATCTAAATAGTTAGCAAATGAGGGGTTGCCATTTTGCATTTATTTTAAACCAATGAATGCATTTTCCCCCAAGGAACTGTATTCTTCCAGTGTTCAAAGTTCTGAGGGATAAATTATTATAGAACATAAGGAGGATGCACGAACTTGCTCAGACTTCTAGAAATGCTATTTACTGTCCTGACCCAAAGAAATCATGTCTCAAGTGGAAATCTGATAAACCGAAATAAAAGACACTCTAGGGTTCTAAAAGAGTTGATGTTTCCTCCTAAGGAATATAATCCAACCTTAAGCATTAAAGAAAGTAAGATCTAAACCCTATGTTAAGTTTCCAATTAGTATTTTTGATAAGATTAATTATAATTTTTGAAGTACATTGCCAAACAAGAGATCCAACATTTTATAAACGTTTTAGCTACTATCCTCAAAGAGTAGCCCCATTCTGAATAATAAAGACTGAAAATGAAAGAGTCCAGGACTCCAGGCTCGCTGTTGATTGAGTAATGCCATTGCTATACTCTGCATGCTGCTGTTCTACAGTGAGTGAATGTAGCAAAAGGGAACCAGCAACCGTGACTTGGGTGCCACCTGTCTGCAAGGCAGGAAGGACGTTCTGAATTGTTTTCCCACAGTTGAAAAGATCCAGATGTTTATGATCTAGAGAAGGAAATTGTAACCCAGATTTGTGTAGCCAAAACCTCTTTGGACTTGCAAGTGAGGAAACTTGCTCTGGAATTTCCTCTAAGGTAAGATTCACGTTTAAAGTATCTATCGGCTTTTATGTGAACTGAAATGAAGGAAATGGGCCAAGAGAAGGAAATAAAGGTTTAAAAAATCATAGGTTCTTTTTTGCCCCTGGAAAACATTATTTCATGTTAATTTGCTTATTTTTTTCTTAATATTATTACCCTCAGGAATACTAATTAACAATATATTTATTTATTAGAGATGAACAAATAGCCATTGAGAATGTAACTGTTTTATCAGCTGGTCTTATAAAAGTAAAATTACCTAGAATCCAATGAACAAAAACCTGCTAGAATTTGTTTCATTACTCTTTCAAAATAAAGTAGAACATGGCCAGAATCTGAACTCTATCAAGATTTCAGAGAGATAAACAAAAAAGAAAAAGTTTCCTGTCCTTCCTTTTGTTATTGTCTTGAAGTCAACTACAATCAATCCAAGACTACATGCCTTCAACCACAGTAAAGTAATTCTAAAGTGCCCCAGAATTAAATATGGATTTGGAAGATCCCTAAATACTGGGGACATTGCTCCGCATCACCACTTGGTGGTAGGTAAGTGGACTAATGTCCTTTAGAAAATTGCTTTGTTGTTCATATGTTTTTAACCAACAAGGTTAAAGTGGGATAGCCAAGCCTCAGTTAAACTGAAAGTTTGCTCCTGAAGAAGACAGGTTGCCTGAAGTATTGCTAGTACATGTGGAATCTTCTAAATGCCATACAGAATGCATTGCCTGACCACAGCTCCTCCTCCCTCTCTGTTGTGCAAATAAACACTTCTGATATAGGTGGAGAAATAGAATAAATGCAGCAAATAAAAATACACATGGATAGAATGTGTGTGTAGCTCCTACACTAGAAATATTTCAAAAGGCAGTTATAGTCAACTTTATTAAATACTGACTGTATGCAATGCATCATGCTAACTGAATACACAGCTAAACAAAAATAAAACATTATAATTATCACACCCATAGTTTATTTCAGTGGTCTTAGCATTTTTTGCTACTTATTCAGTTCATAATGGATATTACTGGATGCTCTCCAGGTTAAAAAAAAATGGCTTTTAATTTAAAAAAAAATCATTTTGAAAGTCCTGCTAGTCTAGTCTAGATTCTTCCACAATGTCTTATAGATGATAAACATCCCCATATCCAGGAATCTCACCTGAAAAAGTTTCATTTGTTTTGCTAATTAAAGCTAAACTTCAAAATGACCTTCCGTTTGTCTCCTGTTCCATAAACTTTCCCTTTCAAAAGCATCATGCAGAGATCTAGTCAAAGCACTACCAAGAAAAACACCTGGCTCTGTTGACTTACATGTCATTTTAATATCATTATTTGCCACAGCACAAACAACAAGCACAAAAATGGGAATTTGTTTTTTTACCTAAGTTCAGCTCTCCCCATCTTTCTTTGCATGGCGTAATGCCTCCCAACATGTATACATGTTTAATATTTTCTAAACAACACAGCAAAAGTCGTTTTTAAAAAATTAAATGATGAAAATGTCTTACCCTCTTTAGTTCACCAAGACTTTGTCTCCCCTGAAAGTCTCAACAATCAGGTTGAAGTTCTGACAGAGAAACTCTATACCCAGTCTTCTGTTGATATTCTGAACTGTTCTCCAATGGTGCAGGAATTTAAACTCTGCTGCAGCTCTTCTTAGCCAATCAGCCTCAGGCAAGGGGTGGCTGACATCACAAGGTGTCACCGGGACCCCGGTACACCCACACTTCCTCTAGCTGGCAGAGGCAGATTTTCCCTAAAAAGCTCTTGTGGTTCCGAAATGACTAGACTAGTTTCCATTAAATTGAAGATCTTCCTAAAGCTTTATTTTGATTTCTAAATATATGTCATTCACATTCATGCAGGCTTATGAACATTATAAACAAGGACAACATCTTCCACCCACTGACAGATCCCATCAGACCCAAGTATGGGAAAGGGAGTGTCAAGGCTGGGTAGAAAGTTTCCTGTTAATGTACATTTTCAGGTTGTACATGAAGGAAGCTACTAAAATACTAGATTTCCTTAAATTGATGGTTTTATTCCTTCCTTTTTTCCTCTTTTAACAACCTCTTACACTCATCTTCTTTTCTTCCCATCTGCCTATCCCCACAAAATGCACAAAAGCCCCAAATTCTTACTAATCTAATGAAGTACTCACTCAAAAAATTCTATGGTGATTGGAAATATGAAAGCATCTCCCTGAAGTAACTTTTGTTTCTAACCAAAAAGAATTAAAATCTAACACTTCATTATTCCCCCTAACTGCTTGTCCCATTTTAATGACTCTTTGAAATTGGACTTAGATTAAGGGAAATACTGGTTGGGTAGCATCCAGAACAACGGATCTTCGAGGGACTCTGCATCATCACTGAAAATGTAATGAAATGGGTGAAATGATATTTACCCAAACTCTTCTCAAGGAGTACAAGGGAGGAAGGAAGCAGGAAATAGGTTTGGTACCTCCCAAGGAGTATGTTCAGGTAACAATAGAACAAGCACTGACCAAGTATTTAAAGAGTAGGCCTCTGAGCCTTAATTTTTTTAATAGTAGGAATGTTGCTTTGTTTACTGGTCTTTAACCAGTGTGCTAATATCTGTGACAGTTCATGGATCATGTTAAATACATAATACTTTCTGAATGACTGAATGGATTGATTTGAAAATTAGCCCAATTTTTAGCTTTATTGCAGTGACTACATGACTCACTCTGACTTTGTTTTTTAAGTTTTTTAATTGTTTAGGATTTTAGTTGATGCTCTTAACAACCTAGAAAGAATTGTGGTGCCCAACTTTATCCAGGAAACTGATGTCAAATACATGGATTGTTAATTTATTTATTTCTTGTGAACTACAACATGGGTTAGGGGTAGAAATGAGGAGAGAGGAGCACATTTTCATTTAGGGTTGATTAGAATGTCAAGGTTCATATGAGGAAGCTATAAATTCCCTGCAATCTGTTCTGGTTCTGAATTATTAACACATTCCTTGGTGGTTTCAAAGGTGTTGACTGGGGTTTATCCTAACAGAACCTTATAATCTCATCTTGGAGTGGGTTTGGGAAAGATTTGGGCATGTAGTGTTATGGGACATTGTTTTAGACTCTCTCCAAATCGTCATACAAACAAAGGAGGAATTAGATAACAAAATTTAAAACCGTGGTCAACATTTACAACAAAACTAGGCATTGTTGCTATCTATTGCTATATTAAAAACCATTCCAGTACTTTGTGTCTTAAAACAACTATTCTCACTGCTAGGACTACCATTATCTGTGGAATCATTTGGAGCAAACATTCAAGATGACATCAACATATGGTTGTTGTCTGGGAACTCAGCTGGAGCTATTATCCTGAGCACTGCAGTTCTTTAAATGACCTCTCCTTGTGGCTTGGTCTTCTCACAACATAGTGGCTAGAGCCCAAGGCCGGCCCAGCATGTCACCGTCTCCACGTTCTGTTTGTTGAATCAGCCATAAGATGATCCTAGATTCAGAAAGAGAGACAGTCTCCATCTTTTGACGTGAAGATCAGAATGCATGTATAGAAAGCAGAGGAAATGTTGAGGCAAATTTTGTTTTCATACTTCATGATGAGTCATCCCTACAAATTCCACACAAAGTGGCTGAGGATGGACCACCAACTTCAACAAGACATTGAGTGTCTATGCAGGAGTGTGCAGAGAAAAATCAGCAGGACTTCTAACGAATATGATAACAGAAGAACTATAAAACAGCCAATAATTATTGCAGGTGGGTGTGAACGGCACATAACAACATCTGAAGGATCTGGAGCACTCTAGCTCCTACAAATTTTCAAATCTTAGACCCCACAGCTGCCTTCCCAGGACAGATCCATACAGAGGAGAAACTTCTGAGAGTAGAATAAAACACACACAGGATATAGAAATAGAGAAGGTACAGATAAATGTGGGTGAGGGGAATGGATCCAGGAAATCGTAGAAAGAAAGCTGCAATTTTTTTTGTTGTTGTTGTTAACACAACATGAAAACAACAAAACATGGAGCTGTGTAAAGTTAGAAAGCTACCCTGGATGTTCTTTCTTTTAAAAGTATAAGAAAACCAATTTTATAGAAAACAAATAGTGAAAAGCTATGAAGGTTAAATCCTATAGGAGTAGAGTAACAGCCTGATAGACAATGAAAGCTTGTTGAAAAAAAATAATTAAAGAATAAATTAAAACCATAACTTTCTACTTTCAAAGTAGCAAAAAGGCATTAAGAAAATGACATCATATATAAAAGGAAAATTAGAATACCTCAGAAATAAAATATTAGAAATCAGAAAACACTTGAAATAAGAGGAAAAAAATTATTTTAGAAATGAAGACTAACCTAGAAGGAACACAAGAAGGAATACATATAACAGATGAAGGGGGAAAAGAAGAAAGTATTTTAAATTTGAAAGAAATGAAGAAGGAGAGAAAAAATATTTGGGAGAAAGTGACATATATTGAAGATGGGCAACAAAGATCCAAATTACAGATAATATCCTGCAGAGGATAGTAATAGTAAGGAGCAGCAGAACTTCTAGAAAACAATAACAAACCTGTAACTCCAGGAAGTTTCCTTAAATTAAAAAAGGCTTAAAACTACACTTAAGAGCATATTATGTTCCTAAGGATATTAGCTTAGAAGGACCAACACCAAGACACATTCTAATGAAACTACTAGATTTTAAAGATAAAGAAAAAAGTCTTTGGCTTTCTAAGCAAATGATTCACAAAAGAAAGAAAACTAAAAAGCTTCTGCACAGCTAAAGACATAACAAACACAATAAATAGAAACCCTACAATATGGGAGGAAATATTCACCAACCATACATCCAATAAAGGATTAACATCCAGAATCTACAAGGAACTAAAATCATCAAGAAAAGTAACAAATAATGTCATTAAAACATGGGCAAAAGATATGAACAAACATCTTTCATGAAAGATACACAAATGGCCAACAAGCATGAAAATATGGTCAACAACACTAATCATCAAGGCAATGCCAATTAAAATAACAATGAGATACCATCTTATCCCAATCAGTATGGCCATTTTTAAAAAATCAAAGAACAACAGACATTGGCATGGATGCAGCTAAAAGAGAATGCTTATATACTGTTAGTGGGAATGCAAATTAGTATAACCTCTATGAAGATCAGTATGGAGACTACTCAAAAAACTAAAAGTGGACCTACCCCTCAATTTAGCAATACCACTACTGGGTATATACTCAAAGAAAAAGAAGTCATTTTATCAAAAAGACACATGCACTTGTATGTTTATTGTAGCACAATTGACAATTGCAAAGATATGGAATCAGCCTAAGTGCCCATCAACTCATGAGTAAAGAAAATCTAGTATATATACACTGTGGAATACTACTCAGTCATAAAGAAGAACAAAATAATGCCCTTCACATCCAGTTTTGGATGGACCTGAAAGCCATAATCCTAAGTCAAGTACCTCAGCTCTGGAATGGAAAAATAAGTACTGCATGTACTTATAAGTGGGAGCTAAATGATGGGTATACGTGGTCCTACAGAGTGGCATAATGGACTATGGAGACTGAGAAGAGTGGAGGGTGGGAGGATATGGAGGAATTAAAAATTACTGGGTACAATGTGATAAGTACACTAAAAGCCCTTTCACCACTATACAATCCATCTATGTATAAAAAACACTCATACCCCCCAAATCTACTGAATATTTAAAAATGAAATAAAAATTATGTCAAATACTTAACCATACCTTCAGCACCTATAGGGTTATCAAATCTCAAACTGTCCAGAAAATCAATTTGTTTATTTCATAATAGCAGGATGAATGAAGGATAATTTCATAGAATTTATAAGGTTGTAATCATTGAAAGCATTATTTAAGAGTTAAAAGTAGAATCTGTACAACTTAAGTATATGAATTCCAGATGAAGAATTAATTTTGATTATATATGAATTATAAACATTAAAATGCAAACTCAACACACAATAATGAGCATTGGATAAGATGCATTTGATAAATAAGGTACCTAAATGTACTAAATTGTTAATTACAATTACAATTTCTTCCTCATTCACATGATAGTGTAGGTTTGAATTGAAGTGGGTGGAATAGGATATATGTAGTGACCTTCATTAAGCAATATTCTTATGAATTAGTATCTTAGTTTCATTTTAAAATACATGTAATTTAGATAAATCAAGGTTATCTTCTGGGAAAAAAAACAATGAAGTTTTTCAAATCTTATATTTATATATTTAGTCAATCTATTCAGCAATTGATTTGGGGGCCTTCCTCAAGTTGGAAACTGTTCCAGGCTCTGGTAATAGACACAGTCTCTCTGCTTTAGACTCATGTTCTGCCAATAGAAAAACACATGCAAAGTATTAGTACCATCTAACTTCATAACTTAAAAAATTAATAGAATATGAAAGACAATGTAATTCCTAACCCATGCATATGCATATAATAAGACCTATGGCACCATATGGCTTGTATGAATTTAAAACATACAACATAATAAAATTTTCTAAGATGTTTATGTATCTACAGACTGAAACCAAAACATCATGAGTTCAGTGGCCTATGGGATGTATGTGGACTGAAGCTAAAAGGGAAAAAATTTAACAACAGCATGTCATAAGCTAAGGATAGTCAATAACTCAATTACTGCTACCTGAGGTAAAATGGTGGATAAGGTGGAATGTGTGAAGGAAGAAAGAGGAAACCCCTGCCTAGAAGTATTACGTATTACTTCCACTCACATTCCATTGACGATAGTTGCAACATGGGCGTTTTTGAGTGCAAAGGGGAGGGTTTGCAGTCCTGACTGGGCAGGGTGCCTTCCAAAGACAGCTCTCCATATTGTAGAATAAAGAGCACACATGTTTGGTGGAAAGCCAAATTTTCTGCTCGGCTGCTAAAAGCTACTGAGCTTAAGGACATGTTCAAAGATTTATAGCAAAAGGAATTTGCCAGCCAGCAGATCCAGCTCAAATGAAGTGAAGTAATTTGCTATTATTGGTACCTTGCATGGATTTTCTCATTTAATGCTATGTTAACCCTGTGAAATAGGTATTATCATTATCTAAAATTAAAAATGAAGGAACTGAAATGCCAAGAGGTTATGTAACTTGCTCAATGTCATATAGTCAGCAAATGAAAGAGCCAGGGATTCCAAAAATTATATTTTTGAAGTCTTTAGCTTCCCCAAGCTCCAGGGAACATATGAAAGCTCTTTAAGTAGTATTCTTTAATACATTCTTGCTTGGTTTCTGATGAAGAGAAAGCAACCCTCTTCCCATCCCCCATTACACTGTGAATGGGGAGTTGGGTAATGAAAGAACACTGTAACTCTCTCCAAAGGAATATCTTTTCTCTCCTCCTTTCTTGCCGTCACCTGCCCTCCTTTACCACCTGGAGGTGGGTGAGCACTATCATTTGTGTCACAGTCCAGGTCTGCCCTGTATAGAGGAGCTGTCCTCTCATAGCAGTAAGATACCCAGATTCAGGAACTATTGTTTTGGCCCCTAGTGTCATGTTCTCAGCCTCTGGAACCTCATTTAACATCTTATTTTCTGTTTTTACCAATGATCTCTCTGCCTTCCTAGGGGTAGTCTGGACCAATGGACACTTGTCCAAAGGCTGCTATGTCTGTAGTGGGCATGGTAATATAAGATGCATAAATCATAGCACGGGTCCTGAAGTTGCCAGTAGTCTAGGACAGCATATCCACTAGAACTTTCTGGGATGCACATTTCAGTGTGATAGCTGATAGCCATTGTAGCTCAATGGAGTCTTAACATGTGGCCAGCGAAACTGCGGAAATGAATGTTGAATTTTATTTAACACTCAGTACTTTAAATTTAAATGGGCACACATATCTAATGGCTACCATCTAGAGCAGCCCAGATTTAGAGTGAGAGTTGACCATTCATTGCTTCTCTGTGATAAGAGTAGTGATACATGTATGGGCAGGAAGCCATGGGAACACACAGGTCAGACATTTAGTGCAGCCTGGGTATAGAAAGTGGTAGAAGAAGCCTTCCAAAAAGAAATGATGATCAGACGGAATGCTAAATGTGTACAAATGAATAACCTAGCAATTTTATTCCTAGGTGTACACCCCTTGAGAAAAGAATGCTTCCATGCACCACAAGACATGTACAAAATATTTGCAGCAGCATTTTTTCATAATAGTCTAGAAATGGAAACAGCTCAAGTGTCTACCACAGGTAGAATGGTTAAACAAATTGTCATATATTTCATGCGATATGAAGTATACATCATGAAATGAAAAACCAAAGTACTACAATATACAATGGCACGCGTAGATCTCAAAAGTGAATGTTGAGTTGAAGAATACAAAGCCAGGAGAATCCATGTTGTATGATGTCATGTACGTAAGGTTCAAAGTTGCCAAAACCCAGATGACAGTATTTTAGAATGAATGCACATTTAGGTGGTAAAAGTATAAAGAAAAGTAAGGAAGTAATGACTACAGGCTGACTATATTCGCTTCTGGGGAAAGGTTATGGCCTGGTCTCTGGAGAGTTAGCAGCATCCTTTCTCATAACACAAGCATTTGGTTTTAAAGGTTGGTTAAAGTTGTAAGTTTGTTCTATGCCTTTCAGTATGTGTATTATATTTTGTAGTAAAAAGTCTTTAAGATGAATATTCTGTAGGTATTTCAAAATTGACATTGAATATTGTCATTAATAACAGTTCTTCTGTGAGCTCATAGTATAATTTCACCATTTTTATGGGCACTATTTTGGGTACTGTCTGTAATTTTTTTTATACCAGAATGTTTTCAGTTTTTAAAAATGTTTATTCCCTTCTTCTTGGGCTACAATTGGGTTATAGCTTTCATAAGAAGGGGAAAGGGGAGAGGGAGGGGTGGGGAGGAGGAGGATGGGTGGAGGGAGAGTAATTGGTGGGACCACACCTATGGTGCATCTTACAAGCGTACATGTGAAATTTACTAGGTGCAGAATATAAATGTCTTAACACAATAACTAAGAAAATGCCGTGAAGGCTATGTTGACCAGTTTGATGAAAGCATTTCAAATTGTATGTAAAACCAGCACATTGTACCACATGACTGCATTAATGTACATAGCTATGATTTAATAAAAATAAAATAAAATAAAAATGTTTATCTCTTCTCCACAATGGGAGTTAAATTCATTCTTTGCTTTAAGGCTTAGGAATAGATTAAAAATTCTTATAAATTTTCTTACTTGTAAGAAATTTGAAAATTTCGGCCAGCTATCGGAAGACTGTTTTTGAATTTGCAATACTACAACTTGGTCATTTGGAAAAGGCTGATTTTAGTATGCTACAAAAAAATTGATTCTTTTCCAATCTGGAGACCTCAAGATGTTCCGATCTTGGTGAAAGTTGACAGTAGAATAAAAATAGGTAACACAGAGGCCACTGCGTCCCACATCTTTCTTTGCCAACTTTAAATAATGCTTCAACTAGATTACAGGATCAGTTGTCCAACTTTTCCTACTTGGGACTTCCTTCCCACAACCCTTCATGTTCAATGAAAGGATTCCAGAATAGTCCATTCTTAATTTGCAAAAGGAAAAAGATTAGCCTAGAGATGAGTAGCTTAATCTCAAACTAAAAGTTTCTGTCTCATCAAGACAAAGATGTATGAAAACCTTCCATTGACACCGTCTACTAAGATAACAAAGTGAGAGCATCAAAGCCTCTCAAATCCTATGAACTACCAGGCAAATGATTGTCAGTTCTGTAGATGGACAAACCTGATGGAGCACATTTTCTCCCAAATGGCTTTATTCTTACTTTTTTTCATGGCTTTTTCTTTTCTCTAATTAGGATGTTTCATTTTTCCGATAAAACACATAATTTTGGCAAACCAGATTGTTCACATATTTCTTTAAATATAAGTTTTACATGTACAAAAATATTCACCAAATGCACCATCAATGTGTCAGAGGATAATAAGAAAAGTGATAATGGAATGGAGGACTTCTTGCCTGGCAGTTACACCAACTGTGTGCTTTGCCAATCTGGGTATCTATATTTGATGAGCCAAAGCAGAACAACACTTTTGACAACAGTAATTATTATGCAGACAGGTAAATATTTCACTTAGGTAGGGAGTATGCTCCCTGTCCTGTTATCTTGTCCTCAGTCATTGGTTTGATCTATGTATTTAAGGAGCCTCATGACCCAAATTAGAATTGTCCTTAAATATACAGGTGTTAAAATTGAATCTCAAATCTTTCTTGTATTCCCATTAATTGTAGGCCAAAAAAGAATTCCTTCTTTATCAACAGTGGAATGTTCATAAATCCACTAAGTTCTTTTTCTGCATACATAAAATTACAGGCATAAATATCAATTATAATCCATGTGCTCATTTGAATATATTTCCTAATACTATCTCCAACATTCTAATTTAAGGCTACTTCCGTCTAACGTTTTTAACTTTTTAAAACTTTGCATCGGCCCCTTTTTTCTTCTTCCTCTAGGTGTCTGAATTTGGAGGCACTTTGTAAAAAGATACATATGATATTTTGTTCCTTGCATAATTTTTAAAAAATAATGGGCTTGTCCAAGATTGTATTTATTATTTTAGATCAAACTATTTGAAATTGCTGTTTTCTAGGTTAATTTTTTTTTAAAAACACTGAAATGTAGCAACCAGCATTGCCCTAAATTATTTCCTTCTTATCTCTCTATCTTGTCTTATTTTACATGATTTCTCTATGTATCTATAGAACACGTACAAATACATAGAATATGCTGTGAATCTTATGCTTTAGGCATACTAAAACACTCAATACCATCTGCTTCTAATCAATGGTTTGCCTTATTTTGAATGCCCTCCTTGCCACCCATCAATAATCTTCACATCTTTTAAAGCCCTCCTTGAAATCCAATAGTCATCGTCTTCTTCCTGACAACACACGAACATTTCTGCCAGCACTCTTTCCTCACATTTATTGATCAAATTAATGACCAGCCACTGGGGATACAAAGAAGAATAAGCCACACTGCTCTTGAAGAATTTAAAATCTAATTAGAGACACAGACACACGTACCGATCATCTTGGTGTAATGCAATGATAACAATACACAAATGCACGATGTATTTTGGGTGTTGATGAAGGACAGCTTATCTAACTGCTCTATGTATTCATTGATATTTGGAAAAACCATCTGTCTTAGCTCAAGCTGCAATAGCAAAGTGCCATAGACTGGGTGGCTTATATACAACAGAAACTGATTTCTTACAACTCTAGAGGCTGAAAGTAGAGATCAGCATGCGAGAATGGTTGATTTCTGGTGAGGGCACTCTTCCGGGTTGTAGATTGCCAACTTCTTGTGGAATCCTCAGTGGTGGAAAGAGAGAAAGTGAGCTCCCTGGACTTTTTGTAAAGGCCACTGATCCTATTCATGAGGCGTCCACTCTCATGACCTACTTAACTCCCACAAGGCCCCACCTCCTTACACCATCACATTGGTGGTTAGGTTCAGTATATGAGTTTAGGTCAATGCAAACATTCAGCCTTTAACGTCATTCCAAAGGCTAAAAAGTGGCTAAAAAACATTAATTTATGATTGTAAATATTGTGGGTTGACTATAGACTCAGCTGGATGTTCTCAACTGGGGTCTCTCATGGGCTTGCTCTTAGATGTTGGCTAGAACTAAGATCATCTAAAGCCCTGTTCAGTCCCATTTCTGGTGCCTGTAGAGATGGCAAGAAAAGCTGGAGGCTGGATGTCCAAAGTGTCTCACTAACAGCATGGCATCTACAAGTTAGTTGGACTTCTTACCTAACTTGTGAGAACTCCAAGAGTGGGTGCTTCCAAGAGATGCATATGGAGACCATGCCATTGCCATGGACAGTGGCAGAACCCATCTGCCCGTTAGAAAGATAAAAGAACAGGAAAAATGGAGGTAAGCTTTAGGGTAAGGGAGAGAGAAATTACTTAAAATATTGATTTCCAAATTTGTTCTGTGTAACATAGATTCACTTGGCAGCTAATAGGCAATGCATGGCAAGAAGATTCGTGATCAAATTTATTTGGAAAATTCTCAGTCAATAAAATTCAATGAGTGTTTTTTTACTACAAGAATTTTCAAAGTCTTTTATTTGCTAATACTTACTGGTGATCTCTGGAGCACCCCCTACTTTTTACTGGACATCTTCCAGGTTGGGGTTATGAATTATACTCTAGGAGATGCTATATGTGGTACAAATACATTTTTTCATCCAGTAGCAAAAAGTTAATCAGAGTTGCCATTATCTCTGAGTCAGGATTTTTCAGAGAAATTGAACCAATAAGATGTATATATAGAGAGAGAAGGAGAAAGAAGGGATTTTAAGGAATTGGTTCACTCAATTGTAGATTAGCAAGTCCAAAATTCACAAAGAAGGATGGCAGGTTGGCGACCCAAGGAAGAGTTGCAGTTCTAAAGAGTCTGAAGGCAATCTTCTGGCAGATTCCCTCTTCCCCCAGGGAGGTTAATCTTGCATTTCTAACAAATTCTCTGGTGACAGATGAGACTGATACTGGAGAATCACACTTTGAAAACCCTTGAACTAAAATGACGTCAAGTGGATTGAGTGTGTATATTAACAGCTGCACTGAAGTGGGCCTTTTGGAAAGGAGGCTAGCTTTAATTATTTTAAATTATTTCAGGAAAATCAATGTTAAGATTAGAGTTCTGAATATTGATAAAGGGGCCTACCTGGGACACAGACTCATCTGTAATGACATCTTTTTCCTTCTGAAACATACAGTCAACAGACAATGGGTGCTCAGGGTACAGACAGTAACCAGTGAAAGAGAAACAGAGGTGATAGGAGTGATGTGAAGTCCAACAAGTGATGATCTGGAATGGGCGATATTTGAAGAACAAACAGGCATCTGTGAGTTCTACATCTATGATAAATGTTAACAGAGTCTTGGTTTTTAGCAGAAACATACCTCTTAAAAAAGTAAAAATCGATTCAGACCAAAAGAGTTAAAAACCTGCCCACCATTTATCAAACTAGATAATAGACACAGTTAAAGCCCCTGAAAACTTAATAAGAGACTCAAGAACACTGTAGAGTTTCAGGACAACTCCTTTCTTTCAATGACTCCTGCTTTATTAATCATTGAGAGACGTTGATCCCTAAAACCAAAGATCACTAGAGACTTTGCTGCTGGAGATTATGCCAGTGAGAATGAAACATTCCATTCCTGCCTGGAGTATCTAAGTCGTTTTGCCATGGAGAAGCAATCTCAGGTGCAGAGATTTGGATAGTGGGCTTCTGGACACAAAGACTGTGTTCATCTAAACTATGCCCTTTCCAAAGAAACAGAAATCTGGGTCGGCCTCACTATCCAAATCCTAAACCACAGCCCTGCTTTGCTTTGAACCTTTCAAACATTGCTTCATTTAGACAGCATCCTATTTTCACTCTTTCCCCCAATCCTATAATAATTTTATCTTTTCCTTTATTGAGACATCCCTGCTCTGGTGTACAGTTGCCGTAACTGCCTTGAGTCAATAAACTCAACTGTGTCAGACCACAGGTTTGCTCCTGGTATTCTCAGACTGGGCCGGGAAAATTTGCATCAGTTTAATAGAACATGAGGAGGAAGCTGGGCAGGAGCCAGGTCAAAAGATCAGGTCACTTAAAGGGGATTGTCACTTTGATACAGTGTTCCCCCATTCAGAGCTGGACAGGGACCCCAGTTTCCTAGGCCTGGGCAATTTCATGTAAGTTTCTTAGGCCTCTTCTGAAGTGAATGCCCTGCGATTTTTCCCAGAGCTGGAGGGACTGCATTCATTTTTCAGTACAGTCATCAATACTGAAGTCTGCCAAGCTCTGGCTAATTCTCAAGACCTCCCTTTTTTACAGAACAGTATATAACACCTAGAAAAAAGACTTGTGCGAGACTTCCCACTTGGGTCTTTCCCTCTGCCAGAAGCTCTAGGGCTTTTGATTCCTTCTGTATTCCTTTCTACCTAATAAATCCTATCTTACCACTGATCTGGGGTCCAAGGGTTCATTCTTCAAATCTCTGAGACCAAGGACCTACTGCAGGAAGAAGTCCTGTCAACAACCTGGGGACAAGGTAAGAGTCCATTTATTGGCGTCAGGATACTAGGACAAGACCACAGGTGCTACCTGTCAGTGTTGGTCTGTTACTGGATCTCTCACCTTCAGTTCAGGTCTCTCCTGAAGATATGGAGAGAGAGTTAAGGTAGCTAAGAAAGATTCAGTGGTGTCACCTGAGGAAAGTACCACTGTGGGAGGAGGTGGAAGCCAGCTGGTTGCAAATGAAACCCAGGAACACACAGAGAGCCAGCAACACCAGGCTGAGCACTGTGTTTGCCCAGGTTCTTACACTGGAAGACATCCAGGAATTAAGTTCCTCTGCAAAGGCAAAGAGTGCCTTCCCCACAGAGACTTCTTCATCTCTTTCAAGAGAAAAAAATAAGAGATGAAAAGAAGGAAAGAGAATAAAGAATGGAGGGTTAGCGGCTCAGTGCCTGTAGCTCAGCGGTGAGGGCGTCAGCCACATACATCGGAGCTAGCTGGTTTGAATCTAGCCTGGGCCTGCCAAATGACAATGACAACTACAACCAAAAAAAAAAAAAAATAGCCAGGCATTGTGGTGGGTGCCTGTAGTCCCAGCTACTCGGGTGGCTGAGGCAAGAGAATCGCCTAAGCCCAAGAGCTGGAGGTTGTTGTGAGCTGTGACACTACAGCACTCTATGGAGGGCAACAAAGTGAGACTCTGTCTCAATAAAAAAAAAAAAAGAACAGAGGGTTAGGGCCAGTAGCAAAGCTCAAAATAATGGAGCACTATAAATTCAGTGTTTCATTGTTGAGTTGAGACTGTGAAAACTAATGGGAAACAGATTGACTCTAATGCCTTGGTGATTTATAGTCTTTATATCATTTTTCTGAACTACAAGAGTGTCCCGTAGGAATTGACTCTTTTTTTTTTTTTTTAGCATCTGAACCCAAGCTCCCTGTTCAGAGGCTGGAGGTTGGGAACACTGTGTTGACTTATCTCATTCTCTGGAGGATTTGCTTCCAAGCGGCAGTGAATGGACCACTGTGAGAACACAATGATCACAATGATATTTTCATCTATGACTCCACTATTCTAGTCCGTTCCTGCTCCTTTTAGGGAGATGAAAGTTGTTCCTGGTTATTTTGGTCTGAAGTTTTTCAAAACTTCCATTACAAACTGTAAAGCAAGTCTGACTTCTGGAAAATTCCACTCCACTTAATAATTTAAAATGTATTTATATGATGAGGCATACCATTATAAAGGTTACCTTTTTATGTGAGAAACAGATTGTATAAGAACAATCATAAAACATCCCACTACATTTCTCGGTTTATGGTATGAGCAGGTGTGGAAGGGATTCCCTGGCAACCTCTGAGAGTGAGTTTCAAGATCTTGCATCGTCGGTCACCTGTGGAGTCATCCGTGCAACCATCAAGAAATCCTGAATTTCTAACAATTTTACTAACCCCATCAGAAGAGACTCTTTTTAAAAGTAACAGTGTTTCTCTGGCTTATTTACTGTGGTGCGGATAAATCCAGAAAACTTCCCACCACTGTTCTTCCCTGCCCCCTCCACACATACTCCTTTCTTTCCTTCCTTTTTATTTTTAAATCTCTGCTTCAGGGGTGAGTAGAGGTTTATAAGGAAAAAAAGTGAATGTGAAAAGTAAATATAAGATGATTACTAGCATTTCTAAACCAATGGCTTTCAAACATTTTAAATAGTGACCAACAGTAAGAAAGACATTTTACATCATGTCCTGGTACATGTCTACTAAGATATATATGTGTCTGTACAGATATAGATAGACGTTACCAAGTTTCACCAAACACTACATATTATGCACTACATATGATTTTTTTCTTTTTTATTCTTTCATTTTACAAAATACTTGTCACAACTGTAATATCAATAAACTGATATTATAATCTACCAAATGAGTGGCAATCTGCAGGTTAAAAAAATACTGCCCTTAAATGCAGGATATTCCAGAATATAACTCAAGATAAATTTTATTTCCTAATACCAGAGTTCTTTTGTTTGAAGGACCTATGTTCTTTTGGAGTGTGTCTGCTCCATTCTTGCCTCAAAGGTCCAAAATTCACAGCAGATGTGATTCTTAAAGAAAACCAGAAGTAGTCTTTCTTCATTATTTCTGAGATCAGCCCTGGATTCTGAACACCCTCCACCCCTGAAATACTTCTTAGGTAAAATCATTGTAAGAACCGGCTAAAATGTCTCCAGCGTTGGTTATTATCTCAGGTAGTATCTGCAGAGACTCTTATTGGACTTAGAATAGTGATGGAAAACTAGAGACAGATTAAATACTTTATGGCACTTCATAAAATGAAGTAAAAATAACTATTGGAAAAAAGGACGGGCTTGATCTGTGTGCCATAAACCAATAGCTAAGGTATATTGTTAAGGTGACAAGAGTAAGATGAGCCCCCTGTATAGAGTAGACTTCCACCTATCTTTACAGGGGGGCGTATGTGCATATAATATTTCTGAAATGCTTTATAAGACATTAGCGATAGGAATTGCTTCTAGCTATGAGAAAGGCCTGGGAGTCTAAAATGGTCATGATTTACTACTTTTGCACACCTTTTTATAGTGCTTAAAATTTTTATTTTATGTATATATGTTGCTTATTCAATTGAAAATAGGTAAGTTTTAAAAGAAATACCACGTTACGTATCAGATTTTGTGATGGAGGGGGTAAATATTTGCAAACTCATCAGAATGAAGGGATTTTTCCTTGTAAGCAATTGTATAAATATATGTTTATTATGACACTGAAATTTATCTATTTCATTCACATATCTTGTGCAGCTTACAGAGTTCCGCATCCATTGCCTAACTTAGTGCTCATAATAATCTTTTAAAATAAGTACAACAGATTCTAAAGGCAGCACTTTGTTTACAGACTAAAACAAAATGAAACAAACAAAAAATCCTGAAGTCTAAAGAAATTAAAAATCTAGAGCCTGTTTTAAGGAAAGAAGTTTGAAGTCATTACCTGGCCTTGATTTAGAAGACACCTGACATTTTGCATGATTAAGAGTTACCAAAAAGTTTACTAATAGTATCTCTAAAGCTTTCCTGGCAATGTTGATCTCCTAACTAAGAAATTCTTACATAAAGGAAGAAGGGAAAAAGAAACCTCCTGAAACTCTTTTTGTGTGAAATATCCCTAATATGAGACCATAAATTTTCAACTAACGACTGATTGAAAAATTAACGCTAAAGTCGAATTTATAAATTCACTATAGATTTTCAACTTTGAATTTGGGCAGATCTAAGATAATTGCCTAAATGGGAAAAGTGGGAGATCAGAGAGCATCACCACTAAGTCTTAAAAAATACCCTGCAGGTTTTATGAGTTAGGGTCACAGTGTCTTCAGTTAACCCTACTCAAAATTTATACCTACTGTCCCCACGTAATCACTCACATCCCCACTTTCACTCTCAGAATGCCCTAGTTTAGATGATAAATTATATCTTCACCCTATTAAATATCCCTCTCTATTATCATACACCACTAAGATCCTCATTTTTTAGGATCTGGGTTTCACCCCAAGCCTAAGAATCACCCTCATTTATGCAAAAGCTGAATGATCTATGCTCACATTGTAACTGCAGGTATGACTCCCAAATAAGAAACAGAAGTTTTTCCAAAGCGTTACCCACTGGCCATTTTGGCTTTATGAAGGAGATTAGAAGTTTTGGCATGTTGAAGGAAAATATGAACTAAGTTTGACGTGTTGACACTGATGTGAAGATAAATAATTGATAGCACTTAGCAGAGTTGTAAACCTAGAGCTCAAAAAGTGGCCACTCCCCCAAAGTTATTCTTTCATCTATTCATTTACTAATTAAATTTGGAAAGTGGCTGCTGGAAGCTAGACACTTCTAAACATTGCATTGGGTTTGTCAATAGTTTTAGAAACTTTGTTTTAAGTTTCCAGTGCCAAAATGTAATATTATACATCAGATTTATACATAAGATTTTATATATCAATAAGCCTCTGAATTCTTTCCACCTAGCCCTCTTTAGAATTTCTGTAATTTATAACTACTCTGTTTGATCATTAGGAAAACTATTCTCATGACCCAGATAGGTTATATAGTTGCTGTGGGTTGTTTTTTTTTTTTCACGTTACAAATATATTTCTTCCATAGAACAAGGAAATAAATCAGCAGCTGAGCTGGATATCACAGAACAGGGCCTTTTATTCAGCCGTAAGCAAACTGTCTCTCCAGAATATGTAACTACTGGAGGCTGATGGCAATGCCACGGTTGTTTATAAGATGTGTTTTCTTGATACATTCTCTAAAGCATATATGACATTTTACTTTAAATTATCATTTAGCAATTACTTGAGGTTTCTGTGTATTGTTCTTTTATGTTTAGATTTACACTTTTAATACAGTATTTTCAGAGCAATATCTTTTAACATGCTTGTTTCAAAGGTCATGTATTCAGATTCTCTCTCTGCAGGCACTGGGACCTGGTTCCAAATCTGGCAATTTGACTTCATTCCCCTAACTGCTTTTGTGGATGTTACATATGTCTTCTGTTTCTCTATCCCCTTGTTACTTTCTTGGAAATATTTATTTCCTACAAACTACTCACCAAATATTTCACAAAAGGAAACTTGTGATTTTTTCTTTTGTTCTAATCATCACTGGTTGAGTGGTTACTATCACTGCCTTCACTGTCACTGTCACTGTCACTTCCATTATTGTTTCCATTACCAGACTTGCTCTGGCTATCACTACTGTCACTGCTGTCACTATCGCTGCTGTCACTACTGTCACTGCTGTCACTACTATCGCTGCTGTCACTGCTGTCACTATCACTGCTGTCACTACTATTGCTGCTGTCACTGCTGTCACTGTCACTGCTGTCACTACTATCGCTGCTGTCACTACTATTACTGCTGTCACTACTGTCACTGCTATCACTATCGCTGCTGTCACTACTATCACTGCTGTCACTACTATCACTACTGTCACTGCTCTCACTACTATCACTGCTATCACTGCTATTACTACTGTCACTACTATCACTGCTGTCACTGCTGTCACTACTATCGCTGCTATCACTGCTGTCACTGCTATCACTGCTATTACTACTGTCACTACTATCACTGCTGTCACTACTATCGCTGCTATCACTGCTGTCACTGCTATCACTGCTATTACTGCTGTCACTACTATCACTGCTGTCACTGCTATCACTGCTGTCACTGTCACTGCTGTCACTGCT
>NW_003852434.1:2820429-2824169 GCF_000181295.1 Otolemur garnettii
TCTGACTTACTGTCACTGCTATTGCTGCTGCTGTTGCTGCTGTCACTATCACTGCTGTCTGACTTACTGTCACTGCTATTGCTACTGTCTGACTTGCTGTCACTACTATCTGATTTGCTGTCACTGTCACTGCCATTGCTGCTGTCACTACTATCACTGCTGTCACTGCTGTCACTACTGTCACTACTGTCGCTACTGTTACTGCTGTCACTGCTGTCACTGCTATCACTACTGTCGCTGCTGTCACTGCTATCACTACTGTCGCTGCTGTCACTGCTATCACTATCACTGCTGTCACTGCTGTCACTACTGTCACTGCTATCACTATCGCTGCTGTCACTGCTGTCACTATCACTGCTGTCACTGCTATCACTATCACTGCTGTCACTATCACTGCTGTCACTATCACTGCTGTTGCTGCTGTCACTACTGTCACTGCTGTCACTACTATCACTGCTGTCACTGCTATTGCTGCTGTCACTGCTGTCACTACTATCACTACTATCACTGCTGTCACTACTATCACTACTATCACTGCTGTCACTGCTGTCGCTGCTGTCACTACTACTGTCACTACTGTCACTGCTGTCACTACTATCACTGCTGTCACTACTACTGTCACTACTATCACTGCTGTCACTACTATCACTACTATCACTGCTATCACTGCTGTTGCTACTGTCACTGCTGTCACTACTATCACTGCTGTCACTGCTATCACTACTACTGTCACTACTGTCACTGCTGTCACTACTATCACTGCTGTCACTGCTATCGCTGCTGTCACTATTGTCTGATTTACTTTTGCTGCTGTCTGATTTGTCACCATCATCACTCCCATTGTTACCATTGCCATTACTGTCACTGTCATTAGAGTCTGAGACACTATCACCATCATCATCTCCTTCATTTGAGTCATTGTCATTGCCATTATCTTTAGATTCATCAGAGTTAAAAGAAGCATCTCCTCGGCTACTGCTGTCATTGGCACTTTCCGAATTAGCATCATCGCTGCCATTAGACTCATCACTGCTATCAGGATCATCTCTTTGCATGAATTCATCATCAAAATCGTTACTGTCATATCCATCACTATTGCTGTCACTACCTGCGTTACTGTGTTCAGCTTTAATTCCTGATTTCTGGCCAGGTCCTTGTATGTTGATAACTTCTGCTTGTGTCTGGACATCTCCTTTACCCATGTCCATTCCGTGCTGCCCTTTAATCTCTTTGTCTTCACTGACCTTCTCCGTTTCTCTGCTGGCATTTCTGTTGCCACTGCTGTGATCTTTGATTTCTATTCCCTGGGGAAAGGTGGAGAAAAGAATGATTAATTAGAAATATTTGCTGCAAAACTGCATTGATCTGTGGAGGAATGACTAGGGAAAGTGGCCACAGGAATAGCAGTTCAGCATCCAGTACTTCACAAACAGTTGTTTGTGAAAACAGGCTTCATTCAGTCTTTGAAAGTACCCTGGTGTTTCAGATTGTTTAAAAATCCATCCCCATTCCTAACCAGTAGGAATAGGAACATTTTTACAAAGTTACATGGCGACTTCATTATTTAGCATAAGACATTTCTAGAACTATAACCAAATTTTCAGCTGCTGTCACTGCTGTCACTACAATCAGCAAAGTCTGATTTTTAAAATCACTCTGTATCAAAGTCTAGCTTTCCCATTTAATATTCGAGTCATATGGATACAAAAAGAAATCCCAGATACTTGTCATGATTTATTTTTGTGCTTCCCTCAGTGGACAAAGGGGAAGAATTTAAACTGCCATTGAAAGACATTGGCTTCACAAACCAACCTTATCTTGGCTCTTCCCAGGAGGACTTGGCTCTGATTCTTTGGAGATTCTATTTTCAACACCTTTGATTTCTCGGTGATTGAGTTTCTGGGTGTCCTCCACTCTTTGGCTACCATTGTCTTCAGGAACACCATCAGAATCCTCCTCACTCTTGGAGGTGTTTTCTCCATTAATGTCATTATGGGAATCTTCTTGGTCATCAGCATCATTACCTTCACTACTAATTGAATTTTGACCTATGCTATTGTCATCGTCATCTTCTTCTCCGTGGTCCTGACCCTCTTGGCCCTTGCTGTTCTCACTCTCCTTTTTTCCATTCCCTATATCTTCACCTTCATCATCACCAGAACCCTCATCTTCATCTTCATCTGCTCCATTTCCACTAGGACTCCCATCAGAATTATCCAGACCAGCATCTTCTCCATTGCCTGGAGTCACCTCAATTTCCTTGTTCCCATTTTTTTCACCTTCTCTTGGAGGTGTTATTCCTCTAGTACCAATCCCACTTCCACAGGAGTTATTATTTACTTCATCCTCATAGTCTGTACTAGTATTGCTTCTAGATAGTTGAGTTCCATCATGTTGGACAACAGTAGCAGCCTCACTCTGACTTGTAGTTCCAATACCCTCAGTTGTATTTCCATCAGTATTTCCATGAATATTGCTTCCGTTTGCTGCTCCAGCACTGTTGATGATGCTTACTTGTCCCCTGAAGCCACCTGCTGTGCTGCTATCTTCTTTTCCATTTATCCCATCATGACCATATGTTTCTGGTGTTCCTGTGCCCCCAGTCCAGTCCTCAGTATTCCCCTCTTCATTCGCTAATGTGTAATATGTAGAGGAACTCTTCCCTCCTCCTTCTGCCCACTCAGAGCCATTCCCTTCTCCTTTGTGATTATCTTGGGCATACCATTGCCTTCCTCTTTCACTTTCATGCATTGAGACATCACTTTCTTTGATGGTATCATTGGCATTTAACTCATCCTATAAAATAAGTCAAAATAAATTATAAGTATCAATAATCTTGAAGTAAAGTTGATTGTAATTTGGGAGAAGTTAATGAAATCTAAAAAACAGCTTGGAAATAGAAAATAAAAGGAAACACATTTTATATCCTATACCTGTCCTGGCGCTCGTGATTTTGCCAGAAGACTTAAATTCACAGATTTTCCTATGGCATGTCTCTCCAATGGCTTGATTTCAGGAACCTGCCAAAGAGAAAATACTGATATTGAAAAAGTTGTTTTTGTGTATATGTACGTTCACACACACAAACACAAATTGTTACTTCAATGAAGAAAAAAATATATAACACAAAGGCCAGAGTATTATCTAAGCAGGTAGAAAAGAGAAGTGGCTTCTCATAGGGCTTTTGCAAGATTTAAATTGAACACGTGGATACTTTTCTTTTTTTTAATGAAAACACAGTAAAATGTATTTAACTCATTAATGAAAGATCTTACAACGTGATAAAACTGGTTTAAAGAGAATTAATTAGAGTAACAGTTATACAGACTAAGAGGAAAGTCATTCTAAAATACTTTTTCTGAGTTAGAGACAAATCTAACATCCCACAGAAAATATAATTATATGCTTTACGGTTATCTTTTTTCTGAACACAGATTGTGTGCATCTTGATGACACAAAAATGTACAAATTAACATTTCACATCCCAGAATCTGCAGTGTCTCAGGTTACAAAATCAACACCCATAAGTCAGTAGCCTTTATATATACCAACAATAGTCAAGCTGAAAAAACAGACAAGAACTCTATTCCATTCACAGTAGTACCAAAGAAGATGAAATACCTGGGAGTTTACCTAACAAAGGACGTGAAAGATCTTTATAAAGAGAACTATGAAACTCTAAGAAAAGAAATAGCTGAAAATACCAACAAATGGAAAAACATACCCTGCTCATGGCTGGG
>NW_003852434.1:2825015-2825721 GCF_000181295.1 Otolemur garnettii
AGCGCCTTAGCCAGTTGAGCTACAGGCGCTGAGCCTGTAGGTAGAATCTTAACCAAAACTCTTTTTTTGGTTGTTGTTTTTTGAGACAGAGTCTCACTGTAATGCCCTCAGTAGAGTGCCATGGTGTCACGGCTCACAGCAACTCATGGGCTCAAGCGATTGTTCTGCCTCAGCCTCCCAAGTAGATGGGCCTACAGGCACCCACCACAACACACAGCCATTATTTTGGTTGCAGTTGTCATTGTTTAGCAAGCCCGGGCCAGGCTCAAACCCACCAGTTCCAGTACATGTGGCTGGCATCCTACTCATGGAGCTATGGGCACCAAGCCTTGACCAAAACTCTTAAGAGAGTACTAGGTGTGACCAGAGCCAGTGCAGAAGCAAAGTGGAGTAACACACATCTACTATCTCTGGGCTCTGTAGGAGTACACTTGAAACACTTGAGAAAATTCTCAGCTACATAAATACCCAATGCTTGGGATTATGAAAGTATGAAAAGATTAAACACGGAAGCTGGTTAATAAAATTACAAATGGTTGAATTATCCTAATGTTTCTCTTTTGCCTGTGTTTACCTAAAGATACCAAAGTTTCCACAGGGAGCACATAAATAATAACTCCATGAATGAAACATTAGTTAGCTCACATGTCGGAAAATCCTGCTTTTTCCTAGTATTCTTTCTTGAAAGAATAAACAGAATAGACTT
>NW_003852434.1:2825971-2829499 GCF_000181295.1 Otolemur garnettii
TTTTCAATCAAATGAATGTGAGCATGAATTTGAGGGCATATTGGTTTTGTTGAGACCCTAAAGATAGATCAAAAAGCCTTTAGTGCAAATGCAAACATTTGTCTCTGCAAAGTCTTAAGGAAATTTATCTGTGTGTGTGTGTACATGTATGTGCAAATGTGTATAAAGCTAAAAGAGATATCAAAATGAGGAGGTTTTCTGATACTTACTGGAATGGCCCATGCTGCTGCCCAAATGCAAAAATATATAATTGTCTTCATTTTCTTTAGGAATAATAATCAATGACTATTAAAAAAAAGAACAGCATGAAATTACTTATAAAGTAAAATATTACTTATAAAGTAAATAATAGTTAATGACTGTTAAAAAAAAAAAAGAACAGCACGAAATTACTTTTAAAGTAAAAGCAATATGTTACTTTGATCTTTAAGCATTTGCCCTTTTCCTAGGCAAGGAGTATGTATCCAACATGAGAAGAAGACTTACGATGTGCTACAACATACCTGATATGGTTTGGAGACACATGGGGGCATCATCAGGCTCAGCACTGATACAGCTTCCTAGATTATTTTCTGCCTGTGCCAATGAAGGGGAATGGCCATGTAGGTACAAAGGGCATAGCCATAACTTTGTCCTTCTACTGTTCTTAGTGATAATAACATCTCTCTCTCTTCTGCATACTTTTTATCAGATACTAACTCATTCTGCTAAGACTGTGCTTAAAAAAAGAAGCACTTATAATCCTTGCCCCAAATATATAGAACTGGGCTGTACTAGACTTTAAGAGAAACAAAATTACCAACGTGAGGCAGCCTAGGCTAGTGGAAAGAAGAACATAGATTTGGAGGCTAAGACCTGGGTTCAAATTTTACCTCTGCTACTTGCTGTGTAAGCTTGAGAAATATAAGTAAAGCTTTATTAAGCCTTTATTCCCTCCATCTGGGATAATGACAAAACCTGCGCCTCAGCATTATCCCACGGGTTAGCAGGAGAATGATCTGAGAAGACTTCTCTGATGCCATTTCCAAGAGTGTTTGGTGTCTATCTTCTTGTTCCACCCAGGATCTTCTGCACACATCCCTGTAACACTGCACTGTTTCAAAACTGCCTGATTCCTCAAATGGCCCCTTCCCTACTGCGAGCTCCCGAGACCCAGCAGAGTGTCTTGGTGATGTTTATAATCCAATGCAAAGTACATAAAAATGTATTTTGTCAATATTGTTGATAAATAAAAAGCTATTAAGATAGGCAATACCTACTGCCACTTAAGGCATTTTACAATCTCTTAATAAATGACAGCAATTATTATTTAGGAATTCTAAAAATATAATCCGTCATCCCTGTTAGAATTAAATTCAGCAATGGTCTAATACATATTTTTGGTACGTTGGAATAGATACTGTACAATCTATGAGAATCAAAAATTTACGTTTCTATATGTTTGTGAGTTGGATTTCTTGATGTAATGATTCTATAATTATGCAGAAGAGAGACGAGTTTTACTCCTGTTTTATGCACTTCCCCAAGATCTATAGATGACAATGCTGCAGGTCATCAAATGGCCATTGATTGAATTTAATGGTAGTAGTGGAAATGTAGTAAAACATCAGTGAGAATCAAAAGTCATAAGAATTATCAGCATTTTTTTACAGGAAAGGGGACACAGTTTCAGTAATATGGTGAGGAAAGTACTTACTTTTGTAGCTATTCAGTAGAAAGTCAAAAATAACTAGGCCTCCTTCAAAAAGGAGATTAAAGTGAGGCTGAGGTGACCCAATGACAAGCATAATGCCAAGCTCTAGGGCACAGATATTGAAGGCCAGCTGTTTACTAAGCAGGGGTTAGATGCTGTGCTTTGTAGTCTTAAACCTGATTATTACAGAGACTCTGCAGAAAGCCACTGTACACTGTGATTTGGAGGAGGCATGGAGTCCCGGAGGGGTACCTATATCAAAGGCATCCTGTTTCTCTGCTGTGATTCAGCACTCTGACCACGTTAGCTCTTTCAGCTCACTCCAGAAAAATTATACGCTGATGCCTGCCACTTTTCCCAAGGCAGGTAAATGGCTTGAATGACCACTATAGAGAGGGCCTAAGTGTTGTTGGCCTGAAGTAGAGACCTCAGGATTATATGACCTTCCTTTAGATTATTTCATTTTTCATGAATCTCATTTACGTCACACATTAAATGAGATTTAGCAATTACCAAATTAATCTGGACTAAATGAGTTTAGCAATTATCAAGTTAAATTGAACAAGTAAATGCTAAACTAGTGAAATGCAAAGCCTAATTAAAGCCTTATTTGAAAGCTCAGGGTGGATTTTATAGAGGAGTTATCTAACTTTTTTATCAAAACTAATGACAGTGATCAGATAATTACCAGCTTTCCACCTCAGTTTGCCAAATGTTCAGTAACATGTCTTTCTTTTTCCAAATCTATCCCTTATCACGTAATTTTCCACTATCTTTAAAACATACTTTCCTTATGATGATTCAAAAGGGAAAAGAAAGGTCTAATCACAAAGGGTTATTCACTTCTTAACATCAACTAGGCTTCTTTTTTGAAATTCAGGGTTCTTTCTAGACAACTCAGTTGGTTCTGAGTAAAAAGAACATTCTATCTTACCTTACAGGCCTTCAAAGGAACTTTGAAAAATCCAGAATTTCTTGTCTTCCTCTTTGAAGACAGAAAGTGGCACTCTGTCCTGGACTTTTGCATGACAATTTTGTATCTGCTGAAATTTAAACTCAGTTTGATCATTTTCTCAACCAATCACTGCTTAGGATCGCTGATAGGGGGTTATAAAGTGTCACCAGGTCTATGAAGCACATAATAACTCCCCTACTTCCTTAACTCACTGATATGTATTTGCTCACTGAACCATTCAGTTCCAAAGGGACTACATTTACTTTCACTTAATTAAATAGCTCCCAGGAGACTGTTTTGCATCTTAAATATAGAGAATCAGTGTAACACATCTGAAAAGAGCCACTTAAACTCTGTCACCCTGACATTTCTTGCCTTGCTAAGGTTGGCAATCTAAGAAAACTCTAGGTTTCTTTAGTGAATGTGACTGCCTATTTAAGGCCCCTATCATTCCTGAGGTAGGTAATCAAGTTTCTGTGCTATAATTCAAGAAACTGTCCACATGCAGCAGCCTTGATATTGCCTAAGGGATCTTTAACAATCTATAAACAGTAACTTCCACAAAATCTCTGATCTAACCTAAACAAACAGAAATGTGAAGCTTAAAGATCTATCAATTTAGTATTTAAGCTAAATTTTAAAAATAGATAAAATATCAAAACATGTAAGGCAGCTAGATGTTCACAGGTGCATAAGGACAATGGATTTAGCTCTCAATCTTCTCTCAGTTGTCTGTAGTAGCTGTGAAATGCAAAGTAGAAAACCAGACCATCTTTTGAAGAGAACAAAGTTGGGACCTGAACTCATGATTCTCTTGAAATCTGCTGTCCTGTAATGCAGGTAATCCCCAAACCATTTCTCCAATTTATGAGGTCAAAAA
>NW_003852434.1:2830272-2831391 GCF_000181295.1 Otolemur garnettii
ATACTTCTAAATAGTCAATTGGTGAAAGAAAAAAACAAAAGTTAAATTCAAAAATATGAAATTGGGTGAAAATGAAAATGGCGTATCAGAATTTGTAGGATGTACAAATTCTACACACTTAACATAAAATGGATAGCACTAAATTATTATATATGAAAAGAAAAATGTTTCAAAACAATTACCTCAGCTTTCACCTTAAGAAACTGACACGGAAAAGTAATTCCCTGTGCTGGGAGTCATTTGGGATCCAAGTGAGTTCCTAGCTTCACTTAAGAAATTATTCAGGAGCAAATTGACAGAAAGTGAGTTTTATTCAACAAGTATAGAAAATCTACCCTACAGAATAGAGGTTAGTTCTTTCTTTGGAGGTGAACGAGTTCCATGGTTCCTTTAGCTCTTCTATTTAAGCAACAGTTTAAGTATAGGCTAAACAAGGAGAGCAATACTCATGTTTTTTCTTACAAAGGGGACTACAGTGATGCTCTCCTTTTGACTAAATATGGTCAGACCAGAAGTGTCTGGTATCAGGTGCATGATTAAAGTAGAAATTCCTTTAAAACATTTATGGCAATAAAGCTGTAGGGTCACACAGTGGTCAATTCTTCTGCCATCTTGGCTCTAACCAATTAGAATTTGTCCTGCGTCCATCTTGCTTTGATCAAGATAGATCAGAACCTCCTGACTCATATCTTGTTTTAATCAGGGTAGATTGAGACTTTGTTTCAAGACTTTCTGACTCAGTCAAGCAATACCTGCCTCAAAACTATAAAAAGATGGAACAATTAAATTCAAAATAAGTAGAAGAAAGAAGTATGAAAAGGTTAAAACTGAAATTAATTAAATAGAAACCAGAAAAGCAATAGAGAAAACCAATTAAACCAACAGCTGACTCTTTGAGAAGCTCAAAAAAATTCAGAAGAGTCTATCTGGACTAATCAGGGAAATAAAAGAGAAGAGAAATTAGCAATATGGGGAATAAGAGAAATGACAACACTATAGAATTTATAGACATCCTATAAAGATTCTATAAAGGATAATAAGGAAATACCATGAACAGCTTTATTCTAACAAATTAACAATTTAGATAAAATGGATAGATTACATAAAACCATCAAAGCT
>NW_003852434.1:2834623-2843191 GCF_000181295.1 Otolemur garnettii
GAACAGGGATCTCTGACCCCCAACAATATATAATGTTAAATCTGGAGACTTGAATATTGAAAATTACAAATATTGACAAGAGAAATTAAAAACTACTTAAATAAACGAGATACATACCACAATAATGGAGGTAAAGATTCAATATTGTTAAGATGTTAAGTCTCCCAAAATTTATCTATAGATTAAAATCTATCATGAATTTTAGAATTCCCTTAAGAAAATTCATATGGAAATGCAAAAAAATGAGAATAGCCAAAGCAATTTTCCAAAAGAAAAAAAGGTATAATTAGGTTAAGTTGGACTTACCCAAATAATCCATTTATTTAAGGTCAACTGATCAGTAAACTTAATTATATTTGCAAATCCCTTTTGCCACATGACATATAATCATGGAAATGATGGAAGAGTCCTTGAGGTGATCAGCTTAAAATTCTATCTATCACCTATTTTAATCTACAGTGACAGAAAATAGATTAGTGGGTGCCTGAAATTCACTAATGGGAGGGAATAGAAGGAAGGAATTATAAAGGACCATAAGAAAACTTGCATAGATACTTCTCTTTGCCTTGATTGTGGTGATGGTTTCAGGAGTATACATCAAAACTTAAATTGTAAATTTTAAATATGTGCAGTTTGTTATGTGTTAATTATACCTCCATACAGCTGTTAGGAAAAAAAAAAATCACCCCATTTCTGCCAGACCAATTTCAAATACTAAAACTTAGTTACAACTAAGGCTTTAATAAAGGATTCCTAAAGGGAAACATAAATTCCAATTGATTATGAAAACTAAATAGTTAACTAAAATTTAAGATCTGGACTTAAATATAACTATATCAATTTAGTAACTGAATAAGTTATCTAAAAACTTTAATTGGAATTGTTACTCTAGTCATAAGGAATGAGTTTGAAATTGAACTCCCAACCTAGTGGCTATTCTATCTCCATGATATTGAACCGCCTTCCTGTTTTCTTAAATTTAGATAAATAGTAGCTAAGCCAAATGTCAAAACTAAGGCAAGAATAGTAATAGCAGCATAGCCACACAGAGAATAATCCAACTCCAGTTATTTTAAGTTGATACGATATTTGTTCACAAACCAGCAGAAGACATTTGTGTAGGGGTTCTGTAACAGAGATAATGACCTTAAAAGGGGGGCAGGTAAAAATGGATACACCACACCCAGGTGAAGAAGACCAAAGACCACAGTGGAGCACACTGGATGGCGGTCCCAGGAGAAAACCCTCTCAAGCTAAGACTGCTAAAATCTTGATTTCTCTCCTGTACATGCTGGCCCAGGATAGTTGATTGTGCCTCCCAGAAGCCCCCTAAGACCAGTGGGGCCACTTGCACATTTGAACAACCCACTGTACCACCTTTACTTTCTATTCTGTTAAGTATGTTAAATGTTATGCATCATCTTTCTCAACTAGAAATAACTTTTGATTGTTGGTTATGGCTACAACCCTGACCCCATATTATGTAGGGGTAGGCAAGCAAGACTCAGACAAAGAGTCAAGGGTTTGACTCGGACATAAGACCAGGAGGGAATGTTGCGCCCCAACTCCATCTTGCAAAAGGCTTTCAACATTCCCCCTTTAAGACACGAAGCTCAGCCATGTGTCTATCAGTATTTAGGAGAAGGTACTCTTCCAATAAAGGAGTGGAGAAGACAAATGTAACTGGTAGACAGAGGACTCAAGACATCGGAGTGGGGCCTGGGTCTAGTACTATATCATTTCCCTGTGGGGAGAATGAAATAGTGCCTGGAGTTTCTGGAGCAAGTTTATGCCTATGAGGGGGTAAGGGCAATCTTGGATTACCAAGAACGTAATTTCCAATGTCAAGTAACTGGGCACATCTGGGTGGTCCCAGTGGCTCCTTGGATTGGGATCATCTTATCATCAGATAAAGCTCCCATCATCTCCTGTAAAACAGACCACTCCATTCCCTGTGTCCACCAGGAATTTAATTTAGTGGCCTCCCATTTTAGCTTTCACCATGGTCTCTCTGGGGCCTAAAGGGAGAGAGCTCCAGCCCCTTCAATCTGAGTCGCTGCCTCTTTCAGTAGGCAGTGCCAAGAGCTTTCACATGGGCTTACTGTCAGCACCAAGCTCCGAGGATTCACTTCTCCAGTGGCCTTTTTGAAGTAGGCACATTGATCTCTTTCTAGCTTCAGTTGGCTTGGGCAAGGCAGTCATTGGTTTTCTCCTGTCCCTGACTCTTAGTTCCTTGTACTGCTTGCAATGCTGCCACAATAATCTTGGCTTGTGTGCATGCGGTTTTCTCTACCTCAGTTTTGTGCTTTTGCTTTTCAATATCTGTTATAAACTTTTTGAGCAATTTCTAGCAGCTGGGAAATATTCATCCCAACAAACCCCTGTAGCTTCTGTAATTTCTTCCTTATGTCTGGGGCTGACTGAGAGACAACGGCTAAGTTTTCTGCCCTGGCATTTTCTGGAGCCAAGGGGTCAAACAGGGTGTAGATTCAGAAGGACTCTTAGTCCCTCCAAATATGCCCCAGGTGGCTCCTCTGGGCTCTAGACCACCTCAGTTGTTTTTGATAAATTTATAGGTTTTCAGGCTGCTGCCCATAGGCCATTTAAAATAGACTGGTAAAAAGCTTTAGAGCCTGAGATCCCGCTGAGGTATTGGGATTCCAATACAGCCATTCATCTAGAAAAACTCTGTTAAGCCCCCTCCACAGCATCTCCAAAACTGGCCAAGAAGGCTTTTCTAGTTTCAGTTTGAACTCTGTTGCAAAAGGGACATAGACAAGAAAGGGGCAGCTGCCTCTTCCAGCTCCTGCCTCCTGAAAGGGGAGGATCCAGGCTTATCCTTTAGACTGGGGTTCCTGTAAGACCTGAGGCAAGATGCTGGGGGTGAGAACTGAGGGGTAGGATGCTCCAGCAGGGGTGCTGAGGGGGTTTCTCCCATCGAAGAGACTGTGGGAGAACATAGCCCCCCAACATTGTAAGGAGACAGGAAAACCTCTTCCCCTGGTGGGCAAGGAATGATGGGGTCTGCTGACCCTTTCGGGGTTAGGGACAGGCAAGGAGGACTACAGAATGAGATCTCACGATCTGACAAACAAAAATAGACACACCACTGGGACAAATGAAATGACTTGTAATACACACAATTCCCAAAAAGCAACAGTTACTATAAACAAACATATATACAAGTCTAAATTGTACATTTGAGGCTGAGGCTCCCCACCAACATCCTGGTGTTTCTAGGGACAGGTTACACTACCAACACACACGTCTCTGAGAGCTCCAGACAGACAAGCCAGGTTTCCTGAGGCTCCTGTCTTACAGGTTTATGAGCCTGTCCTCCTGTTTATGGGCAACCCATGAGGCTCCCTTTTCATCTGAGCCTCTGCATCCAGACTTCCCCAAAGCCAAAAGACCAAAGCACCCATGTCTAGATGGTACTAGCATCCTAGTGTCTCTGACAGTCCAGGAGGCTCCTGAGGCTCCTGTCCAGGGGTCCCCCCTCAGAGGTCCATAAGGGCCCTTATAAATAAAAAAAACAATTTCAAACAAACACTACAGATTAAATACCACAGACAATTACCTCTTGGGGTAAGTTGGAGGATCTGAATTCAGGTGAGGAGTTGGAAGGAGTCCCTCTGGAGCCCTCAGGAGGAGTTCAGGGAATCATGAAGCCCTGGAACATCCCAGGGGGTACCTCCCCTATCATTCCTCTCCTCTCTGGGGGGCCACACAGGGAAGCCAACCCTCCAGCTGGTGAATCTCACTGGGGCCTCCAAATGTTATACCAAAGTGAGTGGACTAGAGAAACACCAGCACACTGAGTCCGAGTTAAGCCAGGGTCCTTTACTGATCAGCCAGGCTGAGAGTAGACTCATGCCTCAAAGTCTCTTGACCCCTAGAAACAGGGAGTGGAAATCTTTTATAAAGGGCTTTCAGTAGGGGAAGGGGAGTCCTTAATGCAAGCTGAATTTGACAAGAGCCAACACCTGGTAAGGGGAGTCCTTACAAGAGGAAGCTGGGGTTTTGCAGTTATTACTAAACTTTTTCAGCTGAGCTTCCTGTCTTAAAGGGGGAGTGTTGAAAGCTCTTAGCAAGATGGAGTTGGGGCACAACAAGCCCACCTGTCCAAGCTGCAGCCTTTGCACGTTTCAGCCACAACAATCAAGTGAGGAAATTTCTTAAATAAACTTCTCTCTATATAGAGACCTCTCATTGGTTCCAATCTCAGAAGAACCTAAACCAATATATTCACCAGGTCCGAGTTGTTTTCTTGTCACAAATTTTTCTCAGGATTTTTGGCAAAGAGATATCTTTCAAATTAGACCCCAAAACTTTGACAAATTATTTTATCCAGCACTATAAGTAAACTGCCAATCTTTTGTGAAAACAGAAGTTTAATGGCTCCCATTCTTACTCATTTAGTGAATATTGAGCCTCCTAACAGGCTTATGGGTCAATCCCCTCCCACACAGATGCCAGAAAAATCTAAAGTACAAATCTAATTCTGTCACTACTTCAAGTCAAACTTCAATGGCTCTTTAGTCTAGCTTTGAACTTCTCAAATGGTCCAGCCTCAGCTTGGACCACTGCCCTCTTAGAACCTGTGAGAGCCTGGAGCACAACCAGGGTGGCAGAAAAGCAGACCTGAGACACGGCTGGGATCTGCTTGCCAGACATCCTGTATGCACAAGGCATACCCTGTATTGAATGACTTTGTCCTGAATCCTATATTGACTTTGTCAGGATGCCCTAAATGTTCTGTACTCAGTTTTTTTCCAATGATTCTAAAAAGTTGGCAGTTAATGTTAGCTTTCTGTCACAGTAATTGGTGTTTTAATTTCTTAAATGGCAACCCAAGCTGAAAATCATACCTCCATAAATAAAAAAAAATAATAAAAATCTGGACAATCCCCTATGATTGATTCCTCTTACAGGTCTGGCTGAGGTAAGACCAAAGGTAGAGTGATAGGAGACTGAAAATTACATTACTTTCTTTTCATATTCAAAAGAGGAACTCATGAACAAGTAACCACCTTTAGGTAGCAATAACAGATAAGTACACATAGTCTAAAAACCAGCCAATCAATAGCAACCTCCCTCCAGTAACTCTCTGAAAGTTAGCAAATCAATGGGCCAGGCTCCTGAGAGTAAGCTAATCATGACCCACTTCAAAACAGTCAGTCAGTAAATGCTGGACTTCAGTGACCACACTAGCACATCAGAAAGCCCGTCCACTTCTGAACACCAGGCTTACCCCACACAATAATTTGGGAAGACTGTGCCTTTATGAGTACAGATTTACCTTGTTGGCAAAGGTGAATGCCTTTTCTACATCAGGTAATTAGTTCAATTTATTGATAGTTTGCAACTTTTTTAACAATTCAGCCTATTTATGATTAGTTGTAAGTCCCAACTTGTCAGTGTCAGGCTATGGCAATTGTAAGGTTATTAAATTCAATCTTTTCAATTCTAGGGATTGCACTTTATCAATTTTAATTTGTATGTACTTGAACCCCAAAATGCAAACACATAAGTATAAACATTGTGATAAATTTTCTGGAGAGTGGACATTTATTAAATGAAGACAAAGTCCTTGGAAGATCCTCTCTGTGCAGTTTCTAATTGTTCATCTAGTGTAAAAACTGGTGGGCAGTTATATACAAACCAGCACATGCTAACTAAACATAAGAGTTTTGTGATTTTTTCAGCTAGTACCAAAAAGATGATAAAATAATAAATTTTTAAGAGAAATTCAGTTGAGGAAGATAAAATAATCAAGTTAAGATGGCCTTTACCTTTGTTTATTCATGCTGCCATAACAAAATAACAATGAAATTTATTTCTTTTGGTTCTAGAGGCTGGGAATTCCAGCATCAAAGTATCAAGTAGATTCAGGGCCTGGTGAGGGCCCACCTTTCCATAAATATCACCTTCTTACTGAGTCCTCACCTGGAAGAAGGGGAAATCAAGTGCAGGGCTCTTTTAAAAGGGCACTGATCTTACTGAGGGCAAAGTTCTCACTGAGCTAACCACTTAGGCACCATCATTCAATACTACTGCATGCAGGATTAAGTTTCTGAATATGATTAGAGGAGTGGAGCACTTATATTCAGAACACAGCAGCCTTTTACACTGGAAGTCATCAGTCTTTCAAGGCAAGTGAGGGTTTGACTATGCTGCTACCAAAAGTATTTTCTGATTCTAAAATTGCAAGCAATTATCAAGTGCCAGAATAAAATACAGTATAATAATCATTTTAAAGAGTGCAATAGTTCCATTTACTGTTGGAGAGTAATCAAAGATCCCAAATGCCTTATGTTTTTATTAAATACTACATCTCTAAAGATACAAATAATTATAATGTGGAAAATATGTCCTCTTTGCTTGTAAATCTTTTGTTTAGGAAAAGCATTACTTATAAGGTTATTGTGAGTAAAATCTCTTCCTGATATTGAGCTAGGAATTAATGGGGAGAATAGTACTTTTTTGGTGGCAGTAACATGGATGTAAATCTTCACAGATACTTGCATGATAGTGCAAACGTTTATTCAAAGTTGAAGCAAAACATGAGTGGAAGGTGTTGACCCTCCTGTCACATCCCTGTCATTAGATGCTCAAACAGCATGTAGTCTTCTTGTTATTGACATTAAAGTCATTGTCATGAAATTCTTCTCCTATCTGAGCAGTTAGATTGTTCAAACTAAGCTGCTAAAGTATTTTTATAATTTTGTTGGCATTCAACAGTCTTCAATTCTCTTACACTTGAAAACCCATTGCATTGGTATTTGAGAAACCCATAAGCATTTTAGAAAATCTTCAGATTATTTGAAGCATTTAAATCATACTTTAATTCTGGAAAAAGGACTCCCCCCATTTTTTTTTTTTTTTTTGAGACAGAACCTCAAGCTGTCACCCTGGGTAGAGTGCTGTGTCATCACAGCTCACAGCAACCTCCAATACCTGGGCTCAGGCAATTCTCCTGCCTCTGCCTTCCAAGTAGCTGGGACTACAGGCACCCACCACAACACCTGGCTATTTTGTTTGCAGCCATCATTGTTGTTTGGCGGGCCCGGGCTGGATTCAAACCCACCTGCTCAGGTGTATGTGGCTGGCGCCTGCCTTAGCCACTTGAGCCACAGGCGTGGAGCACCAAATTTTTTTTTGACTTTTTATATAATCCACAGAATGAGACCTACTTATTAATTGATTCTATTTTTCAATCTCTTTAAGAATAGGATTATGCATATTGAAAGACTAGCAAACAGTTTTATTGAAGTAAAAGAAATTGTTGAATGTACTAAAGAAAGAATTGTGGGAAAAATGAACCCCTTTAAATGTTAAAAGGAACAGCACTACTTATGAAAAGGAAAAGAAATGCTAAATTGAAGTGGATGATTATCATTCGTAATAACTATCTGGTGAAATAGGTTCAACACTTGGAGGATACAATCCTTTTATACAGATATTACTAAATATTCTTCTAGCATGGGAATAAATAGAGCCACCATGTATACTAGGAGGAGGGAATGACATTGACAACAATGTTTTTGTCAGTGGACATATTTTAAAAAGTTATTGAGCAAAGATACAATTTAATTCTGAAGACTAGTAGAGCAAGTTATATGTGTGTGGAGGGGGGGCGGTTCTCAGGTCATGGCCTCACAGACAGCACCAATTTGAGAGTGTGACACCAGGCTGCAGCAGCTGAACTTGGGCCTACTGTAGCTGCAGCCCACTTGAGGAGGGGAGGGGAGACCAAGCACTCTTCCTAACCCTTAGGTCAATTCCCCCTCCATGCTGCAGGCTGAATGAAGTGAGACCCAGACATGCATGGATTGCACTCCCACAGCTTCTTGCCCACATGGCTCTGAGAGGGACCCTGCCCTCTCTGATTGTGGGCCCATGGCCAGTTTCAATCTCAGAGTCTATTGCTAGGTTGTACCCCACCCTCAAGCCAAGTACCAGCTGATGCCTCGGCCAGGGAAGAAGAAGGGAGACCCACGGTTACTCCCACCACTACCAGCACAGCTTGGGTCTCAGTGGGTTGCTGGACCACTGCTACGGCCATCACCCATAGCACACCAGCTACCTAGAGACATCTCATGCATACATCCTGTAATATCTTGAATGAGCAATTTTCCTAATGTGGCTCCTAGATAATTTATATCTGAATTACCTTGGTTCACGCTGCTAAATCTAAATTTGTTAAAAACGTGTACTTCAGGGAACAACCTCTGACTCATTAAATCAAATTCTTTTGTGGCAGAATCTAGGAATCTGCATTTTAAGATGCTTTCTCGGTTACTCTTGTGCACACTAGTACTTGAGAGCCACTGCTCCAGGGGATGAACTAAAATATCTCCTGCTTGAACGCTGAATCTGCCTGTGATTACAAAATGAGCTCATCTCGGAGAGCCAATTTCAATCAGCTCTTCTAAATGAAAAAAGCCAAGCACAGAAAACTCCACCACTTAATAATTATAATGTGGAAAATATGTCCTCTTTGCTTGTAAATCTTTTGTTTAGGAAAAGCATTACTTATAAGGTTATTGTGAGTAAAATCTCTTC
>NW_003852434.1:2843211-2857938 GCF_000181295.1 Otolemur garnettii
TGCCTGTGATTACAAAATGAGCTCATCTCGGAGAGCCAATTTCAATCAGCTCTTCTAAATGAAAAAAGCCAAGCACAGAAAACTCCACCACTTAAATTGTCATAATGTTGAATAAAACAGATGATGACAGGGCCAAGATAATCAAGGCCAGAAAAGGAAGAGAGCAGGATAAGCTTTACTTGGACACCAAAATTCCTCAACATTTTATTTTTGGGGTGTGTGCCTATGTGCGTGTAAACCTCATCTCATCACACTTCTCACCACTTCCTTTCTCTTCACATTTTCTGATTCAACCCCACTTTTACCCTTCTAAGCACCTGTTAAACAAATCAGGCCTGCCAGCCTAGCCTTCATGTCATGTGAAGTGACATTAAAGACTCCTCATCACGGGCTGCTGGGAGGATTCAACAATAACACGTGTCACGTGTTTCACCCAGTTCTTGACACTCAGAAAGCTACATCAGTGCCAGCAATTATCAAAAGCTAACATAACCACTGGCAGACCCAGAGCATTTCTGGGCTCTAAAAGTAATCTCATGATGGTCCAGGATATTGAAGGCCCTAACATATACCATTACCCAAGGAAGACTGTGCATGGATGATACAGACGGTCCCCCTGGGTACATCATGGCATCTGCCAGGAAATGAGTTAGGAATGCCAGGCCACCCAAGCACACCCCGTCCCATGGCACCTCGCCAGGGTAAATGACACAGAGCCCAACTCCATCACCACTACCACCCAACACACCCACTCAGAGAAGGTTCATAACAAAATGTAAATCAGTGGATAACTCGCCTAGATTTTCCTCTTATGGAAATGGTTGTGGACTAGCCTCAAACAACAAACTGCCCATTAGTTCAGAAAATGACAGGGTTGGGTTTTAAAGGGTCTATCTGGCCTCTCGCAGGGATGTGGTCAGGAAGAGAGAGAGCAAAAAGAAGGGGGAAGGGACCTAATACACCCTATGGCCGCAGGAAGAATCTGCTACCATGTTTCGCATGTGCCATTATGAATTTTAACAAGCAAAGGCTAACCAAGGCAACGCTCCCTTTGATTTTGTTATGCAAGATCTAAGCAAAGCCAAAAAGCGGACTATTGCATAGCATTGAACAGAAGAGTTCTTCCAAAATATTAGCAGAGGGACACCATAAAGGGAAACAGCATGCTGTATTTTTTGAACTGTGGATCATAGCCCGTTAACAAATCATAAAATCAATCTTAATATTTTTTAAATAGAACTATAGAATGAAATAGAACAGAGCATCACGCAGAGTAAGGATATATTTTACAGAGTTAACTCTGTATATGTATCTGAATTACAATGTAGAATTTATTTTCTTATACTGGATTGTAGTGGGAAAAGTTTGAAAACTGGTATAGCGGAGACCACAGGGAGTTTGAGTCTAAGCTCTACCCCTAGTTAATTTTATGACAAGCTTCTATTTCCTCAAAGGTAAAAATGGAAATAATACCTGTAAGAATTCTTGAGAAGTAGAATGGGCTCCTGTATGTAAACTCCCTGAGCACAGTGTCTGCTAAGGACATCGTCACCTAACAAGTGTCAGACTCAGGTACCACAAAAGTCACTTGATTTCCTTCTTCCCTGTGTCCTCATTTCGAAGTAAAAGGGTCAGACCAGATCACCGAGTGCTTTGCCTGCTCTGAAATTGTCCAACTTAATTTAAATGGTCATTTTACAAATGTGTTACCAATCCGAAGTGACAAATAGATTTCTTTCAACTAAACGTTTGGGATGATTGTAAAGTCAATAGTTGTGAGAAATAATACCAAGAGACCCTGCATACCCTCGGCCCAGTTTCCCCCAAGGGTAATATCTCCCCAAACTGTAACACATGTACAACGCAATATCTCACTCAGCGTACTGGCTTCACCACAATGCACCAATCTTATTCAGATTCAGGGTTCTTCGTTGGTGCCAACAGTGGCTGTTGGAGCACAAGCTCAGAGGCTGCTTTGAGTCCTGCTTTATAAGGAAAAAATGTTTCAAGCACTTACCTTTGCGCCTGGAGTTGGGAGCCGAGTGACATGTTGGCTACAGATATGCAGACTCTGAGTAAGTGAACAAATTCCTCTCAGATTTAAACATTTACAGCTAATGCTTAGCCCAACGCAGTTTCTGTCTTTCTATATGATACATTAGAATATTTAACATACAAAGATCCAAAGAAAGGGTATAAAGTTATCTACCAGGAGATTGTGTGAGCTGCTCCCATGCCCACGTGTATTTAGGTAGATACCCTGCTCTCAGCAGAGAGAGCTCAAGCTTTGATGTAATCAACTGAAATTATTTTGGACACCTTGGAAGAATTGAACCGTTTTCACATTGAGTGCCTGAATTATTGTTTTATGCTAAAGGACAGGGCCAAACTTAAAGAGGGGCTGTAGTTTGCTCCATTTCTTCTACCAAGACCATGTGAAATCCTAAGAATCATCAATTTAATTAAAAGATGAATGAAAGAATTTGGACAGGATAACCAGTATAAATGAATTTTTTCCTTCAAAAGCCTTCTATAAGTAGACTTAAATATAAGGTAGTGGTTATAGGAGATGTTGCTGTCAGGGAACAGGGGTGTTATGTTACAATTTCTAATAGTTGCTTCTTAATGTCTGAGATTTACTGTCAAAGAAGGCAGTTTGGTAAAGTAGGAATGGCTCAGCACCTTGGCTACTTTTGACTTTTGGTTTTGCAATTTGCTACCTTAAGTCAAAAGAACTATCCATATAAATTACTTAATACAGTGCCTGGCACATAGTCTTAGGTACATGTTAGCAGCTATGAGGATGATGATTCTTAGCTCTGTCAATCTTTCTGAACCTCAGCTGTCTCATTTGCAAAGGAAGTGAATAATAAGAATGCTTTTTATACCCACTTCACAGAGTTACTGTGAGAATCAAACAAGGTTATGTCTGTGATAACGTCCTGTAAACAGAAAAGCACTGTAGGTGTGTCTGTTATTACTGACATTAATTATATTTTTTGTCTTTCCCTACAGAATAGGGAACTGCACATCAGTGTCCTGGAGTCTAGCTCTGATATGGTTCACAAGGTAGGTCCCACGGAGTGGAACCCACAGCTATATTTTCCAGCACGCTGGCTCCACGTCCCCTCCTCCAACCCTCAGCTCCTACTACTCCCGAATCTACTCCCCCCTCCACAGTACCCGTGAATCATCCAGCTCTGTTGGGACCACAGCCCTCCTCTGTTCTGGTGGGGGCAGCAGTGATAGCAGCAGGCCGAGAGAGAGAGAGATGTGGGCACCCAATCTATGGACATGGGAAATTGGCACACACACGTGCAGAATGTTTTGAAGATATCCTGCAAAGAAAATTATTTTTATCCATGATTGAAACTGCCAGAGTTAGAAAACATAAATCAATATCTCGTAATGCAGGTAGTTGAGAAAGGTATGATTTTACACAAACTAAGCTAATTCTTGGATCTCTTTTTCCTATAGAGGGTACCCTCTCTCAGAGGTCAAGAGATTTCTGCAGGAGAAAGAAACAGATGAGGAAAGGATCTGTCTCTGCAAGAGAAAGCGGGCTCAATTTGGAAGACCCCAGTCTTTGCTCAGTCATAAGGGAGATTTATCATCTTTGCTGATTTTTTTTTATTTTTTATAGCATAACTGTGTACATTAGTGCAATCATGGGGTACAGTGTGCTGTTTTCATATACATTTTGAAATACTCGCATCAAACTGGTTAACGTAACCTTCATGTCATTTTCTTAATTATTGAGTTAAAACATTCATACTCTGCTTTTAGAAAGATTCACTTGTACCCTTGTAAGATAAACCAGAGATCTTTTCTGATTTTTATGTCTGTGTTTTGTCTAAATTGATGGTGCTATATATATTTGAGGGGCAGGAAGCTATTCCACAGTCATCTTCAGCGTTTGAAGATATGTGACAATGGCACCAACATGCCCACGCTGCAAATCAGGACAGGATTGATTCACTCTTTGGAAATGTTGTTTTCAGCAGATCTGTCTTTCATCATTATCTAAAATCATGTCAGAGGATAAAAATAGTTAAAGGACACACCACAAACTTTGACTTCATCAGCACAACATAAAATTGCATTTCTAAAATGATTGTGATTTGTGCTGTAAAATCTATAAAGGAGAGTCTTAAACAGTCACACAAAAAGCACAGGAGAACTTTTTATTTTTGACACCAAGTCTCAGTCTGCTGCCCAGGCTGGAGAGCCATCATAGCTCACAGCAACCTCAAACTCCTGGGCTCAAGAGATCCTCTTGCCTCCGGCTCTAAGTAGCTGGGACTACAGGTGCCTGTCATAACATCTGGCTAATTTTTCTTTTAGTAGAGGCAGGGTCTCGCTCTTGCTCAGGCTGGTCTCGAACTCCGGAGCTAAGGTGATCCTTCCCCACTCTGCCTCCCAGAGTGCTGGGATTACCGGTATTAGTTACCAAGCCTGGACAGAAAAGAACATTCTTTATAAATAATTTTAAAAACTTCAGTTTGAATTACTCATTTTAAGTACAAAAAATAGCTTTATAAAACAAAAGAAAACAAACTTCTCCAGTACTATAGTGAAAAAGAAGCAGATTTTGGGGTGTGACCAGATTTCTTGGTTAGTCTCTGTCAAGAAGAAAAGATTAAGACAGAGTTTCAATAGACAGCGTACAGGTAAAAGTGAGGGAAACTCAAGGGTCCTGCCCAATAGGTTGTTACATTCAACTGCTTGGGAGACGTTCTGCAGAAACTTTCTTTTTTTAATTGTTGGGGATTCATTGACGGTACAAGAAACCAGGTTACACTGATTGCATTTGTTAGGTAAAGTCCCTCTTACAATCATGTCTTGACCCCAAAAGGTATGGCACACACCAAGACCCCACCCCCTCCCTCCTACCCTCTCTCTGCTCTGCCTTTACCCCATCCCTCCCTCCTTCTTTCTCTCTCTGCTCTCCCCTTCCCCCACCCCCACCACGTCATTAATTGTTTTCATATCAAAATTGAGTACATAAGATTCATGTTTCCCCATTCTTGTGATCTTTACAAAGAATAGTATGTTCCACTTCCATCCGGGTTAATACAAAGGCTGTAAAGTCTCCATTCTTTTTAAAGGCTGAACAGTATTCCAGGGTGTACATATACCACAGGTTGATAATCCATTCCTGGGTTGGTGGGCATTTAGGCTGTTTCCACATTTTTGGCGATTGTAAATTCAGCTGCAATAAACAGTCTAATACAAATGTCCTTATGATAAAAAGATTTTTTCCTTCTAGGTAGATGCCCAGTAATGGGATTGCAGGATCAAATGGGAGGTCTAGCTTGAGTTCTTTGAGGGTTCTTCTTACTTCCTTCCAAAAGGTTGTATTAATTTGCAGTCCCACCAGCAGTGTAAAAGTGTTCCCTTCTCTCCACATCCACGCCAACATTTGCAGTTTTGGGATTTTGTGATGTGGGCCATTCTTACTGGGGTTAGATGGTATCTCGGGGTGGTTTTGACTTTCAATTCTCTAATACTTAGGGGATGATGAGCATTTTTTCATATGTCTGTTCACTATTCATCTGTCTTCTTTAGAGAAGGTTCTATTCACGTCGCTTGCCTATTGATGTATGGGATTGTTGGCTTTTATCATGTGGATTAATTTGAGTTCTCTATAGTTATCAAGCTTTTGTCTGATTCAAAACATGCAAATATCCTTTCCCATTTTGTAGGTTGTCTATTTGCTTTGGTTGTTGTCTCCTTAGCTGTACAGAAGCTTTTCAGTTTAATTAAGCCCCATTTGCTTATTTTTGTTGTCATTGCAATTGCCAAGGCAAGGCAGTCTTCTTCATGAAGTCTTTCCTCAGGCCAAGATCTTCCAGAGTTTTTCCTATGCTTTCTTTGAGGATTTTTATTGTTTTATGTTTATGTAGGATTTTTATTGTTTCATGCCTAAGTCCTTTATCCATCTGGAATCAATTTTTGTGAGTGGAGAAAGGTCGTCCGACAGAAACTTTAAGCTGACCCTCATTCAGGGGCTGTTCTCTCCGGAGCCATTGTTTCTTTCACGGATGAGGCAGACTGTGGGTGCCATTATTGTTCAGACCCTCCCGTGTGGATTTGTCACAACAGAAAGTGAGACCCTGAAGTCTCCATCAGGTTCCTGCCCAGACACTTGTCCGAATCCATAGTCTTTTGAGGAATGAGCATTTCTGCTGTGTTTCTGTCATGGACAGGAAAACTATTCTGACCCCTAATTTTCTTAAGAATTGTTTTTTACCCTCTGCCTCTCCTCCTTGATCACTAAATGGTATAATCAGTGACACACAATAGCTATACTTCAAACCCTGGACAGAAGCCTTGATTGAGAGCTCACTGTAACCAGGTACCACGAAATGTCTGGGGGAGGAAATAGTACTGAGAAAGTCTAAGGAACACATTAAATGCTTAGGCTGCTGAGTTGTTTTATCCTTACAAAGTGCAGAAAGTAACCCCACCTCAACTAATAACAACAGCCAGACTTTATCAAGAGTTTAGTAGGTGCTAAACACTAAGAGCTTTACATGGATCAACATTTAATTCTCACAACAATCCTGTGGAATAACCACTGTTTTTATTGCTGTTAAAGGAAGAAACTGAGGCACAGGGAGGTTAAGCGCTTTGCCCAGGACCTGATCGAGCAGGTAGTAAGGAAAGCCGAGATCCAAAGTCAGGCATCATGGATTAGAAAGCTTCAAGTACAATAAGCACCCAGGTCTTGGTTTACTATTCTCCTCTGAAAAGAGTCAGAGCTGCTTGGAGAACATCTCTTTGCTCGGAAAGGAATACTGGCTGATTTTAGGACTGACACAAACAAAATACAAGATGAGCCTAGAATAACTTTCTGCATCAGGAAGACTGCAAATACTAAATAATGATGGGAACATCAAAGGGGCACAAGAGCCAACTGGAAGGGGTTCCCACCAGTCAAACTGGGAATAATTTAGACATCAAAATAACTAATGGTATTAACAAACTATGACTCATGATGAAACAGATATCCATAAGTCTATGCTGATATAAATAAAGGAATAAGTAAATAAACGGAGTGGAAGAAAAAGTTTTTCCTTATAGAATGTCAACTTTTAAGTGTAGAAAACAGAGAAACATCATCTTGCAACCACATTGCAGGGATATTTGGGAAGATTTGAAGAGGGCTGTGAGATTAGATAGCTGTGTTGTACCAATGTTGACATGTTTATTTGGAGAACTATAGGCAATTTTTATGTGAGGATGTCATTATGTTTAGGAAATACACGCTAGACTGTCTAGCCATGGGCCATCATTTCTGCCACACACTCTCCAAAGGTTCGGACACAGACCTAAGATAACGGAGTATGGGTGATGACGCGAATGCAGGAAAAGGTTAATATTGGAGGAATCTGGGTGAAAGGGACACAGCAATTCTCTTCTCTGTTCTTGCAACTGTTCTATAAGTTTGAAATTATTTCAAAATGAATTCACTAAAATGTTCCAAAATAAGAATCTTCATTGTATTGATAGAACATTAAAACAGTTTGATGAAAAGCAACACTTGAAGGCCGTCCCTTGCCACCCAGCACTATTTCAGCAAACATTTTTCTACTAACTCCACCGGGAGTGCATAGAGGCAGAGTCCCTGCCACAGGGAGGCACAGCAGGTTCAATTCAGTCTTGTGTGTTTACCTTTTAACGTAAAACTCTAACTTGGAGTCAAATGGTGCGTCCAGTTTTGAAAAACAATGCAAAAATTGTAATTATCTGTCTATGAAAGTACTGTTTTTCTATGAAAATACTATTTTCATGGGGAGCAGCTGGTGTGATGCCATCTTACAACATGCACACTAGCGGCCTGGAACAGAGGAAAGACCCTTTTATAACAAGTCATGCCAACATTTAGACATAACAAATGAAACCACTGTCCAAACACAGGATGAGAACCTGCTCTTTCTCCCGACGTGGGGAGCTCTTCTTACATACAGGGGCCTCCTGAAACTCTGCCCTTTTCAAAGTTGTCTGCTTGTAATGTGGCAGTGGTTGGGCTCCACTGCACTCAGGTGTCATTCCTTCATTCACCCTTTCATGCCACAAGAAATTACCAAATTGCTAATATATGCTGCCTCAAAATATGGGGCTCTGGCATATTTTAAGTTAAAGACATTTTTTTAAAAAGCAGGTGTAAGGTCACTCCTGACCTACATGCTATTTCTGAAGAACAAGAGATAAAGTTCCCATGTGAAATATGTCCTCCCTATCCTAGAAAAAGAAAAGTATATCTACATATATACATTATATGTATACATATATATACGTTATAGATATATAGACATATATGTGTTACATACATGTACATATTTATATAAAATCTTGTCATGGAATAGAAGAATGGCAAGTTGAGGCCAAGAGAGTCTATACGAAACAAACCCTGCCACACTCATCCTTTTCTTCCCAGCCAGTTCTCTGCCCAAAGCACCATCTGTGCCCAAGCCCCTTTGCCTTGTCACACGTTTGCAATTTACTACTCTTTGTGCGATGGAGTATGTAAGTATTTGACGCCAAAGACGTCTTCAGGGTTTATGTTCTTGTGAGGGCTTCTGTCCATGGAAAACTTGTATGTTTTTTCTCCTGTTAATCTTTCTTATGTCAATTTAATTCTTTCTTTCTTTCTTTCTTTTTTTTTTAAGATACCGTCTCACTTTGCTGCCCAGGCCAGAATGCTATGGAGTCAGCCTAGCTCCCTGCAATCTCAAACTCCTAAGTTCAAGCCATCCTCCTGCCTCGGCCTCCTGAGTACCTGTGACTATAGGCGCCCATCAAAACACCTGGCTAATTTTTCTATTTTTAGTGGAGGTTGGGTGTCACTTTGCTTAGGCTGCTCTCCAACTCCTGAGCTCAAGTGAACCTCCCCATTTAGCCTCCCATCATTTTAATTCTTGAGCTTGGTTAGGACCTAAGAAAATAGAAATGGAGTTTTTTGTTTGTTTTTCGTGTTTGTGACTCTGCAGTTTATAGCACTATGGAAAGCTCTTTAAGGGTTACAGACACACATACATTTCTCTTGCCTGTGAGCACTGTAACTTTGTTGATCAGCTCACCTTAAAATATGGCAGATACATATGCCCAGCACAGCTTCTTACATACCTGTACTTGGGCAGAAGAGAAAAACCAGTGTCATCCAATAGCTTGACTCTGAGGTTTACAAGTTACTGGACTCTTATGGGATCTAAATGTATGTGGAAAGTGAATTAAAGCCAAAGAAAAAGAATTCCTGAAATAGTCTTTGTCTGCTATCAGTAGAAGGATGTTTTTGTTTTTACAAGATATTTTCCTTTTAATTTCCCAGCCCCGTGGCTTAGGGTAAGAGTGAGCATGGCATTAAAGAGAGTCTATCATCTTCATACATAATGTATTTGATTTTTAAGAAGGAAGGCTCAACCACAGTGGGGTGCCACCACCATGGTATCCAACTCTCCCACCCCTCTTTGTCCACCCACTTTGTGGGGAGACAAGGTGGCCCACTCCTCCATATGGACTTGTAATCGGACACAGGAGAAAAGCTGATGACACTTGGTACCTTGGGTTGCAAGGTTCACAAGAGACTAGAAGCCTCTTGGGATCTCAGTGCAGGTGAAACATGAGTACAAAGAGAAGGAAAGCTATCCCCATGAGATCCTCTTAGCCTAGGCGGCAGAATTTTGGCCCCACTACTATCTGGATCCTGGTGTTACACCTATGAATGTGTTATCTTAAATGGTGAAAGGGGCTTTGTAGATGGAAAGAAGGTTGCCCATCAGCTGACCATAAAATAGAAAGATTATCCTGGAGTACTCGGGTGGGCCCCAAGGAAACATCTGGACCCCTAAAAGTCAGAGAAATACAAAGTGTGAGAAGGATTTGCTGCACCATGATGGCGTGAAGATGGAGGGAGCCACAAGTCCAGGAACAGACACGGAGTCCCAGGTCCTGCTGCAAGGAGCTCTCCTACTAGCTGTCTCTGGCTTAGAGAACTCTGAGATAGTAATTGGGTAGTGTTGTAAATCAGGCAGTTTGTGAGAATTTGTTAGGCAGTGGTAGAAAGTGAATACTTCAGGTATTGAAGTTGTCACCTTAAGTGGTAAAAGGTAATGAAATAATTAGAGTAGAAGCCTAAAAATACTATCGTATTTTATTCCTACTTCTTAAAATATTATTAGAATCCAGAAAAGGTCAGCATGGCAGAGATAAGGCTATGGTTTGCTGAGGCATTCCACACCTTTCCCGGCTGTTCACACATCTAGGTTCAAACAGTGAGGCTGAGTTCTGCTCAAAGAAATGTAGGCAAAGAGATATCAATGCAGTTCTAGGCCTGGCCAGAGACTGTCCCATGCCCTCTGCCATTTTCTCTCTCTCTCCCTATGACGTGCTGAATGTTTGTGTCTCTCCCCCAATATCTCCCCCCAAACTCATAGATTGAAATCTTAACTCCCAGCCAGCTGGAGGCTTACGCTCATAATCCTAGCACTCTGGAGGTAAAGGCAAATGAATTGCCTGAACTTAGGAGTTGGAGACCAGACAGAGCAAGAGCAAGACCCATCTTTGCTAAAAATAGAAAAACCAGCTGAGCAGGGTAGCAGGCACCTGTCGTCCCAGCTTCTTGGGAGGCTGAGGCAGGAGGATCTGTTGAGCCCAAGAGTTTGAGGTTGCTGTGATGAGGGTGCTATAATCACCCTATGATGCCAGGGTGTTCTACCCAGGGTGACCATGTAAGACTTTGTCTCCAAAAGGAAAAAAAAAGAAGAAGAAACCTTAACCCCCAATATATTTGGAGATGGATCCTTTGGGAGGTGATCAAGTCATAGATATGGAGCTCTCATGGAAGAGATTCCTGATTTTAGTGTCCTTATTGGAGGGGCTGTAGAGAACTGTCTCTTCCCATCATGAGAGGATACAGCTAGAAGTGTATAACCTGGCAACGGGACCCTCGCCAGACCCTGGCTGTGCTGGCATCCTGCACATCTAGAGGTCCAGCTTCCAGAACCGTGAGAGATGAACTGCCGTTGTGTACGAGCCCCTCAGTCTGCGGCACTTTATTGCAGCAGCCGGACAGGACCAACCTGCTGAAAGGAATCAGTGACGGCCCAACGAGAAGGCGGAGGCACCAGCGTGAGGTTGCAAGCTTGATATTTTGTTCTCTCTTGTCACTAATATTTCAAATAAAGAAGACTATGTTAGCACCAAATTAATAGGAAAGACATTCTCTCATATAAAAAATGACAGTTTCTCTCAAGAAAAAACAGTTGACAACTTCGTGTGAGATACGCACGCACTCATGTATCACCAGCCTTGTTTTTTTCAACTCATTTCTTCTCGTATTATTGGACTCTTCCTCGTGGATTGGCCCTAACTTGAAGATGAACACACGCTTTGGGGAGCCACTGTCCTAGGTGAAAAAAACCCAGTGACCACTTAAAGTACAACAGGGCTCCTGGACGTTTTGCCACACGATCTTAAGCTTAAGACAATGAACCGTGAGGTGCCCCACCCCCACTTGTACTCCTCTTCCAGAATTCCAGGAGGGCGCCTGAGCAAACATTCAGATGGCCGTATGTTTTTATGAAATCTGCAAAAACAAGGTACTTTAACAGCCTCAGCTAAGACCGCTGTCGCTTTCCACTCTGACTTCCTCAGATGCGGGAGTGTCCACAGGCGCTTTTGGAAAATGGTGAAAGTGAAAGGTGACATGGGGACAGTTTCAGTTTGAGTCGAGTGGGTTGTATTTATGTGGTTCATTCATTTCCGTGTATAGTGAAGTCATTGCCAAATGTCCCAGTGTAGGAACAGCTTCCAGGAATACCCCCCACTGCCCACTGTGTCAACTCACCTGGTATCCTGCAGGAGCCGGGACAGAGCCAGTTCCAGAAACCAGCATCTCGTATGGCAGTCAGCACCAGAAGCATGGGGGTAGTCAATCAGAAACAAAGTTCAAATATATGAAAACAGCAGTTAGTCTTTAAAAATGCTTCCAGTGCAAAACGGTAACGGAGGATTCAATTCTAGTCCCCACCTTGTCAAAACTGAAGAAGTTCTCTCTTGTCTGGATTACACACTCAATGATGCAGTGTGTATAATTATAAAAATATACCCCACAATATCTTTTCTTTTTTCATAAAACTGGCATATTTAATAAAGCTCAATTACAACTTGGTAAGAAGTTTACCAATGTTTTCTAAAAACAGTGAGAAATCACAAACTTGTGATTTGGTCTTACATAAAGCATACCCTCTTTTGTAATTGAGATGTATTTATTAGATAGCAGAAAAATTTAAATTAAAATTCATTGAATATAAAATGAAAACAATAAAGATAAAAACAAAATCAATTGAAATTAATGTTGAGAAGGGAATTGTAAAATATTTTTCAGGTCATACCAAAAGCAGGAATTCATTAAGAAATTTTAAATAAGGGCTGGGCACAATGGCTCACATCTATAATCCTAGCACTCTGGGACGCTAAAGAGCTCAGGAGTTTAAGACCAACCTGAGCAAGAGGGTTAACCCATCTCTATTGAAAATAGAAAAACTAGCTGGGCATTGTGGCAGGCATCTGTAGTCCTAGGTACTCAGTAGGCTGAGGCAAGAGAAAAGTTCAAACCCAGGAGTTTGAGGTTGTGGTGAGCTATGATGCCATGACACTCTACCTAAGGTAACAGGGTGAGACCCTGTCTAAAAAACAAAAAATTTAAAAAAAGAAATTTCAAGTAGAAGTAATAGTAGAATAAGGGAAAATGAACTATAGGAAAATATTTCACCACCACCCCCAGTTTTTGTTGTGGGTGTTTTGTTTTGTTTTGTTTTGTTTTTGCTGCTTTGGCACCTACAAAGATATAGCAACAACCCAATATAATGAGGACGGAGACGTGAAACTAGTTAAAGTGTCAACTCTCTGAGCAATTAAGATCAATCACCACACAGGAAGAATTTTAGTATGCACTGAAGTCTTTTGGCTTATACATGAAAAAGAGATATGTATGGGGAGATATTTTTCCAAATTTGACAACATTAGGGGCTAATTTGTGTCCCCCTAAAATTGATGTGTTAGCCAGGCATTGTGACTCATACATGTAACTCTAACACTTTGGGAGGCTGGAGCAGGAGGATGGCTTGAAGACAGGAGTTCAAGACCAGCCTGGGCAACATAGTGAAACCTCATCTCTTAAATAAATAAATGAATGAATGAATAAATATTCATGTGTTGAAGCCCTGTGAAGTGACTATATTTGAAAAAATGGCATTTAAAGAGGTAATTAAGTTAAAATTAGGGCTAGCAAGTGAGCCCTAATCCAGCTTGACTGATGCCTTTATAAAGAGTGGAGATCATGGTGGCGCCTGTGGCTCAAAGGAGTAGGACACTGGTGCCGTATGCCAGAAGTGGTGGGTTCAAACTCAGCCCTGGCCAAAAACTACAATAAAAAAAAAAAGAGTGGAGATCAGGAGCCAAACCCACAGACAGAAGAGCCGTGTGAAGACAGAGTGAGAAGCCTGCCACCCGGGAGCCAAGGAGAGGGGCCTTAGAAGACACCAAACCCGCCAACACCTTGATCTTGGATTTCTACACTCCAGAATTTTGTGAAAATAAATTTCTGTTGTGTAAGTCATCCAGTCTGTAATGTTTTGTTATAACACTACAGACTAAGAAATTCATTGTGACAATAATCTAAAATGTGTACTTGTGATTTCCAATAACAAGTCATGAAGCTGGAAGAAATTTCTCAACTACCATGAATAAAAAATGAATTTCAATTGACCATACTAAAGGAAAGACCAAATAGTCATTCTATCCTGCCTAAAAATAAATCAAAGTAGTACGAATCTACCAAACATAAAATAGAAGATATTAAAGAGCTGTGTAGGAAGCCAGTTAATAAAAAATATTATGTTTATAAACTTTTTGTCTGTGGGATCTGTCAGCCCTTTAAGATTGGTAATTTGTTGTGATTTATTTTCTCATTCTATAAAAATATATCTCTTCAGGCTAGGTATGGTGGCTCAGGCCTGTAATCCTAGCACTCTGGGAGCCTGAGGCGCATGGATTGCCTGAGCTCATGGGTTGGAGAACAGCCTGAGCAAGAGAGAAACTCCATCTCTAAAAATAGCCTGGCGTTGTGGCAGGTACCTATAGTCCCAGCTACTTGGGAGGCTGAGACAAGAGAATCACTTAAGCCCAAGAGTTTGAGGTTGCTGTTAGTGGTGATGCTATGGCACTCTACCGAGGGTGAGGAAGTAAGGCCTTGTCTGGAAAAAAAAAAAAAGAACTCCAAAACTATACAAACTTTGAGCCCCACAAAACCCAGATCCACCCCTGCACTTCAACTCATCTCACTTCTTGGTGTCAGAAGAGCCTGCTATTTTTGTCACTCCCTCAATCCAACTGTACTCCCAAATCTGTTGAATGAAAAGTTTCAGAAACTTTACTTATGATTCCTTGAATATTCTGATCTAATAGCTTTGCCAGGCATAGTGGCTGACATCAGTGATTCCTCTTAGGGAGGTCAGGGCAGGAAGATTGCTTGAGGCCAGGAGTTCAAAACCAGCCTGGACAATGTATGTGAGACCTGTACTACTGTACTACTAAAAAGTAATTCTAATGTTCAGTCTGGGTTGACAGCCACCATCCACCATCCAGTTGTGAAATTAATTCAGTGGACTCCAATCAGCATTGTTTTAATACAGTGGACTAAGTTCCCACATATCATAAGGT
>NW_003852434.1:2859750-2867021 GCF_000181295.1 Otolemur garnettii
ACACACACACACAGGGTGCCAAGAAAATATATACACATTTTAAGAAAGGAAAAGAATTGTATTAGAATGTAATACCCATTATACACCAATAACAAAAGATAAGTGAAAGTCACATTTGAGCACCTCTTGTAATTGTAGGAGTCAAATGTGACTTCAATATGAGAATTTTAATCCAGTTTTCTCCTTTCCTAAAATGTGCATACATTTTTGGGGGCACCCTCTGTATATTGCTTTACTGTGGAACGGGGTGGGGAAAGGAAATAAAAGTGTGCAAAAGTTTCCTTCATGTAAGCAGCAATGTCTGTGTGTGTACTTTAGAAGGAAATAAGGACCGCAGACGAAGGAACGTGGTATGAAAGCAAACTGTGTGACCATTTGTAGGGCAAAATGAGTTCTTTCTACTCAAAATAAAATGCTGAAGCTGTGCTGTCTGGCGAAGCCCACTGAGAGCTTGCAATGTGCTTGTACCTAGATATCTTTGTTTCCTGAAGCTCCTAAAAATAAAAGGACATATGTGGCATTTAGATTTAGTCACCAACTAACCCTGGACTGTTTTCAGTAAGAACCTGCTGCATTTTAAATTGGGCAGCAATGAATCATCTCCTCTTCTGGCATTCGGGGGTTGATAATCATGAACTCGGAAGACCTTGAAAGCTCAACGTAGCAGTTTTTCAAAGCATTTTTTAATAAGAAACTTTAAAATGATAGGTCAGTAAATCCTTCTACACTTTTCTGGGAGACAGTTCTAGTTTCATTACTGTTATATTAATTGTGTGGATATTTACTGCAGATAATATTGCAATGAATTAAAGCCACGAGCTCAGAAGACAGACTGCCTGAGTGATGACCCAGCACTGAACTTACTAGCTCCATGAACTAGGGCCTTAGTCTCTCCATTTTTTTTTTATTTCAGATTAATGTGAAGGTACAACAACTAGGTTACAATGTTTGCATTTGTTGGGGAGAGTCCCTGTTGTAGTTGTAGTGTCCCACACCCAAGAGTCTCTCCATTTTTATGTGGGGGAATTAATGACTGCAACTCATAGGGATAAAATGGGGCCTGAAAGAGAAGGGGATGGAAACAGCAATAAAATCATAAAAGTGATCTGGAGAGAAAGTCTAGTGAGAAATCTCCTGTAGAGGATGATCTAGGAGCTTGGAAAAGAGGGACGGCTAGAGATCCTCTTTAAGTTGTTTCCTGCCCTGAGCTCTGGCATACAGAAGTAACCTCCACTATCCGAAGCCCACAGTAAAACTCCACTACGTAGATAAAATAAATAATAAAAGGCTTTTCATTCATTCCTTACACATTTATTGGGTTTCCACGCATGGGACACAGCTATAGGGATGTAGTGGCCAACAGAACAGATCAAGTCTCTCCCTGGTGGACAGATGACGCTGAATGCCATTGCCAAAATGAAGCAGCGATAAGGCAATGGCAGGGCCAGGAGTGGAGGTGGCTTCTACTAGTGGAATTTGGGGTGAATGAAGAGAAAGCAGGTGCAGGGATGGGCCATGGAGTGGGTGAGGACACGGGAAGGGAGGCAGTGAATGGGGATTCCATTCCCGAAGAAGCAGGAATTTGGCAGGTAGGAAAATGTCAGCAAAGGTAAGTGTGTAGGAGAACAAAAGTCCCATTTACAGCAAATCGTTAAGAACACGGAAGAAGGCTCTGGATTTCTCACCGTATGAAGAATGTCGCTTGCGTTACTTAGCTTGTAAATTAAAGGAAACTTTAATGTCAAAAGTGAGAGAACTTGGGGACACTGTTCAATCCACTGTAGGAGACTAAAAGGAAAAAGACTGGAGCACGAGGAAAATAGAGATCTTGGGAAAAGATTTAACAGCCTGTGACATCAGACTTCTATTTATCTACCTCCTTTCTACCCATAAGTGGTTCTTAAACTAATGGAGCAGGTGCACGGACATTTGTTCTTTGAAAAAGTTCCCAAGTAATTCTGATATACCGGTACCTCCTTTCTCCACCCTTCACATGTGCCTCCATCAATTGGAGATCATTTCTTATAATAAGAAACAAGATCATTTCTTATTATCTGAGCCACCCTAGGATAACCAAGGAATCACTGCCTTGGTTATCCTAGGGTGGCTCAGATAATCTCAGGCTATAAATTTTAAACAAAGTCATAAAACAAAATCATTGATGACATCTTTAATTAAGTATTTAAAATGTTCAGGCAGATCCAACCAGAAACATCTCCACACAATAAAAAACATCCAGTGGTTGTGCTTCTAATGGCTGGTGTCTAAAATGTAATTGATGATAACACTTGGTCCATGACACAGTGTTATCTTTGGTTCAGGCATAGCCTTCTTCTTATTTATTTCCTGATCTATTTGTTTGCTGAGCAATCTGCTAGTCCAACCATAAACACCTGCAGATGCTCCGCCCAGCATGGCAATGAGAACACTCATGATTTCATATCATCCTCCCTGTCTTTGACCCTGCCTCCCTCCAACAGTAACCACCACCTTGCAAATTATACTAGTCTTCCCTTTGCTTTTTAGAACTACGGTTTCACCACAATATAAATATTTCTTTAAAAGTATAATAGAACACACCCTCTGGGTAAGGGGCTCCTCTACAAATGGAACTGTAGCCTGGAAGTGAGAACAGTGTAATCTGAAAATTGTGCCCTCATATTAATTTGAAAAAATAAAAAGATACTCAGAAAATGAAAAATAAAGATTTCATCTTCAAAAAAAAAGTATAATGGGTAGTTTTTAGTTGTTTATAACATTTTAAAGGGAGTTTTTGTGGCACATGCAATCTTTAAGAGCTCACTTCTTACTCAAATTACACTTCTAGCATTCATTTATATTAATTTTCTTTGCAGTAAGATATTTTATTGTATGAATGTACCACAATGTATCTGTTCTACTGTCATTGCACATGTGAACTTTTTTCTAAATTTTTACTGTTTCAAACAGGAATGCTTCCATGGGCATTCTTACATGTGCCTCCTAATTGTGTCTGTAGCAATTTCTTTTTAGTATACACCTGAGAATAATTAGTCATCATAGATTATATGAATCTCCATTCATATAACATTAAAAGATAAGGCCAAATTGTTTTTCAAAGTGGCTGAACCAGTGTATGATTCAACAATATGTAAGCTAATCTATAGATCCAACATTTGGTGGTATTAGATTTTTTTAACTTGGCAGTTGATTGGGTTTTAAATAGTATCTTATGTAGTCCTGATTTTTATTTCTTCATTTCACTAACCACTAATTAAACCTCTTCATATACACCATATATTGGCCAAATGTTTTATCTCTTCTGGGAAATGTCTATCCCTGAATTTTGTTCTTTTCTTTTTTTTTTTTTGAAACAGAGTCTCACTCCATCACCCAGGGTAAAGTGCTATGGCCTTATTGCTCACAGCAACCTCAAACTCTTGAGCTTAAGTGATCCTCTTGCCTCAGCCTCCCAGTACAGGCATGTGCTGCATCTGTCTGAAATTTTTTTTCTACTTTTAGTAGAGTAGAGTTTTGCTCTTACTCAGGCCAGTCTCTAATCCCTGAGCTCAGGCAATCGTCACACCCCAGGATTACAGGCATGAGCCACCACACCCAGCCTTTTTTTACTTTGTTAAGGATATCTTTCAATATACAGAAGTTTTTATTTTTAATATATCAAATTTATTGTATGAGAGACATCTGCTATGAACGTTTAGTGGTGGCCTTAAAAGATGATGAGGAGGGAGATTCTCCCAATGGTAGAGCTGTAGGCTGTGCATCTGACCATCCATTTGTGCAAAAAGGGAGGGGACCAGGGTTGGAACCTACACAGATTTATGCCCAGTGGCAGATGCTTGCCTTGCATGTCCTGGTTTCCTAGAGCTGCCACATGCACGGCCACAAAGCAGATGGCTTCAACTTGCTCCCTCACAGCTGAACAGGGCAAAATTCTGAAAGGAAGGTGTCATCAGGGTTGGTTCTTCTGGAGGCTCTGAGAGCGCCTGCGTCCGTCCTCCCTCCTGGGGTGCCAGCAGTCCTCAGCAGTCCTCAGCACTCCTCACCCACAGGCTGGGCCCTCCGATCTCTGTCTCTGTAGTCACACTGCCTTTTCTCTCTCTATCTTTTTGTATCCTCTCCTTTTAAAATAAGAACACCGGTCGGGATGTTTGCAGATTCCAGAATGATTTCATCTCAAGCTTTTAAAGCAATGACGCCTCAAAGATATAAAGATTTGAAAATATTCCCAAATGTCACATTCTGAGGTTCCCAGTGGAGATGAATTCTGGGGAAGAGGGAACCTGTTCCACCCAGTCCAGGGGCCTAAAAGGAAAAAGGCGGGCCATCGGGAACACGGAGGCTTTGAAAAAAGACACGTGGTTAGATATTAGAGAACAAGCCTGGAGAGGGGAGAGCCTCACGGTACAGGTCAACACCCCCACGAGAGCACTAAGAGGCAAGGGACACTCAGCCAGGTGACCTGCCTTCAGCAGCCCCACGGTGAGGACGATGGCCGCGTGGGCGAAGCAGCCAGCAGGGCAGGGAGGGAGGCCACACGTGAGGCCAGCACAGGCCCCCAGCTAGTCGGCCCCGGCTGATTGAGCTGTGCCCTGGAAGCCAGAAAGCCCGACCCGGAGGGCTCCACACAGCGCCCCACTCAGTGACAGTTTGTGAGCCTGCCTGCAGATCCTTCGGGTGGACTCCCGTTCACTTCCCTAACAGCCACGTGCTGTTCCCTGGTGCCCCACGGCTTTCCCTGCTAGGGCCTCCTTTCAGATTACAACTTCCTATGACCCTCCTCCTGTGGTAGAGAAACGGGACACGTTGCCAAAAGCAGTAAGCAGCGAGGACACCTGAGAAGACCCTGTGTGACTTGTCTCCCCGTCCCGCTCCCACCTCACCTCACACACCAAAGTGGAGCAGTTCAGAGAAGGGTCGGCTGTCCGCAACGGATACGTTTAACCCCGGGGATTGAACTGTTTTTGAAATCTATTTCTGCCCACAAGCTAATAATGCTGCTGCTGTCTCGACTAAATGATAAAAACAGAGGAACTCTTTGAAGAACTTTCCAGGAGACTTGGCAGTAAGATAACAGTGTTGAAAAGGCTGCAAAAACCTTCTCAGAGTCACAGTAAGGAGAGGAAAGTCAGAGCAAGGGTCCAAAAGTCCGGTGTGGGGTTCATTTAGGGCCTCTCGCGCATCACCATAAATGCGCAGTTTTCTTAATGATGAGACTCAGTTGCTCTAGGCAGGGGTAATGGGAACGGCAGAAGACAACCCGTCTACCTTCCAGCTGGCCTCGGCAAAGCAGCAGCTCACAGGATGCCCTTATAGGGCATTTGCTTCCTGTTGTCCCCTGAGTGAAGTCTGCCCGGACGCACTAGGACAAGTGGTATTTGCCATTTCCTGGAAGACAACCACAGGGCCAACTCTGTAATTACCCCGAGGCCCTGCCTAGGTCCCACAGCAGTAATCAGGCGTCAGTCACCGGAAGGGGAGCTGTGCTGGGGCCCGGGATGGACACCACGGGCACGGAGAGTGAAGGGTTAGCCCAGTTCCTGTCCGAGAGCTCGGCCTCTGCAGAACCATCTCTACACCAGACCGTGGGCAATCACTCAGATGCTCTGCAGTTCAGGATATCAGAATGGGGGCAAAAATGTATATAAGCAATAAAGATTTCTTGAATAGTCTGAGATTTATTTTATATCGGCAACAAATCCTGTGTCAGGCAAGGTTAAATACAGTAGAACCTCTGTAAGCTGACCACTCAAAGGACTGTAACAAACTGGTCAACATAAGGAACTAGCCTCCTGTATTGGTATGTATCTGTGGTGCATGGCCAGTCTATGACAATTGCGCCAACTTAAGGAGGTGGTCAACTACCGAGGTTCTACTGTAGGTTTGTGGCTATCATGTCTTGCCTATCTTGGGTTCAAATTGAACGATCACTGCTCTACCAGCTAACTGCTAGTTTTAAAGGACTTCTAGGAAGAGTCCACCCACAATTTCATTTCCCTGCAAGGCAACAAACAGTATATTTTGTTGTAGACAGATAAATCAGCATCTGTGATTTCATAACAAACCAATTCTAATGCCGTGTCTAAAATGTGACTATTCCAGCTACTCAGGAGGCTGAGGCAAGAGGATCGCTTGAACCTAGCCCAAGAGTTTGAGGCTGTGGTGAGCTATGACACCACTGCACTCAGGGCAACAGAATGAGACACTGTCATAAATAAATTACTTAATTAAAATAAATTAAAAAATAAAATGTGACTATTTGTAATCATTTCCCTTGGATGCTATAACAATAAATAAAATATGTGACTATATGTAATCATTTCCCTTGTAGCTTTGTTACAATAAATAATATATCAATCACATCACTTTCAAAAACACAGCCACTTTTCCTGATTATTATTATTTATTTTTCTGATTATTATTTCATACTTTGGCTTGGGGGTTTGTTTTACTTCAAATGTTAGATTTACAAAATTATTTCACCATTTGACTTTTATTGTCTCAAGAAATTTCTACAACATTTTAAAGGGGTTTTCAAGCATTAGCTCAAGAACTCTTTCCTCATGAGAAATATTCCCAAAGGAAGAGACAACTATCAAAGCAGATCTGTCCTGATGAGTGGTCTAGCATTCACCCTTCTACCTGCATTAATAGATAAATAAATCCCATTAAAATAATAAAACCCATTAATAGATAAATAAATCTGTCAACATTGATGAGTTAATGTAATCATAATTTTTAACTTATTTGGAAATAATCATAGACCCATAAGAAGTTGCAAAAGTGGAACAGAAATGTTCTGTGAACCTTTTCCTCAGCTACCCCCAAAAGTAACATCTTACTTAACTACAAGTGCATTATCAAAGCCAGAAATACTGTGAGAGTATAGACTTCAGGCAAATTCCACTAGTTTTTCTATGTGCTCATTGATTTACATAGTTCTATGAAATTATGGCACTCAGATAGATCCCACCACCACAAAGGAACTCTGTAATAGTACATGTGTAGTCCCTCCAACCCCAACCCTAATCCTTGACAACCATTTTTCTATCTTCCCTGACCTAATATCTATAATTTTTTCACTTCAGGAATGTTATATATGTGGAATAATATAGTATGCATCTATGAGACTGGGTTTTTTTGCATATTATAATGCCTTTGAGATCCATCTAAGCTGATACATGTGTGAATAAGTAATTCACTCCTTTGTATGTCAGAGTAATATTACATTGGAGAGATTTGCCACAGTTTCTTTATCCATTCACCTTTTGAAG
>NW_003852434.1:2867982-2904681 GCF_000181295.1 Otolemur garnettii
GTTGAGCTATAGGCGCCGAGCCTTCTCTGCATTCTTGTTGACATTTAGTATTATCAGTATTTTTCTCCACACTAATGTGTGTGTAAAGGGGTGATCATTTATTTTTAAGATCATTCCTTTCTTTGTATGTCCAGTTTAGAATTGAGAACTATTTAAATTAAGAATAGTGCTTCCTAAACATAAAACTAGCTCTAACTCATGAGTTAGGGCAATTCACCTGCCTCGGCCTCCCAGAGTGCTAGGATTTCAAGCATGAGCCCGGCTCTCTTGCTGGATTTTTAACACAGCTAAACTTATACTCTAAATTTTAGGGTCTATAATATCTATAATACTTAGATGTCTATATCAAGGTATCCATGGATTGAGTATATCAAATCCTAAATATAGGCTATGTAGACAATTACATTGGTACTTATTAGAATTCTAATCATACAAAAAAAAATCATCCAACCACAAACCCAAAAATAGCTCTAGGAACTTATAATATTACAAATACAGCTGACTTATTTCTGATCACTGGAACTGGCCCTTCATCATGACATAAAAATATATAAGGAAAAGACTTGAAAAATATTTGGAAGTTCAAAACTTAATGTGGTCTCTTAAATTTTATTTGATCTACCTCAAAGGCTGATGTGCATCCTTTCTAAAAATGTCTTTATTACATTCAAAACTAGTTGAGATTATCTTCCTTGATTATTGTGGTTGAGCTGAGTGCCATTTTTATTGAGAAATTTGGTTATATTTGTTTAGATTAGGCTAAAAGTTCTCAAACTCCAGTGGCTAGTACCTGTGGGAGTTTATTGCTATCTCACATGTAAACGTCCAGAGGTAGATAACCCAAGGTTGGTAGGGCATCTCTGCCGTCTCTGGGTCTAAAAATGGCTGCTCCAGAATCCTCCATCACATCTACATCTCAGGCAGTAAGGGAAAAGGAAGGGAAAGAAGTGTGTACTACCCATCTCCTTTAAGTGCATGGTGTGGAAGTGGCACACATCCATAACTTCTGTTACTATTTTATTGCCAAGAACCTCATCATAATGGCACGCAGCTGACTCCAAGTGAATCTGAGAAATAACAATCTCCAGCTTGAAAACACCAGGCCCAATTCTGACTCAGGAGTTTTAAAAGTAGAGATAGATGGATAAAATAATAGACAGCTCACAGTTCGTCCCACTGTGGCTCTCATTTATACCCAGCTCCTCATCCCTTCCATTTTTGATCATTCCAATCAAGGAATATGCCCAAACGGCAGCCCAAGGAAGCCCATGACTACCTCTAAAGGCTCAAATCTGTAGAACATTCCATCTGCTCCTACTCTGGAATGCTGAGAGCAATAGCCAGTTTCTATTGACAAGGGAATACACTTCGGAGACAAAAAAGGACCATGGATTAGAAAGTGAGGAAAATTGTTTTTTAAAATGATAAACAGAAGTCTCTTTGAGAGTGAAATGTATATATTTTTATTTTTAGCAGCGGTGATTACAGCAATATAGTAGTAGTAGTAACTGAAGTCATATGCGAGAGTAATGCAAGTTATCACCTTACACCCATTACAACAGCTACAAGCCAGAAACAAATAAATAACCAAAAAACAGAAAATAACAAGAGGTGACAAGGCTGTAGTGTAACTAGATGTCCTCTGCGTGTTAGCAGGAAGGTAAAAAGGTACAGCTACTGTGGCTGATCCTCAAAAACATGAAAACTAAAATCACCATATGATCCAGCAATTCCACTTCTTGGTAAATATCCAGAAGAATTCAAAGTAAGGTCTTGGCAGGGTGTGGCTCAGCCCTGTAATCCAAGCACTCTGGGAGGCAAAGGCCGGAAGATCACTCGAGCTCAGGAGTTCAAGACCAACCTAAGCAAGAGTGAGACCCTGTCTCTAAAAATAGAAAACTTAGCTGGCAGGAGGGTCCCTTGAGCTCAGGAGTTTGAGGTTGTAGTAAGCAATGATGCTGCTGCCCCCACACTCTAGCCAGGGCAACCTGACAAGATTCTGTCTCAAAAAACAAACAAAAGAATATCAGTGTCTTGGAGAAACATTTCCACACCCTTGTTCACAGCAGCATTATTCCCAGTAAGTAAAATGTGGAAACCACCCAAGTGTCCGTCAACAGAAGAATGGAAAAACCCATTGTATGTGCATTACACTAGGATATTATTCTACTTTAGAAGGTGGTATCAGATACTTGCTACCATGTGAATGGACCTTGAGGACTTTACGCCAAGTGAGATAAACCAGTCACCAAAAAAACCCCCCAAATGATACAATTTCACTTCTATGAAGTACTTAGAGTCATCACAATCACAGAGACAGGGAGTAGAATGGTTGTTGCCAGGAGCTGGGGGTAGGATAAATGATGTATATGATGTGTTATTGTTTAATGTGAATAGAGTTTCAGTCTCACAAAATGAAAAGAGCTCTAGAGACACATGGTTGTACCACATTACAAATGTATTTTTTAGAGAGGCAAGGGCTTGCTCTGTTCCCCAGGCTAGAGCACAGTGGCTATTCAAAGAGAAGACCACAGTGCTGTGTAGCCTCAAACTTCTGGCTACAAGCAATCTTCCTGCCTCAGCCTCTGAAGTAGCTGGAACTATAGGCACAAACCACCATGCCTAGCCTTACAAATGTATTTAACACCACTGAACTGTACATTTAAAAGTGATTAAGACTAGCCTAGGCAATATAGTTGAGATCCCATCTCTACAAAAAATTAAACAATTAGCCAAGTGTAGTAGCTCACACCTGGAGTCCCAGCTACTTGGAAGGCAGAGTCAGAAGGATTGCTTGAGCTCAGGAGTCCAAGGCTGTGTGAGCTATGATGCTGCCACTGCATTCCAGCCTGGGCATGACCTGCTATGTGCCAGGTCTTTCCTACGTGATTTACCTAAACTATTTCGCTGGATCCTCATAACAATCCTATGTAGTAAGCATGGTAATTTGCCTCTTTTGAAAGTGAGGAAGCTAAAACAAAATAAGGCAAAGCATTTGGCCCTAAGTTGCATAGAAAGTATTCAAAGGCTAGAATTTTAAAACAAGTGATCTTATTGCCTGTATTATAAAGCATGCCTAATACATATCCTTTATCAAGGTGCTGTGCTGGATTTTATATGTAGATTCTCACAAGTCAACTTCTCATAAGTCACACAGCTAGGAAATGAGGGATACAATATCTCAGCACAGGCAGCCTGATTCTCCAACTGCCCCCTCCAACCAGTACAGAGCTCAGGCTCAGAGCTACAGAAAAGGTGCTTGCCACAGACTAGGGGAAAAGCATAAAGTAATAAGACCTTTTTTCCATTTTCTAATGGCCTTTCCATTCTTCCCTCTAATGCTGCCCGCACTTGCTGAACTGTCCAGTGAAAACAGCTCCACAAGGGTGAACAGGTGGGTTTGTAACACTAGATTTGTTTCGTCTGATGAGTCATCTTTGTCTTGTGTCTGGTAAAAATGAAGTTGTTTTGTCTCACTGTGGCCCTGAGAGGTATTTAAGGTTCTATCCAGAGATATGTTAAGTTTGTCATCTTTGTCTGGCTGTAAAAATAAAACTAGATGGCGTGCTGCAGGGGCCAGCACGGAGCGAGAGAGTGTGGAGAAGGAAGGGATGGAAGGACAAGTGAATGAGGGGTGGTTTCATAGTCCCATTATTGCAATGACCCCCCCTCCTTCTCTTCCTCTTTCTGTCACATACACACATACACGCCCCAAATCCACTGGAAACAACTGCCTCTGACTGAGCAGCTATTTCCAGCCATTTTCCTATATCTCAGATACATTCCAGCAAGGTAAACTCCCCTCCAAAAATTGTAAGGTGCAATACATATGCTCCTTGACTTAGATGCAGTTATGTCCCAATAAACTCTGATAAAGTTGAAAATATTGTAAATCAACATACATTTAATGTACCTAACTGACCAAGCATTGTAGCTTATTAGCTTAGCCTACCTCAGAACACTTACATCAGCCTACAGTGGCAAAATTATCTAGCAGACAGCCTGTTTTATAATAAAGTGTTGAATATTTCATGTCATTTATTGAATACCATACTGGTTACATGTGTACCTGGAGTATGGTTTCTACTGAATGCATATCACTTTCATGAGATCATAAAGTTGAAAATTGTAAGTTGAATCAGGGATTGTCTGTATATGTTGCCCTCATCTCCATTTTGACTTTGGTCTGTCCTACATGTGTGTGTCTTCAATCTATCCTCTTGACAGCCACAAATTCCTCATGAAAGCCTCTTCTCTACACATCTCTGTTCCTGCTTCTGCTTAACTAACCCATTTGTTATTTAACACTTATGCATGGAGTGGCTACTGTGAGCCAGGCACTGTTCTAGGCTCTTGAGATCCACCAGGGAATGAAACAAACAACAATCTCTGCCCTTGAGAAGTTCACATTCTGGCAGCAGCAGACAAAACATAAACTTAATGCATTGTGAATCAGTAACTCTTTAGTTTGTTAGCAGGTTATTAATACCATGTAAAGAAGGGGAAAAAATGGGGCAGGGAAAAGGATCAAAAGAGCTAAGGGAAGAAGAAAAAGTTATGGTTTACAATACTGAATAGTATAGACAGAAAGGTCTCACTGAGGGAAAGCTGGAGTCCAGCCTTGACCTTGATGAGAGAGTGAGCCAGTGGATAAACTAGGGCCCATTCCGGGCAGAAGGAAGAGCAAGTCCAAAGATCCAGGCCACGGTGTGCCTAAGGAGTGCAAGGAGCCACAGGCAGGCCAGTGCTCTGGGGCAAAGTGAGTGAGTGAGGGCAGAGCAGCAGCTGCTCGGTTCAGCCAGAAGTGAGCCACAGCCTCCATACGCTTTGGATGTTCCTCTGAGTGAAACTGGAAGCAAATGGAAGGCAAATTTTATTTTCTCCTTTTTTTTTTGTCTTTTTGAGACAGAGTCTCATTTGGTCACCCTGGCTAGAGTGCCATGGCGTCATCATAGCTCATAGCAACCTCCAACTCTTGGGCTCAAGCAATCCATTTGCCTCCGTTTTTCTATTTTTAGTAGAGGTAAAGTCTCTCTCTCTCTCTCTCTCTCTTGCTCAGGCTGGTCTTGAACTCCCGGGCTCAAGCAATCCACCTGCCTTGACTTCACAGAGTGCTAGGGTTACAGGCATGAGCCACCACCGCTTTTGTGAGACAGAGTCTCACTCTATTGCCTGGACTAAAGTGCAGTGGTGTCACCAGAGCTCACAGCAAACTTCAAACCTCCAGGCCCCAGTGATCCTCCTGCCTCAGCCTCATGAGCAGCTGGGACTACAGGTGCATGCCAACATGCCCAGCTAATTGTTCTATATTTTTGTAGAGACTGAGTCTCACTCACACTAAGGCTAGTCTCAAACTCTGATCCTCCTCCCTCAGCTTCCCAAAGTGCTAGGATTATAGGCCATTTTCTCTTTAGTTTAATCAATATAACAGTATATCTCTCCTCTTTTAAGAAAGTATTTTAAAATCTAAGGAATAACATAATAGGTGGGACCAATGACCTTCCAACTTAATCTTCTAAGTGGAAGAACTTTCCCTAAGTTCTCCCTCAAACCCTAGTACTGTATCTTAATCACTAACCAGCCCTTAAAAACTATTACAGAGCTGTGTAAGGATGTACATAGACCCAACTCAAGGGACGTTCCTTCAGTTTGTATAAACTCTAGGGAGAAGATGTTTTGTCTGTTAATAGTAGGAGGGTCAGCCCTGCAGGCTTGGTAATTGGGTTCTTCATTTATGGAGCAGCCACTATCACCATGCCAGTTCTATGTCCTCAAGCACTCAAGGCTTCTACAAAACTTAAAACAAACAAATAAACAAACAAACAGTTTATTCTAACAAAAATTGGGGGATTTATGTGCTAAAGCATCGGGAATCTTGTTTAAATCTACCACGTTCTCTTCCAGAGCCAATCAATATGTAAGTGAAATGATTATTTTCTTTGGCTCTCATTTTTCTACTATTTATTATTAAGCCATTTGCTAGATGAAATAAAATTATTAAACGTTCAAGGGAAAATATGTATGTTAAGATGGAGAACATTTTATTCACCAAAATTCTTCTTATAAGGGCATCGTATTGGTTCAGAGGAATTGCTGAAAAGCTACTTGAGTGAAGTGTAAGACTCCAAGGGAATGCTTGGTGACAAAACAGAGCTGACAAATTACTCAAGAGAATTAAGAGGAAAGAAATTAGAGGTTGGAGCAAAGTTATCCTTCAGGTAAAGGGAGAAGCCAAAGAGGCGACTACAAAGAGGACAAGGATGGGGACAGCAAAGGTGGACCTCCAGAATAGCACTGCCCGGGGAAGACCCAGAAGGGAGACACATCAGCTGAGGATGTTTCTAAAGTGGATTTCTCCAACCTATGTTCTGTGACCCTCTCTCTAAGACTCCATGAAGGGACAGATAGCATATGGGTTATAGGGTTCCTTAAGTTATTTAAACTTTTAAAAATCAACCCTGAGGAAATATAGGCAAAATCCAGAGACAAAAAATTATCTCCTAATAAATAGCAATAATACTTTTCTGCATATATTTTTAATGCTATTTTTAGTGGAGGAACCTGGCCTAGGTAATACAGAATGTTTAACAGCAGCTCTGGCCTCTGCCTAAGCTAGAGGTCCAATAACATCACCCAGTCACGACAATCAAAACTGTCACCAGACTCTGCTAAATGCAAAATCGCCCCCAGTGTGGAGACCAGTTGTCATAAGGTGAACCACTTGTACCATACATAATTCCTATCTCATGCTCACCCTCAAAAACTATCTAAAATCAATAAGCACACAAACACACACAAACATGCACACTCATATATATGTGTATATATATATATATATATTTGTGTGTGTGTGTATATATATGTATATATACACGAAAACTACAACTGGACTGGTGATCAAAAAGTCACATGCACACAAGCACACACACACATACACACTCATATATATAATTGTGTGTATACATATACACATATATATGAAAACTACCACTGGATTGGTGATCAAAAAGTCAGCAGAAATAAAAAATAAATTTAGAATTCTGTTAGGTGCTATCCAATCTTAATTAATGCTTTTGACGTGACTCTGTGGATATTTCACACAAATAAGAGACTATTTTTACATAAATTGACTTTTGTTGTTGTGATCCAGAAACATAACCCATATGAAAAAGTTTTATCAATTGCTGAAAGGAGCTAGAAGACTGGACATCTTATTTCCATGGTCCAAAGGTCAGTTTCTCCCTTCCTTTCTTATAAGTGAAATAAAGACATAGTTGAAAACACACCTGCCCGTTTGGCTCAATACTTCAGTCTTGTCTGGCTGCAGTGTAAAAATAGGCACTCCTCTGTCTGTACATGAAAATAGCACTTCCCCAACAACAGCCAAAAGTTTTAGAGCTGCAAAATGTGTTTACTTTTATACAGAAAAATAAAAGCCTTTTCCTCTGGTGTTTATTTCGGGATTGTGTAGGTGTTCTAGTAAGGGTAGGCAGGTATATAAGGCTCCGAGATAAACCTGTGAGAACACGCCTCCTGCAGCCTCCAAGAAAGCCTCGTGATACACCTTCCTGCGTGGCAGCTTGAGAACATATGCTGGTAAAACACACATCTTCCCTCTCTGAAAAGTTGTGGTTATGCCGACATAATGGTATGATCGTAACTAACTGTCTAATCTTTATGGGACACTTTATGTACATTTACTCATGGATTTGTTCATTCATTCAGCAGGCATCAAGATCTACCAGGCCATGTCCTAGATTCTTTAAATACAGGTGGCCATAATGTTTGTGTGCAATTTAACACAAATTTTATGGGCACCAACAAAAAATAAACAAAACATCTATGCCTTTGTGGACATTTTTAAAAATAAGAAAATATGGCTCGGTGCCTGTAGCTCAGCGGGTAGGGCACCAGGCACATACACCAGAGCTGGAGGGCTGGAATTCAGCCCAGGCCTGCCAAACAACAATGATAACTATAACCAAAAAATAGCTGGGCATTGTGGTTGGGCTCCTGTAGGCCCAGCTACTTGGGAGGCTGAGGCAAGAGAATCACTTAAGCCCAAGAGTTGCAGGTTGTTGTGAGCTGTGACACCATGGCACTCTACCCAGGGCGACGGCTTGAGACTCTGTCTCAAAAAAAAATAAAATAAAATAAAATAAAAGATAAGATAATATATACATAGAGAAAGATTCAAAGATACAGATATGTAGATATATACTGTTAGGAAGTTGTAAGTGAAACAGGAAAATATTTAATAGGGCAGGATTAGCAAATTTTCTGTAAAGGGCCAGCCAGTAAAATATTTTAGAATTGTGAGCCATATTGTCTTTCAACTTTTCTTTTTTTTTTTTTTTTTTGCAGTTTTTGGCCCGGGGCTGGGTTTGAACCCACCACGCCAACCACCCTTCTCCTTGAGCCACAGGCTCTACCCTCAACTTTTCCACTGTTGGCCAAATGCAGCCATATTCAAGATGTAAAAAGTGAGCGGCTGTATTTCAATAACCCTTTATTTAGTGTTTAGAGGCCATAATTTGGCAGCCCCAAAGTAGGTTTAAAAGGATCAGTTCAAGCAGGTCACAAATTTTAAATAGGGTGATCAAAATGAGCCTTACCAAGATCACATTCAATCAAAACCCAGAAAGAGGTACACAAGTCAGACTCATGGTTATACAGAGGAAGAGCGCTCCAGGTAGCGGGAGCAGAAGGTGCAAAGTCCCATGGCAGCAAGGTGTCAGGAAGGAGCTCTGCCCGGCAGAGGCAGAATGAGAGCCCTCGTTGTAACCACCACCCATTGGAATCACCAACGTGTTTTCTTCTTTCTCTCTATCCACTAGCCCCCTCTTCTGTTAAATGAAATATATGTTACTGCAGTGAGTAAGGGCTCAGACAGAGGCTTTTTCCTGGCAGAGGAAGGGTAAGAGGCATTGATAACACATCAACTGTTTTGTCCCGTTGGTTCAACTCAGCACCGGGAACAGAGAAGATGGATGAAGGCAAGGACACCTGACCACGGAGATCCCCCCACCCAGCAACCTTTTACCAGCCATTCTGCTCCTCAGCCAAGCTGAGGCAGAATGAAGCAGAATGAAGCTTTACGATCCAAAAAGCAACTATAAAATACAGCCTTATTATCATTCGCGGGGCTTGTTTGTTCTTGAATTTTTTTAAGAGGAAAGTGACTGTAACATTTTACAGGACCAGAAGACAGGCTATCATTTCTAAACGGTCAGTAAACCCATCTTCTAAGGAGTACTTTATAACTCTACTTCCGTATATGCTATAAAGAGTCATTTGAGCCTCCAGATTCCGCCAGAGCAAAGCCAGCCCACGTCCTCAGGTCCACGGGCTCACCTAGAGTGGGCAGCACGCCCGGCGTCCCTGGGCGAGAACCCAGACACCAGGGATCCTTGGTGTGGTGGCGGTGGCACGTGAAATCTGTTTTCATTTAATTCCAGATGGAGTCTGTTCATCTGTCTGCATAGGTACCAATATGAAAAGAAACCTGTCTTATAGCGCATGTGCTACTTTACATACTAATAAAGTGAATTTCATGTCCAAGTCTACCATTCACAATTCCGAATAACTTTTCATTTATATCTCATCTTGTTCCACGAAAATATTCTTGTGAAGGGATAACACAGACAAGGGGTCTAGGGTGAAGCAAAAGCCTCTAGGTAAGATTAGCGAGCAGAAACACATAGACTGGGGACCAAAACCTCACTCCCCCCTCAGACTTAGCCCCAGACTTTCTCCACCCACACAAAGTGGCTTGTGCCCCCCGGGAATTCCTCCCGGTACCAGCGTGCACTGTGCTCAGGCGCTCCCCCTTCAGGCCGGGAATGGCAGCGCCACCCCCTTCCCCAGGGTGACTCCACACAGCCTCAGGCTCAACGGCCCTTCCTCAGATGAAGTCCAGCCCTCCTTGCAAGGCTCCTTTCTTTCCTTCCTTCATGGCACTTGTCAGCTTGTAGCTTATACATTCATCTGAGTAATAATTATCTGTCTTTTCCACGAAACTGGAAGCTCCCGAGGACAGAGCTCCTGCATCTTTTGCTTCTCCTCACGTCTCCAGCAGCCCACAGAGTCCATCATATATGTGTGTTCCATATATGTTGGTGGAATAAATGAAGCCTCCCAGCAATGGGATGAGAAAACCATCATAAATAAAATACAGCAGGACCTCTGTAAGTTGACCGCTCGAGGGACTGTAACAAACTGGTCAACAGACAGAGGTGATGAACATAAGGAACTAGGCCCACTGTACTGATATGTACATGGGGTCCATGTCTGATCTATGAAAACTAGGTCCACTTAAGGGGGTGGTCAGTGTAGGGAGGTGGTCAGCTATGGGGGCTTCACTATCTTTATGAACTTAGTAAATAAACACGAAATTTCCCAGGAAAAGCATGGCTTTTCTTATATTCTGACTTTCGAAAGAAATTTCTCCCATCATCTTCTAAAAGAGCATGCTGTGTGAACTTGTAGACAACATCTTTATGTTGGTGTAGTAAGATGTTTTAATCAGCTGTTTCTTAAAGCATCCCTCCACACTAAGGTGACCAGACGTCCCGCTTTTGGTGGGACAGTCCTGATTTTTAACAATTTGTCCCGTGTCCCTCAGCATTTTAAAAAAGTCCCGATTTTTGGAAAGAATGCACTACAAGCTAGGAAACAGCGGGACAATGGGAAAGGAATATAGGGCTGCTGAAAAGGTTAATGTAACTCCATTTGGGAATGAAGAGGTTAATGTAACTTCATTTGGAAATGAAGAGGCTAATATAAACTCCCTACTCCCCTCCTGGGCAAGGTGGCCCAGGTGGACCGGTGCCCTACTCCTTTGAGCCACAGGCGCCACCCTATACATAAATTTTTTTAATGTATTATATTTGTAAATTGTACTTAGGTTGAAATTAAAAATATATATATTACAATACTATTTTTGCGTTCTATGAAAAATTTTGTTGCTCCATATAGACCAAATTTTTAATTAAGACCCTGCCCCCCCCATGGTGTCCCGCTTTACCAATGTTAAAATCTGGTCACCTTACTCCACACAGGGGCCAAGGGAAGACAAAATCACATGCTAAATCACAATTCAACAGACACAATTCTGAAGGAGCCAAAAGATGGTGAAGCAGGAACACAGGTTTATCAGAGTTTTGGTTTTAGGCAAAAATAAGAAAATGTTAGAAAAACTGTAGGAGAGGGGATGCATGTCCATTAGGCCCTCTCCATAAATACATCTCCCAGCAGGGATTGTGGTATGACTGGACAGCTAAGAGGTGAAGGTTATATTCTCTGGGAGCACAGAGGGACAGATGCACGTTTATTTTTTGACCGTCTTTAGAAAGAGTAGAACTGTTGAGATGAATGTTGTTCAGGATGCAGCCTTCTTCATTCAGCTGGAGAAAGAATGACTCATTAGGCCCATTCATTTGTCAAAGTGACTGTGGTTCACACTCCCCTCTTGTGGCCACTTCCAAGTCTACTGGCCTGGACACAGCAGCATAGTAAGACACAGGGGAAATCAAGTTCCTTTATTCCAGTCAGGAAACTTGGGAATAGCTTTGGTCCTCCTAGAATATCAGATCAAATTTTTAAGACAGTCTCCAAGGCAACATAAAAATGTATTGTGTTAAAAATAAACTTTGTGTAAGGAAACTACTTTTTTTGTGTGTGAGACAGAGTCTATGTCACCCTGAGTAGAGTGCTGTGGTGTCACAGCTCACAGCAATCTCCAACTCTAGAGCTTAAGCAATTCTCTTGCCTCAGCCTGCCAGGTAGCTGGGACTACAGGCACCCCTCACAACGCCCAGCTATTTTTTGTTGCAGTTGTCATTGTTGTTGTTTTAGCTGGCCCAGGCCAGGTTCAAACGTGCCAGCCTCGGTGTATGTGGCTGGTGCTGTAACCACTGTGCTACAGATGCCAAGCCAGTGTAAAGAAACCATTAAAAAAAAAGAGAGAGAGAGAGTCTCACTTCAATGCTCAGGGTAGAGTGCCATAGTGTCAGCCTAGCTCACAGGACTCTATCCAGCTCTCTACTCCTATGTTTAAGCCTAGCTCAAACTCCTGAGTTCAAGCAATCCTCTTACCTCAGCCTCCCACTTAGCTGTGACTGCAGGCACCTGCCACAACATCCAGCTAGTTTTTCTATTTTTAGTAGAGACAAGGTCTCAATCTTATTCAAGCTGGTCTTGAACTCCTGAGCTCAAGGGATCCCGCCTCTCTGGGATTATAGATGCGAGGCAACACGCCCAGCCCAGACCAATTTTTCAAAATTGGCAGATGGTGAACACCATGTTAAAATAAGGTTCAATGGACTATATTTTCTTCATTGATCTATGTTTTGAAATGTTTTAAAAAGTCACCATTTGGTAGAGAGAAGCGTGGTTGTTTCTTGCACATCGCCCTTCCTTAATTTATGTTTGCCTTCTCTCTGGCCCCCTTCAGAAAACACATCCCCAGATTGAAACTTTGGGGGAATGTGGGAAGGAATAATCTGATGGTTAAAGCAATCAATAGAGTGACAAATGCTTAGTTCATAAATCTTTATTAAGTACTTGACACTGTGGGGAATCCAGGTTGTATAAGAAATGATCCCTGCTTGAAAATATTACCTACGAGGGGCTCAGTACACAAATAACTATGTTACGTGAAGGCAAGTGCCAAAGAAGAGAAAAAAATTAAATTAATATGCTATTCTCTAGTGATATAGGACAGAACCAGAGATGGGAAGTTATTGGGGATGGGTGACAAGCCACTCCTTCTGAGCCAACATTGTCTAGTGCAGGACACATATGGATACAGCACTTACTCTGTGCAGATGCTCCAAGCGTTTTATCAAAAATAATATGCCACTGAAGTTCAGAGAAAGAAGAGCTTCCTATCAGCTGTAGCACTGAAGGTTTGTTGGAAAGGAAACATCTAGGTTGGACCTTGAAAGACTGCTGGATTTAAGCAGGAAGGTTTTAGGCAGAGGGAGCCAACCTGAGACACAGCATAGAAATAGAAAATTTCAAAGTAAGACAAAGGCATGATGTCGCACGCAGTTCAAATGAGTGAAGATATGACATAAAGTGGCAGGTGGCTTCAGATGCCTGGGTCGTGAGTTTAGGGCTGACTTGGTAGGCAGTGGGAAGCTATGGGAAGCTGTTAAGGCAGCAGAGGGAATGATGTGAGTTATACTTCGAGGGGGGTTAGAGTGTTTCAAATAGCATTTAAGATGGATTGGACCACGGAGGTGAAGGAGTATCTGGAACCATGCTTAGAACATGTTCCGTAGCCCAGCTCAGCTCAGTGTCCAGGTCCTGTGTGCTCCCCTTTGTCCTGTCTTCCTGATACAAAGGCCAAGTGTCAGCTGCCAATCACCCTTGCCTGTGTGTGTGCATGTGCATGTGTGTGCACGCGTGCATGTGTGCTGTTTTCTTACTTCTGACCCTCTTCATTAGTTCATGTGACCTCCCTGGACTTTGAAAGCAGTTGCACAAGTGAATGTGAGCCCAGAGGCAGGGAAAACAGTCAGATGTGACCTGGTCACAGGGAAGAGGAAAGGCACATACTAGTCGTATCTGCCCTCAGTTTCCCAAATTGATTACACCATAGCAAATTGCATATATTTAAGCCTGAGATGTGTTTCAGTCAATTGCTCATTAGTCAAAAGACAAAACCGGTTGGGCGGTGGCTGGAATCCTACTCCTTTTAAATACAGAACCCAGATATAGGTATGGTACATAAATGGATATACAGTCTGTCCATGGTATCCAACTTTCATGAGGGGAGAGGACATTTAGGGAAAAAGTGTTCAAACGCCCTTTGGTGGAGAGATAGAGAAAAGGAATTTCAGAGAAATACAAGGCTAGTCAGAAGAGTCTTTGTGCAGATCATTCGTTTCTGTCTCCTGAGTTGCCAGCCAGTTAATGCCGCTGTGGACTCTAAACAGCCCTCATTTGGCTCTCCTAACATTTGCTAGAGACCCAGCTCAGCTGTAGAACTGACATGGACAACTCGACCATGCAAAATCTCTCTAACAAGCCCATCGCTCTTTCACAAGCAAAATATCAAATACCCTTGCTGAAAGCCCAGAAGAACACACAACCACTGGAACGAATTTCCAGAATAGGATTGCCTCATTACTCAGGCAGTACTTTTTAGTCTAAAACATCTTGCTCTGGGAACTTGATGCTACAGCCAAGAAAACATCAGACAGATTTGGAGAAGGGCGGCGTTTGGCTACCAACAGCAAAGTGACCTCACCCATGAGAAGGCCCGAGTATAAACTTCTGTCTCGGTGAACAAGACACATCCTGCAAGTCAAATGCAGAGAAATATAAAGAAGGCCAGCTGCACCTCACCTGGACCAGAGACCCCAAACCAGGCGATTTGATAAATTGGGCTCCACATCTAGGCCAAGGCGAGGTCAGAAGAAAAGGGAGCTCCACAGCTCACACTGCAGGCACACAGCCGACCCAGATTCCCCCCAGACTCAGGGAGGGTTCTGTCTGAGAAAAGACAACTGTCTAGGACTCTAGGGATTGATGGGAGCAGCTGCTGTGTTTGCAAAGCTTGACTAAACCCTCTGCTGGAAAATCATCTTTCCTCACAGAGTGTATTAACAGTCCGTGTGAAAAGAGGAGGTGTTCTATGCCTCGTTACAGAAGACTCCAGAACACAGTCTCCAACAATGTTCAGCCTCCTTCTCGGTGGCTTTCATCATCATCACCATCATCATCATCATTATTTATTAAGCCCTAATCTAATCATGCATGGGGCACACCACTGTGCAAACATCATTTCCTTTCCTCCCAGAATTCTAGAATGTTTCACATTCTTTTTTTAAAAGGAAGTGGAACTCTAAACTACTGAATGAATATCTACTCACACACAGGTACAAGATATCTTTGTGAACTGAGCAGAATAAAAGCAGCTGTTGACTTTGAACTGAGAATGATCGTACATCATTCCAGAAGAAAAAATACATATAAAAATTTCTTATTTCCTTCCTCCGGCCACTGCAATCTTGCCTCTTTGATTTTCAACTAAAGCCTCCTGCCTCAAAGTTAAAATTAACCAGCATTTTCTGGATGTCCCCAGATTCTCAATTAGCACTATTGTGTAATCGTTTGCTATGTCTCCTTGGAGGATACCAGTGTCTGTGCAGCGTCGTGAGCTTGACCATGCTGTGAGACTCACATGGGGGCCACTTTTCCCCTGGTATTGACTGGCCTGCTGAGTTCCACTATGTTTGCCGGACACCACCACCTCTAGTGAGCACCCGTATCACTGTGGTTCACCCCCAACCTCCCCAGGCACTCTACCTTTGCTAAGCTCCACACTGCCACCGTCACCCCTAGTGTCTCCACCATGCATGTTGTCCAGGGCTGGAGCATACGTGTTACAAATATCCAGTGCTATTTGTAATTTCAAGAACATTTGGATTTGGAGTTCAACTGTCTTTCACTCCTCTAACTTGATGTGCTCGCCTTCCTCTCAGGCTATGAAAGGACATCAAGAAGGCCTGGAGAGCATGGAGCATAACGGAGAGGCCACAGTGACCCTGGAGTCCTCCATGCACTGAAACCTGCTGTGCTTTTTGTTATTCTGACTCACATAGGTATCAAAACAGGGATGCTTATGCTCTAGTGTTTTTAAGAGATTCAGTTAAAATGGCTTATTCCATTTAAACCCAAGTTCCCTTCTTACCAGGATGCAGTTGAGTCCATGAGAGCCAACCTGGGGTCAATTCTAAGGGAAACAGACTATTCCACCATTCCGACGGCTATGTTAGAGCTAATCGTGTGCACCTTGCTTTCTGTTCACTTACAATGCATCTTTCCCAAGAAGTCCTTGGCTCCTTCTGGTCCACTCAGCCCACGCATCCTTCTGATAAGTCCGGTTTATGCAATAGTGCATAAAACCAGCTTCAAAGTGAACCCAGAGAACAGAGATCAGAATGTAATCATAAACAGAAATTATATTTGGAGTTTTGCTAATGTCAACATTGAAGAATAAAAACCAAACTACCATTTGTTAACATCTCACAGAATTTCTTTTACCTAATTTGACTTTAGCCTTATCCCATTACCACCCACCGAGGCAAGTTATAGCAAACAGCAAAAGGAAACTTGATATTGTAAGGGTGCTGTAAGGTCACTACTTGCTGCTTTGTGTAGTGTTATATATATATATATATTGTTTATTTTATGAGACATTACAAAATCTATTTTCCTCAATCCTTTGGTCAACTAGAAGTTTATAGAGTCAAACCTGCAATCCACCATGTAGTGGGTTGAATCGTGTTTCCCAATATGACTAGATATGTTGTAGTCTTAATCCCTGATACCTATGAATGTGACCTTACCTGAAAATAGTCTTCGCAGAAGTTAGGATGGATTGATGTAGCTAGAAGCCAAGAAATGCCAAGGACTGTTGGGAGTCATCCAAAGCTAGAAAGAGATAAGGAAAGATTCTTCCTTAGAGCCTTTTGGAGGGAGCGTGACCCAGGCTACACCTTGGTATTAGACTTTTAGCCCTTAGAACTTTGAGAACACAGATTTCTATTGTTCGAAGCCTACCAGCTTGCAGTAACTTGTTATGGTAGCCTTTGAAAAGTAATACAGATTTTGGTACTAAGACTGGAGTACTGCTTGAAAAAATTGCTCAAAGTACTGAAGTGGCTTTGAAGTTGGATAATGGTAGTGGTTGGAAGAATTTTGAGATGTGATTTAAAAGCTTAGATTGCCTTGAAAAGATTATTGACAGAAATAAGGACATTAAAGAAGTTTCTTCCAAAAAAAGTAAGGAGAACTGTAGATAAATCTTTTATCATCTTAGAACACACATATATTGTCATAAATAGAATGTTGGTAGCAATATAAATGTTAAAGATGGTCTTGGTGAGGACTTCAAAGGAAATGATGAACATGTTAATGGCCCCTGAAGGCAAAGTTAGATAGGGATAAAGAGGGAGAGGAGCAGGTGGCCCTAGGAGATTGGTCACAATACAAGGAACAAACTGACCAGAGGGGCTCCCAAGAGAGAATAGATGTCTGGACCAAGGGGTCCCCAAGGACTGACCGACTAGATTTTTGGTCTATGATAGGAAGTCTGACCACCCAGAAAAAGTTAGAGCAACCTCAAAGTGGACATATGATCAAGACCACAAAAGCAGGTCTTTGGAGCTTGCATACAGGGTGATGGTGATCTCAAGTGACCTACCTTATTAGCATAGTAAAAATCACTCCCACCAGCACCATGACGGTTTACAAACACCACGGCAACATTTAGAAGTTACCCTGTAAGTTCAGGAAAGGGAAGGGTTCCAGAGTTCTGGGAATTCTCCACCCCTTTCCTAGAAAATTCATGAATTATTTCACCCCTGGCTTAGCATATTATCAGTGATTAGCACACAGGACAGACCCTAACCCTGAGGGACTGCTGCTCCTTCTCAGAGCGGCCCACTCTCTGCCGACTTTAAGAGTAGACAGTACCTTCCATAGCCTGTGCTTTATAAATCTTGCTACTTGGCTTGCTTTTATCTGATTGTCTTGTTCATATATTCCATCAACTCGGGACAGTAGCCATTCTTCAGTATTAGGAACCAAGAACCAGGGAACAAGAACCTGACATTCGGTACCTCACACATGACAGGATGATGAACATATTATTGGACACTTGTTATAAAACAGCAGGAACTTTTGATCTCAGAATGTCAAGAAAATAAATTTCTGTTGTTTCCAGATGCCCAGTTTGTGCTACTTTGCTACGACAGCCCCGGAAAACTAACGCACAGCTCTCACAACTAACGCACAGCTCCCACACGATTGATCCAACCCCTTAGATTTCTGCGGTCCCAGTTCCGTCAATCATTTACGTGCCTCTTATGCAGTCCCTTCTTATTTTTACCTTGCTTTCCTTTCTCCTCCCCTTTATTTCTTATAGTCTCCCTTTCATTAAACTTTGCTTCTGCCTTTTTTGGTATCTTCCTTTTTCCCAATACTTTTTTCCAACAAGGTCTCCTAGCCTTCCGTTCCTGATTAAAATCTACTTTCTGGATCTCTCACCTATAGTTCCCCCTCTAGATAGAAGGAATATACCTCTCCATCCCACCGAAGTCAGGTGTAGTCACATGACTTGCTTTGGTCAATGAAACAGAGGCAGAAGTGATGTGTGTGACACCAGGAAGATGTTTTAAGAACCAAGCACAGTAAAAATTTTTTTAAAAAATTTTTTTAAAAAGAACCAAGCACAGTTTTCCATACCTCTCTTTTGTCTTCAGGCTCGGCACCTATAGCACAGTAGTTATGGCCCCAGTCACATACACTGAAGCTGGCAGGTTTGAACCCAGCCCAGGCAAGCTAAACAACAATGACAAAATGCAACAGAAAAATCACCAGGCATTGTGGCAGGCACCTGTAGTCCCAGCTACTTGGGAGGCTGAGTCAAGAGAATCACTTATGCCCAAGAGATTGAAGCTGCTGTGAGCTGTGACACCATGGCACTCTAACAAGGGCAACATAGTGAGACTCTGCCTCAAGAGAAAAAAAAGAAAAGAAAAGTGCTTCATCAGTTGAATTCCTGAGTGAAGATGTGCAAAAATATTACAATTCCAACAGACCTGCAATAACATGTGGACAAATGAGAAGAATAAATCTGTTGTTGTAAGTACCTGAGAGTTTAGGATTGTTTGTCACTGTAGCAAAACCTGGCCTCATAAATACTCTCTAAACTTCAGTAGGAAAATCTTCCAGATCTCCTTTTTATTTAGTGAATGAAAACCAAACTGCTTAGCCTGACGTCTAAAATTCACCAACTCCTAACCAACCTACCTTTCTTCTTTTATTTTTACTTCTTTTGCTTCAAAGGTTATTATTAGAAAAATCACAATTAATTACATTAGCCACATTAAATTTAGCAAAATATTGTGCAGATTTTGCTACTCTCTTACTTGCTTTCTATGTGCAAGTCTCTACCTAAGACCTAACAGAGGGTGTAACTTAGTCCTTAGAAGGGCTGGGCTGGGAGAGGATGGCCCACCTCCTACAGCAGTCCATGGTCAGAAACTGACCCAGTGGGTTGCTAAACAAGATAGTTGAGGGATCCAGAGGGGTCCAGTGACAGGCCTTGAGGGTGGTAACACAGGCAGAGGTCAGTAACACAGCCATAATTGAGCACTAAAAATGGGTCCTGAAAAACATAAATATCAAGGTTCAAAAAACATAATGAGGAAAAAATAGTGGAGTGTTACAGACTAAACTGTCTCCCCCACAAATTCATATGATAGAGCCCTAATTCCCACTATGACTAGACATGGAGAGGGCTGGATATGGACTAGAGGGGGCCTTTAAAGAGGTATTAAGGTTAAATAAGTCATACGGGCAAGGCTCTGATCTAATAGGACTGGAGTTTTTATAAAAAGAGGAAGAAGCACCAGGAGCCCATATGCACAGGGACAAAGCATGTGAGCACACAGAGAAAGACAGGCTTCTGCTGCCTAGAAAGAGGTCTCGGGAGAAACGTAGCCTGCCCTCACCTTGATCTTGGACGCCAGAGAAAACAAATCTGTTGTTTAAGCCACCCAGCCTGTGGTACTTGGTTACAGCAGTCCTAGAAAACCAATACACTAGGTGAGAAGGAAGAGAGTCCCCTGGGCCGGCCTCAGCCAAGATCATTATAGACTTTCTGTTTTCACTGCAGCCTCCCTTCACCCTTTCTCACCTCCTTCCTCTACTCCAAGGGAACCACGTGCCGCCTCTGACAGGCAGCGGGTGCCTTGTCTCTCAGACTCCTAACGGGCAGCAACTATGATATTTCACTCGTGCTACACAGAGACTTGTGTGTGTCCAACAAAGAGGCTCATTCTATACTTGAGGATGGACGAACGTGCCCTCTGGTCCTTCTCCTGAATTAGGAGTTTTTAACATTACAGAATCCCCGACTGGGTGGGGAGGAGGGGGGTCCTCATTGGGTTTTAGGAGCTTATGCACAGCTTTTGCTGGATTCTCGAACAGAATCCTCACACTGAAAAGTTAAAAAACTTTCTCCAGCTTCCACGCTGACGTTTGTCGGGTCCTCTGCCCAACGCTGACGTTGTGTGGGTTAGCTCATGTACAGTAATGTGATAAGCTCTTTGTCACAGTTCTCCCATCACATTGGGACATTGCATAAGTTTTCTAAATCTGATCTATCGCTCCATCTGTTAGGTGGGTATTGTTGTAGGTTTAACATCCTCAGCAATATGAGCTATAAACTATTTTAGAAATGACAGCTTCAGAAACAATAAGAGTCTGGATATCTGCCAGTGAACATTCCCAAAATAAAGCCATACTTCAAAGACTTTGTGACTTCAAGGACCTTTTATTTATTTTTTAAATTCGTTTTTCTATCTCATCCTGTTATTCGACACACAGTGAGTCTTTTCAATCATGTTAAAAATGAATAAGACATCCGACAAAACTAAGAATCAAAATTCTCAAGCTTTGCCACTGGCAGATGAATTCTCTGGGTATCTATTCACATTTAAGGGATGAATCCAGTTTGCTTTAACCAAATTATTTTTTATGCTAATACAGATTTCTATAAGAAATTTTATCTTTATCCTTTCATTAAAAAAACATCCATTTCAAGCATGAGGGAAAAAAATTTTAATTAGTCAAATATTTTTTCCAGAACCCTGCAGCTAAAACTTTTTCTACTTTCTCTTGAATTGATGCAACTCCCTAAACTCAATCTCACAAAGCCATCTCAAAAAATGCAGAATGCTGCTTAGAATAAGAAGTCAATATTTTGGATCCCCTAGAAAATTCCCTTTAGTCAATCAGAGCCAAATCTTCAGAAATGCTTTTCCTACATACCCTGCAATGGTCCTACCCCTGCCACGCCCCTCAGGGGACTTGGAGAGAAGGCGACTGTGTTTTCCTCGCTTCTAAGACCAGATGCGCGTGGGGGTGGGAGGGGAAGCGCAGCCAGACCCAGCCCACCCTCTCAGCCTTCCTCTAAGGAGCCTGCTCACATGCTAGATCTTGGCTAAGAAAAAACATCCCATTGTCTGAGGCAAAAGAACATCACATCCTTCCAGCCCACCCCTGGAAAGGCAGTTTGGAGCAAGTCAGCCTGATTATAGGGATGTGAACCGGTTCCCAGCTGCACTGTGACTTGTTTTTGGTTCCTAGGCAAATTGCCCAGTTTCCTCTGCTCCCAAATTTCCCCAACTGCAAAATAGAGATAATTCTCATTACCTTTCTTTTGCAACATACTGAAAAGAAATAGGGCAAATGCTTCTAATGCGCTTTGGGAGATCTGGCAGAGGGCATATTTGCCTTGAACTCCATGGAAGTTTTGTTTATTTTTGCTTTATTGTATTTTGATGAGTTTCTTTTGCTGTTGGCCAGACTGGCATACATTTAGAAAAATCTAAATTCAATTCAATTACAACCACGCATCTCATGTTAGTGGAGCATTTCCAGTGTGCGAGGCACCGGGAGAATACAGAGGGGCACGTGCCTACCATCGGGGGACTTACAACTTGCTCAGAAACAGTCTTATAGTTATAGTATATATATTATACAGACGCACACATTTATATAAAATAGAGGTATCAGAATGAGTGACACAAGTGTGGCTCAGGCAGCTGCTTTAGAACCTACTCTGCAAGTTACAGTCGGAGACCCTAGAAAAACCACACAGCTTTACTAAACTTCAGTTTCCTCTTATGCAAACCTTTACTGAGTGCCCAGTAGGGCAGGGGGCATTCTACGCAGTTTACTTGCTTGAAACTCAGAAAGACCGCCTGAGATAGATACTATAATCTGTCCATAGATACTATTCTCTTTCCATATTTGTATTCCTCTCTTACAGATAAGGACCCTGAGATCATATAACTTGTTCCAGGTCATACACTTAGGGGAACAGGATGCAAACCCGGTGCTTGGCCTCAAATTCTGCAGACTTGGCCATTATCTGACATTACCCCTCAGATGGGGACACAGCAAAACTTAGACTTGTGAGGATCAAGTGACATAAAAAGCTGTGAGCCTGGTGTCTGACACATAATAAATGTGCAATAACTGTAGACATAGCTGCAGAAGAGATGAGACACGTATATAAATAACCATAACCCAAGTCAAAATAAGCGCAGCCTTCTAGGCTATTTCACCAACCATCATAACCAGGGGGTCGCAGAGGGGAGCTGTGTTGGGCGGGGACACTCCATCAACAGCAACATTTCTGAACAAGGAGTGAGGCTCCTACATACGTGTCTTTCTCAGCTCATTCTCAGAAGGTTAAAGTAGCTGAAGTCCCCTGTTATTAAAACTCAGACTGGATTTGTGAGGACTGTTTCCAGTGGAGCAAGGCAACAGTGCATCTGCACAGCTCTCCTTTCCCCCCTTTAACCCCTGCTCCCCAATTTCCCTTAGCAAGAAACAGCAGCGTGGAGTTTCTTTTCAAAGTCTTAAAATAAAAATCACCCAGAAAGGGATGCTGCTTATAAAACCTTTCAGAGTTGTTTGAAAAAGAAAAAAAAAAAAATGCAAAGAGAGCCAAGCGCGCATATTCTGGCCAAGTTATGAGAACAAGAGCTTGGGGGGAGGACTGTTAACCCCACGCACGTCAACTGCATTAGCTCTTTCCCTTTTGGTTTGCGCTGCCTGTAAAGCTCCTCGTGCCCTCAGAGAGAGGCCAGCCTGCTACAGAAATCCAGGAATCTGCAACAAAAGCAATGACAATCTGAAATACTCCCTGGTGCCAACCTCCAAATTCTCGTCTGTCACTTCAGACCATGACTAGCTGACAGAGCAGCAGAATTTCAACTCCAATAGACTTGAATGTGCTTCTGGGCAAAGAAGCAGAGCTAACCAGGAAAGGGATTTAAAGAGTTTCTCTTGGGTATTTGTCAAACTTTTATTTCCTGGCTGTGTGCAAAGAGGGGATTCCACTTCAATTCTCTACTGAGGCTCTGGGTCCAGCCACTTACCTGAAGGTAAATAAAATTTAATGCATCTACTTTATTGTCTAATTGCATTGGTTGACTGATTTGCATGATCTGATGAAGCTGTCTAATATTTGTGCCGACATAATCCAAAGCCATTTATTTACAGAGAAACCTTTTGTATGATTTACAGAAAAGCTTCTTAGTAGGGAATTTTGCCATTTGTATTTGTGCTGCCTTTTTTCCTCCAGGATTAAATACCAAGTATGAATAAATGATGATGGTTTTCGTGAAGATCAAGGACAGAAATGTGGAACTGTAGTTAGCCCGAGGGGCACGCAGACCTTAGTGAAGCCTAAATCCTGAGATGTACCTTATAGAAATATTCTGCTTAAGTATAAAATAAACCATAAAGTAATTTTAAAAAAGAAAAATTTCCCAATGAAATAATGTGTACATTTCCCATGTTTAAGTTATCTAAAGTTCTTTAATCACTACTGTAGTCCCAGTCTGTATCTAACAATACTGTAGAAATAGAATTTTCAGCTTTTTCTAAAGGTAGGAAACTCTCTCTGATAGCACCTTCTTGTTTGATTATTTCTAAGTTAATGTGATTGTAATCCCTTTCCTGACTCCCTTTTGTGGCTTTACAACTAATTATACCTTTTCTCCTGCTATCGTTGTTAAGATGCACACACAAAAATGTATAATTTCTCTAATTCTCACTGGTGCCTTATTTAGAAAAGCAAAGGGGGAGGGGAATTAAAGAGCTAAAGAGACTATGATAACTTATATTAGAAGATATTATCACTTCGGACTCTGTCTTCTAAAATAACAGCCATGCAAGTCACGCTTATTCATTCCTCCCAGGTATTAGAGGTTATTCTGCAGGAGAAAACCACGCTTTCCACTGCAGGCAACACAGTTGAAACTGTACACCAAGAGGCCCTGCAGAAAGAGTATCTCTTTTGCACTGCCTTTAATCTGCAAAGAGGTTAAATATGTCACCTTGGCATTGTATCTGAGCTCTCCTCTGGCCCCGGGCCTAAGCACACTGAATAGAAACGTTCACTCAGTCCAACTCAGCAGAAATCTTTTCTTTTTTCAATTCTCCCCTTTTCTCGGGGATACCAGTTTTTGTCAGTTCACAGTTTACTTGGTTAAACCTTGGTGGTTATGACTATTGTTAACTATGATTTTTTTTTAAAGGCAGCCCTCTTTGGAAAGATCTAAGTTTACATTTCTGTTCATTCAACAAGATCTAGCAAAACAGCGCAGTCTATTCCATTCACTTATCATCCAATAAACCCATGCTGCTTTCCACATTTTGGGAAAGAATATGTACGTGTTATTCACGGATCTTGCCTTTTTCTGTCAGAGAATTTTTGTATGGTTATTGAGCAATCAGTGTACTGGAGTTTCCTTTCCAAGTCTTTTGAGATTTAATCCCAATAGCTTCTCATAGTGCAGTTTCACTTACCAACTAAGTAAAAATAATAAATAGTGATGACAGAAATGAAATGAATAGTGATGTGTCTGGACAACTCCAAAACATTATTCATTTCATTTCCTCTTGACTGGTATTTTTACTCAGTTGATTTGAACACTACTATTTTAGTTAAATTTATTACAATATCCAGAACATGTTAGAACCATGGTGGCACCTTTTTCCACCAAGAAGAACATGAACAACTTGTTGAAAGATTTGACGTGTGCTTTGCCCTCACGTATTACTCTAGAACCACCTTTAGGGGCAGTACCTATATCTCAGTAGGTAGGGCACCAGCCATGTTACACTAAGGCAGATAGGTTCAAACCCGGCCTGGGCCTGCTAAACAACAATGACAGCTGCAACAACAACAACAAAAAAAATAGCCGGACATTAGGGCAGGTGCCCATAGTCCCAGCTACTTGGGAGGCTGAGGCAAGAGAATTGCTTGAGCCCAAGAGTTTAAGGTTGTTGTGAGCTGTGATGCCACAGCACTCTACCAAGGGTGACAAAGTGAGACTCTGTCTCAAAAAAAAAAAAAAAAAAAAGAACTGCCTTCAGTGGCAGAGACCCCGACAGATCCAGGAGAATTTCTCTGGTCAGCCTAGCTGCCCAAGACATGCCCAACCAGGCCAGGGTCTGGTTCTTAGAGGGTTCACAGAGCTTGTGATGGTAGTACCACCCAGGGGCTAGCCTAGCTTTTGTGGTAAGAGTCAAAAAATGGACAAAACTCTGAAAGACAGAGTGTATGACCTTGACTGATTACTCCAAAGGTAGAGAGGCCATCTTATAAAGTGATTAAGACCATGGGCTCTGATTTATATCTGACCAGATAGAATTGGTTTCTTATAAGACAATATAGACCTGGTTTATATCCAAGCTTTACCACTAAACAGCTCTGTGATTTTGGGCAAAGAACTTAACATCTTTGTGTCTTTTCTTTTCTTTCTTTTTTTTTTTAATTGTTGGGGCTTCATTGAGGGTATGAGAAACCAGGTTACACCGTGTGTCTGAGTCTTTTCATTTGTGGAAATGGGATCATAAAATTAGTAGCTACCCAGAAATTTGTCATAAGAGTTAAGGGAAGATATAGCTTTCATATGAAAGCTATAACCAACTATAACCCAAGAAGAAGGGGAAAGTGGAGAGGAAGGGAAGAGGAGGGAGGAGGATGGGTGGAGGGACACAACTACCGTGCATTTTACAAGGGTACATGTTAAATTTACTAAGTGAAGAGTATATGTCTTAACACAGTAACTAAGAAAATGTGGTGAGGGCTATGTTAGCCAGTTTGATGAAAATATTTCAAATGGTATGTAAAACCAGCTCATTGTACCCCAAAATTGCATTAATGTACACAGCTATGATTTAAATTAAAAAATGAGTTAAGGGAAGAAAATTGCTATGCCTGATACATTAAAGCAATCAATCAATGATAGCTAATATGAAAGCCCTACCCTACCAACATGGAAACTCAGAAGAAAGGAATTGACTATAGATTTTCCCTTAAGGTTTCTTCCTATATTAATCTCATTGATGCACTTTGCTCCATTATAAAATGTCAGTGCCAGGTGTATCCCTCCGACTCAGCACAGCAGAGTGGAAAGAGCATGGGCTTTGGAGTCTAATGCACCCAGGCTGGAATTCGACTCTCCCTCCTACAAGCTGTGTAGTCACTTCATACGTCCAGGACTCAGTTTACCCATCTGTTAAGCAAAATGGAGATCATAGCTTACAAATAGGTGTTGCTGTACAAATCAAATGAGATGTTTATGAAGTGCCAAGGCAACACCTGGCAGTGTACTAGACATGCAGGGAATTTGACTCATTGCTTATAAGAAATCTCACATCCCAGCAAGGCATCTGTTAATGTACACAAGATGACTTTTCTGGTAGTAATGCTGGGGTCAGGAAGGAAATACTCTTGGAATTGTCTTTTTTGAAATCCAAAGAAATGTAAAAATAGATCTGACACTCCTCTTTCCCTCTGGGGGTGTGGTGTCCCAACACGAGGTATTTATTACTGCGGGTCTTTACTGCTTCATCAGTTAGCAGCTCACAATGGGGGAGTCAAACGAAACCCAAGAGCATGCTGTGTTTCAGCTTGCCATCACACAGAGGGAGAAGAAGGGCTGCTTTGCTCTCCACTCTGTTTTATTGGCCCACTTGGACAGGAAAGAAGGCCCCCAACATTTTTTCTTTCTTATAGTTTCTAAAGGCAAGAATAGGGCTTTTGACTTGCTCTAGGGGGTATTTTTTCCTCTCTAACTGAAATTCAAACGAAAGAGTTTTTTGGGTTGTTTTTTGTCTTTGCTTTTTGTTTTTGTAAACCTCTCCCCATGTTCCTAGCATTGAAATGTCAGCTGCTTTTTCTGGCTGCATGTAGCAGCAGCCTGTCGTCATAGCAATGAAAGGGTATAGAGAAACTCCAGCTTCATGGCCTGCTCTGGGAAATAACTCTTAGTCTGCTCAAAAAAATCCTTCTTTAGAAATGAAGTCTCCAGTCCTGGCTTTTTTCCTTCCTATTATGCAACCAATTTAAGTCCACCAACTTCAGTAGCTAAATGTTTCCTTTAAAGATTTAGTGAATAGGTGAAAAAAAATGAACAAGAGCTCTAAAACAGTGGCCATTTTACCATGGAGTGCAGGGGAAAAACTGAGAAGGCAAAGGAAGAGAAATAGAAATGGCCTCGCTTGATAACACACGCTGCACGCGCTGCAATAAACCCGGCTTCCAAGCTCCCAGCACCTCCCCATCCTCACCATGTGCTCTAGTGGAGCAGTGGTCTGGGAGAATTCCAGGGCAGGGTGCCTGGACCCCAATCCTGGGACTCACACTTTCTGGTTTCTTTAACCTTATGTACACTGTGCCTCTGTCTTCTCATCTGTAACGGTCCTGACATTGTCACGGGCATTGAATGGCATGGTGCATGTCAGGCGTTTATTACAGTGTCTAATGAACAGCCCGGGTAAAGGTCGGCTGCTAAATGCGAGCTCCCCAGTGTCCCCCACTTGTGACGTGGGGATTAACAGCTAATTCATAAGATTGTCGCACGATTAGCTAAGACCAAGAATGTACATGTTCAATAAGCAGTGGTTATTACGGGTAGCTACAACTCTGAAAGGAATGGCATTTTCGAACTTGGAATCCCCCAGAGAGTAAATTATAATGAATAGAGCCCTCACAAACATCATCACATAAATGTCAACCACTGAATTTCTAAAGAGAAAAAAATAAATAATTAGGATTTTTCACATTTATAAAGAGGAAAGAAGATACCTCATCTTACTAACACCAGCACCAAATGTGTTAAAACATCTTTTCACTAAAATGCTTTATGTTAATCTTTCTGTTTCAGTTTCTCCAGTGTTTTCCATACAATGGTATAAATAAGTAACATTTTTATATTAAATTTCAAACAACTAATGTATTCTGTGTTCTACACTGAGAAAAATGCTAGGGACTCAGGAGGGGGTAAAACTACCCAGGGGCTGTGAGCTCTGTAATTAGGGTGTGGTCATCAATCAAATCATCACATTAGGAAAACTGGGTAGGCCTGAACGTAAGCTGTCCCGGAAGACAAAGCCATCTTTATTTTTCTAATGAAAACATCCCCAACCAAAGATTTTGTCCAACCTAAATGTACAAATAGATAATATAGTGTAATGTATACTTAGGACATTTAAACTATTATTATACATACCCAATTAAAATGTTACTTCACTTTATGTTTTTAATGTATAAAACTGTCTTTTCTCTTCCTCAAATTTCACAAAACTGTTTCATTAAAACTCTTCACATGCATCTTTAACATCACGTACGTGACCACTGGATCCACTCTGTAATTATCTAATACAGAACGCATCATCGATCCTTAGGCAACTTGTTTATGACGAACTCTTTAAAAATTTGCTGATGCTACAAATGTAATCCCCAGGCTTGTGTCTCATTCTGCGCTGATGCTCTCCACATTTTAATTACTTACTGTATTGCTTTTTCCACTGCTCTTTAAAAGGCTTATTTAAAGCCACCTGAATCTTTTAAGTGTGGTTTTCTAAACCTTTATAATCCCAGCACTTGTAATAATGAAGTCATCCTTGAAGAGTAATGACTAAGTCTGTTTTAAATATCTTCATCTCCTTTTTCATCCATCCTGTCAAGGTGACCTTCCTAAGAACAAAAATAACCGTTGCTTGAGATCATTTCTGGTTATTTGCTTGCATGGTACTTTGTTGTTCAAAATGAAGAAATGGGGACAGTGGCCTTTAACGTGAGAGATTTTAGAAGCACTAGAATATAAGGCAAACCCCTCTTTTTATAGCATGATTTTGGGGGGCTAAAAATTCACTTTATATTTGAACACATATTGTATACAATTATATGCCTAGCTAAGTGTTGTAAGGGCAAAGCCTTTTTGTTCTGAGACTGTGGCAGACCTCCCTGCAAGGCCAACAATGGCTCTGCCTGAACGGAAGGCTGACTAGGGGGAGGGGTGCCTGTTTGGGGTGGTAGTGACCGGGAGGAGTGGGTGCTGGTAAGAGAATTCCAAGAGTGCGAGCATCTTGCACAAAGACTCTTTAGCAAGAGGGAAGAACTGAGGGGGGGTGGGGGCAGCTCCCCTGGGAGCAAGGGCAGAGCCACTCTCCTCGTGCTCTCCCCCTGAGTACTAAATGCATGTGTCCTCTGCTTGATACAGGTTCAATGTATATTTTTATGTCTCTGTGGCATTCTGGTTCATCTCAAGGCCTCCACAGGTATAAACTGTGTCTATCCCTAGCTTGGACCCACACCGTGGTAGGTTTAATTAAGAAGTGTGTCGGCAGTTGAAGGTCAGAGAGTGAGAAAAGTCTGTGTCGTTGTGTCTGAGGGTATCATATACCCTCCCAGGGCTGGGACATCTTGATGTCAGATGGTGACTCAGCAAAGAGCTCAAAATAGAAGAGCATCTTTTCCATCCTTCAGATGACTTTAATGTCAAGCCATAGAGCTCTCCCGGAGACTCATTAAAACTTTAAAAGCCCTAAAGCATCAGTGTTAACTCTGGATCAGGTAATAGCATGTATAATACGTCAGCCAAAATCTGACCAAGGGATTGGCCCACCCCTAACAAAGCCTCTGACTATCATGTAACGACAAGGAGCGGGAGAGTGTCCTGTTGGAATCTGATGATGAAGAACCTATAATAATCACTCTGTTTATTACACTTCCCAGAAAGGAAATTTTTTCATACTTATAATAATTACTAAAAATAGCAGCCCACAGGCTTCCTCCAATATAAGCAAATTCAACAGAAGATACCTGGCCTTATTTGGAAGCAGAGATGTACATACTCCAGGGAATGATATGTCGGTAATAAGAAGAAAAAGAAAGTAAGAGGGAAAACGGGGCATGCAAACCTGTCATTTTTCTAGGGCACATGATGAGTGTTTCTCAGTTCAACTTTTGACAAAAAGAAAAAACAGATCAAGTAGTCACCATCTGCCTTGAAACCCCAAAACAGTGAAGTAAGTTTCCTTGGTCTAGATGGGAAGGAGGAAGACTTATAAGTTTTGTTAAGGCTGCCAGACAAGCCAGCAACTGGAGGGAGGGTTCAGCTACCTGGAGGACTCAAGGTCATGGGAGGAATCTTTTAATCAGAAAGACTGTACCAGTAGCTACCAACGCTAAAATTTCTATGGAGTCAACGACATGGCCAATATAAAAAAGGAATTCTATTCCTCTTTCCAGAGGTATGGATGACTGCGTTCACAGAGTTCATTATTTAAGCAGCTTGTTAATGCAGAAGAAAAAAAAAAGGAAAGAGAAGAGAGATAAAGAGAGAAGAGATACCAAGAGGTAAAAAGCACCCAGGGGAGAAAGACAGTCCTGCTAGGCAGACTCAAGTGTCAAGGCGATATGCGGAACTTCACAAACAAAATGTCATCCTTTTACATTTAATGTTCTAAAAATCTATAGGAATGAACAGAAGTAAAACACATATATCTACTTTGATCTAACCTTACTCTAATCTAAATTTTGAAAAAATACTTACAGAAACTGAAATGGAACCAATTACAAAAAAGAAGGCAGAAAGAACCCCAGGACCCAAAATACATTCTGGTTGTTTAAATTCACTACTAAATCTAGATGGGGAATGAAGTTTCAGGGTGTGCCGAATTTTAGATACCCTCCCCTCCTCTAGGAAACACAGATTTCAGGATGAAGAGACAGAAGTGAGTCAGTGAGTTCCATTCAGAGGGTGTCCTGTGTCACCTACCAATTACCTATTACATACACCGCTTTCACCTTGACCTGAGGGACTGTGCACTGGTCTTGGAGGTCAGAGCTGGCATTGCACCAACAGAGCCTGGGGAAGTTGACACACACATGGCCCATTATGCCTGTGCCTTTCTGGCCATCTCTGCTGGCTTGGCTGGGCTACTTTTCCAACTAGAGGAAAGGATATTCAAGCCTCTTTTCTCCTTCTCCGGGGACAGAGTGTGTGGAGCTATGGAGAAATCTAATTAGAACTTCCTTTCATGGTGAAATCTAATTACAACCTCTCCCATGGTGAAAACCAAAAAATAAAGAAAAGCCAAACAGAAGGCCTCAAGCAAGAGCCTGTGTTCTGTCTTCCTTTAGGCGACTGTGCAGAAAGGTCACAGTGACCTGGGCTTGCCTTGCTTAGGAACAGAGGTCATAATCCATTACTCCTCCTTATTCAATGAAAAGAAAAAATATTTTCATATCTGATGTCAGGAGTTTGGGAGATTTTCTCTAAGATCCCTTAGTTAGCCAAAGTACATTTTAAGCCAACACCTGCTCCCTCCACACACGCACTTTTTTTTTTTTTTGTCTAGCAAGATGACTTTTCTTATTACACCTGGAATGCCACGTTAAACAAGAAAAAGACAGTGAGTTATTTAGGCCTATATCCTCCTGTGATCCGTTCCTGACATCTGTAATGCTACGGCCCTTTCAGCCAAACCGCAGGCTTGCAGATAGTGAGAAATTGTAGTGCTATTTGGAGAAGGGTCTGCCCTGCCCCAGAAGGGTCCCCACCCCCCTTCAAATTCCTAAAATCTTATGGAGATAAATGGAGACAGTTCTCAAAATAGTAATTTATAGAAATACATATTTTATAAGTACCCGGCACTAGTCTAAACTGCTGAAATAATAAAATTACTAAGCACATTCTATTCAAGTCTCTACCACTACTGCATAATCTCTGTATGTCACTGAACACATATAAAATACAAATTTACAGCTTATAAAGAAAAAATGAGCAAAGAGCTCTGAAAGCAAAACATTTTTAGGTTCAACCAGAGTTACCTAATCACCTACATCATATGATAGGGACTCAGTCAGAAAATATCCTGAGATTACAAAAATCAGAATAAGTCACCTTAATTATTAGTCACTAAAAACCTGTAACTGGTTTCAAGACGCCACATTTGGCTGAATGTTCTTCTTTCTCTCTTAGCTCATGGGAATCATTTTCAACTTTCAAGCCATTAAGTCAGTGGATTCTCCCAGCCTTTTTCTGAGCACCAAACAACTCTGAGCTAACTCTCTCTAAATCAGTGCAATAATCTGTTGGGACTCCGAGGAAACAAAATACGAATGCTGAACCCAAATGTCTTTCTTCCCTCTCTTTTTCTTCCCCGAACCCCAACTCCAACTAACAGTAGGTTTTAAGGACCTTAAAGTGGGGCACAAGTTAACCTCATTCTAAAATGAGGAAAACTTTTCAATTATTTCCTAAAATACAGAGAGAGGAGAGTACTAGAAGCTTTTGTTTTAAACTAGGACAACGTTTGGTTTAAACCTTGTTACTGGCAGTGAGTTTGTATTCAGCAGCGTTAGGGATAGGCATAGCGGTAGGGGAAGAGACACACCACCAACTCACAGAAAAAGCGCTGATTGATGTCTTCTTGTGATCTGAAACCAATTCAAAGTCATTAATTTCAAAACAAATGTTTCCTTATGATTTGAAAAATACTCTGGATTGGAGCACGTAAGGTTACAATAGCCTGAGATCTGGATGTTATTAGTGTCTTTTCTTTCTCATACCCCCAAAATCCAGCCCATGCTTACTCTGTGTTTGCTTCTTAGTTGTTTCATTTTTCTCAAATCCTACATTTTGGACGGCGGCCATAGTAGGGTGTGAGGTCTGATCCTGCCTAAAGGCGGCTGACTTGGCCCCCCTGCTTCCAGGCATCTTGGTAAAGGGGCCAAAAGCCCCAGGGACCCACAGTCTTTTCTCGAATGTAGGGCATATGTTTCAGCACTATGTAGCCAAAAATAGTTATCGTCCAAAAAAATTAACAACAGATTCCCTTGTACAGTATTATTCATCTAAAATATAACTTTGTTTCAATTTAGCTTATTAGACTACTCTTGATTGGGTAAATTTCTACATGTTCTGAGACTAACCATGCAAAAGCTGTATTTTTAGAACAAGGTTTAAAATGTCCAGTCAGACTGAGTGAGCTGGGCTTCTTTTGATGTGGGAAAGGACTAGAACAGAAGGACTAATTTATTCTCCAAAGTCCCAGATTAATTCCAGTGTCATAATATTCAAAGACTATATGGAAAGAGAAAAGGGTGAGTATTGTACCATGAAAAATGGCATTTTCCAACACAAAATGTTTCTCAAATTAGTTGCCCATATGTTCTTCTCAAGCACTTCCATTCTATAGCTTCTTCAAATCTTGTGACTCTATCAACAAAATCATCTTTGATTTTTATTTTATATTTAAATATCTTGGCTTTCTCCAAAGATGATGAAGATAGCTCAGTTCCATTTAAATATGTACATTACATATGTGTGTGTGTGTATTTCCTAGCTAAGGCAAGGCAACTCTAGAAAGCTTATCACAGGGCAGTGGCAGTCCTGAGAGTATGAGGCAGCTCTGTGGACAAGGGACCTGAAAATATTCACACTCATGAATTCTAAAGTTTGCATCAAGGGTTGTATTGGTCATGAACTCAGTGAGGAAATGATGGATCCAGACAGGAAGCTCAGATGTGGGAATCTGCAGAGAGGGTAATTAGAGTTATTTGCCACGGTACAGGCAGGGCATAGAGAAGCCAAGGAGCTGTGGGAACCAGTAAGGGTTGAGCTTATATATGTGAGGGAAGGAACATTTTCCGAACCCAGAGAGAAAATGCTAAGGGAAAGGGTCACCAAGAGGGGAGGTGACCTTCAGCAAAGGGACAGAGACACACGCAGGGAGCTGAGAAGTATATTTCCTGCCCTCCCCTCTTCCTTCCCTTAAATTCCTCCTAGCTGTGTTCTCCACTGACTGAACCCAACCACTGGGCAAGAGAACCTGTCGATACCTCGTGTGGGCCCAGCTGATGGCGAAAGGCAGAGACCTGGAGGGTGGATGAGGAGCCCAGGTGGAAAAACCAAGGGAAGGTGCTGGGGAAGATCTCTTCCCAGGGTGGGAGGGGAAGAGTTCACAGCAGTGGCCCAGCTGGGGACGAGCTGTGCCTTTTCCTTGCTCGAGGGAATCTTCCCAGAGCTTTCACTCTGAAGGCACAAATAAACCTCAGATTTCTGACCTATTTTCAAAGAACAACTCAAACTCCAGACATAAACTCCATTAGGGTTTATGACATCTGCTCCCTTCAGGGAAGGCAGGTAATGAGTAAGGAAGCACCACTGGGAAAAGGAATGGTTTCCCCTATTAAATGTGTTGGCCCTCACCAAGGTACATGAGAAGCTTGGGCCCTGTGCCGACCCCTGAAGGGACTTCTGCTTGGACAGAGTGGTTTCATTAGTGGGAAACAAGAACTAAACCCTCATCAAAGCACCGTTGTTCCCCAGAGGTTCCCAACACCATGAGAATGAGGCTACTTGGAAGTGTTCTTAGATATTATTTGCTGTTTTTCTTATTCCTGGAAGAGAACTCCTACCCTCAATGAATAATTCTTGGTCCATTCACAAAGCTGAAAGCACTTGAAATTCCTCTCCCAGCTAGGAGAATTTAACAACTGACTTACTCTGTTAACAAAAGGGAGACAATTGCCACTGAATCCTAAGAGGTTTTATTCTATCCCAGTAGTGTTGAACTAATAAGGGAAATTCAAGTAAGAGCAGTCAAAGGAGAAAGCCCCAAACCAGGCACTCAGGGAAAGACATCCCAGGGAGGTAGAGAATGAAATAAATGAAGGGGTAAACAGAAGAGTTAAAGGCAGAAAGAAAACAGAAGTAATCCGTCTGATCATTTCAGGGACCAGACCGAAAGTGGTGAATTGTCATGCTACTCACAGCGGGAGGCAAATCACTCCAGTCTTATTAGCTCCTATCACACCCCCAAACTGCAGGCCTTCAGGTAAGCCAGGCTTAGGGGTGGATTCAGGCTTTGTGAAGCCGGGAGTTTACACAACTGTGTGGGACCTTCTTCTTCAAAAACAGAAAACCTGAAATCAGTAAGGAACTTTGTATGAAGCCTGGACGAGAGAGGCGACCCTAAAACCCACACCTCCTCTTGTGTAGCACAACCACTCCGGTCATACTCAAATGTCTGTACCCCAAAGAATATGCAAAAAAGTGGGAGGGGAAGATGAAGAAATGTGAATATGAGAAAATCTGGCATTCGCGGAGAAGGAGAAAATAAAAGGATAGACGCTATAGTGGAAGTGGAGCACAGAAAATTCAATAGGGCCAGAATAATTTTTCCTGCAACACCATGGGGCAGAGATCAGTGGAGACTTTCTGAAGGGCTGGAAAATGTCTGAGGAAAAGAGGAGAGAGCTTCTTTTCTTCCATCCTGTGTGGAGCTGGAGCTCTGGGGTCTGGGGTGAGGCACAGAGAGATTAGGGAGTGGGGCAATAAGCTGAGGAACTCTGACAGGCGTGAGGAGGAGGTCGCCCCGAGAAGCCTGTGGGGAGCCTCTAAATGTAATTAGTATCCCTCAATTACACGGTATGGAAGGGGAGGAGTGTGCTCACGTCCTCAGTCAGGACTGGACACAGGGGCAAAGAGAGCTGATCGGGAAGCTCTCCTGGGATGAACCCTCCTGTAAAGTGGGGGTCGGGTCACAGGCGGGAATGCAGGGGTGCTGTGTAGGGGAAGCACCTAGCCCAGTGTCTGCCTATAGGAAAATCTCAGACAAACATAAGCCATTGTATTAGCTACTACTAAGCAGTCAATGATAAAAATGCACATTTCCAATAAAATAATTATTTCATTAATATAAGTAATTCTAGTACCAATGGATATACTTGAGTGCTGTTCCATGCAAAAATATTTAATGATTACTGCAATTCCATACTGCTACCTACAAACTTAGGGACTTAAAACAACTCTTTCAGAATGGCTCAGGATTTTGTGGGACAGAATTTGGGCAGGTCACTCAGAGGCATTCAGCAGGTGGCTGATCTGGTCTGCAATGGCCAAGATGTTTCCACTCACAAGCTCTGTACGTTTGCAAGGACAGGTGGAAGACAGGCAGGGACCACTGACCAGTGTCTTCTGTGGCATGAAGTCTCTTACAAATTGTCTCAGGACTCCCAAGATGGGTTTTTCAAGAAATCCGGGTAAAAACTCCAAGCCATCTTATGACCTCCTAGCCTCAGAAGTCCCCAAACATCACTTCCTCCTCAATCAATACCTCAAGAGAGTCACTGGAGCCAGGCCACATTCAGGGAGAGAAGAACAGACTCCACCTCTCAATGGGAGGAACAGCAAAGAATTTACAGCCATCTCATCACATTACATATCGAATGAGAAATTAAAAAATTACAGAAAGACAGCAACTCATGGGAGTTAGAATAGAGCAGACCTTTGTTGAGTGTTTGGTTCTTGGCGGGAGACCTATTTCTACGACGCCCAGCGATTCATCTGGATAATTGTTTTATTAGTACATGGGCCAGCCAATAGAAACACTCTAAGCATTTGAAATTCCAAATGCTGGATTTTCCCAGAAAGGCCACATCTATGAAATGCAGTCCAGCCATCATCTTTTAAAATTCAGGATGAAGTTCTCTCAAAAGTGGGATAATGAGACACCCTGACAAAATAAATTTTTAGTAAAAAGTTTTTAAAAAGTTTTTAAAGAGAGAGAGAGAGAGAGAGACCCTGCTCTTAACAGAAGGAAAAGGCTCTCTTTGAGTTTCCCCCGTCAGCCCTCACCTTTAACCTCTCCACATCCATGAAAAGAAACATGAGGATGAAGGAAAGTAATAATATAAGGACTCTTAAGTAACGGGATGAAGCAAAGTCTCAGTGAATTGTTGATTATCAGGGTTAGTAAGCCATTTTCTGCCTGATGAGTGTTTCAAAGAAAAGA
>NW_003852434.1:2905271-2906163 GCF_000181295.1 Otolemur garnettii
AACCCACCACCCTTGGTATATGAGGTCGGCGCCGTACCCACTGAGCCGCAGGCACTGCCCCAAAGTATTCTTTAAACTGTTGCTGCTTCCTTTGAATGAGCTCATACATTTGGGAGAATGAAACTATCTTATTTGACATCAAGCCTGCATATTTAAGCCTTGAAGAATAATAACTATGCATTCAAAAATGCGTTTCCCGTCTGTGTCTTTCACCTAGAGTTTAATATTCTCTTTCTGCAAAAATAATCTGCATTTTTTTAGCCAGCATATACCAAATTTGAATGTCTTAAAATAAATCCCTTTTTACTTATCCAAGAATAAAACGGAATTCATCGTACTTAGCAAGGACATCATGGTTTTGATTTTCAAAGTACTTTGCAAGCATCAGCTAATTAAGCCTCCCTGAGTCTTCAGTATGACAGTTTTATTCAAAATCTCTCCCGTTTCCCAGGAAAGCTCTGCATTCTGTCTTATTTACTCAAATCAGCACATTTGTTCAGTTCTTAAAATAAGAATCTAAATCCCATGAAATTATTTTGATCAATGTGAAGCAAATAACAATTATCTCAGGAAGACAAAAATGTCCAGTGACTGGTCTGAAAGACCCAAAGGAACATGACAGAAGAACTCAAGGCTATTGAAAATCTAGATATCAGGTTGTCTCATGAAGTCCTTCAAAAATATAATACAGGTGTCTTCTTCTGTGCAACTGGCCATTTGAGGTTATATGACAAAGCCGACATTTGTTCTGTGCCTTAAAACGTCTTCCCTACAGCTATGCCAGGATTCTCAGCAGTCTAGCAACTCTTTCTGGCTAAGAGCAAAGCAATATACCTCTTGCCTCAGAGCAGGAAGACATTCATTCAGGAATATTCTTATCTCACCTCTTTAC
>NW_003852434.1:2906476-2907045 GCF_000181295.1 Otolemur garnettii
TAACAACCCCATTCCATAGATGAAGTTTGGAGAGATTAAGCAATTTGCTCAAGGTAGCATTTAGTACTTGGCAGAGCCAGGGCCCAATGCCAGAAATTCTGACTTCTAGTTTGTAACTCACTCCATCAGATGTGTTCAAACATCGAATACTGAATCCAAATCTTAGCATTCTAATTCTTACCCACTTAAGCCTTGTACATTTGGCCAAATAGTTTACATCCTTTGTGCTTTTGTATCTTTATATTTAGATGTTATCTCCTTCTTTTCCTCATTGGACAGAATGAGAGAGTATATAATAAAACACTTTATAAATTGTGAAATGCTATATAAATATAAGAAAGGTATAACTACGTCCATCTCAATGAATTATTATTTCTGAAAACCCTGCCTCAGTGCATCCTTACAGTTAAGCTTTCCTCCCTCTTGTCTTAAAGAGTAAAGAATCTGGCCAGGCATGGTGGCTCACATCTGTAATCCTAGCACTCTGGGTTTGCCTGAGGTCAGGAGTTTGAAACCAACCTGAGCAAGCATGAGACCCCCATCTCTACTAAAAATCTCTAGAAAAGGTA
>NW_003852434.1:2907370-2912208 GCF_000181295.1 Otolemur garnettii
TATCATCACTTAACCTTCACATCATTTTTACAGACAATGAACTGAAGACTCATAAAACTACACAATTTGCCTAAGGTTATGCAAATTAAGCACTAAGGCCTAGGAAGTCCCATTTCAGAGCCTATGCCTTTAACTGTTATGCAATTTTGTCTTGCCGGTGGGTTAGGCAATGGGTCTATTTTTCCCTATGTCAGTTATCTATTACTGTATAATTATCTACCCCCAAATTAAATGGCTTAAAATCATATCATTTGCCCATGATTCTGCAACATGGACTGGGCTCAACTGGGTGACTCTTCTGCTAATTTTGTCTGGTTACTCATGTGATCCAGTGAGCTGGGAGAACAGCTGAGGCTGAACTGTCCAGCACAGCTTCAGGGTTCACATCCTCCAGGGTTCTCTTATCATTCGGTAGTCTGGTTTGAGCTTTCATACAGCATGGCTGATGGCCTCCCCAAGAGGGGAAACACTAATGTGCAAGTATTTACCAAGGCTTTTCTGCCATCATCATACTTGCTAATGTCACATTGGCCAGGGCAAGTCATGAGGTCAAGGTCAAAGTCACAGAGGAATGAAGCTCAGCAATTTACTGGGAGCCAGCAATGTTTACCATATCTCTTCTCTTACCCTTTATCTTCAATTTTTTGTTCTTTACTTCTTCTTTCCCTAATACATAGAATATACTTAGATGATCACATTTAAATAAAAATTCCATGTGACTGCACATTCCCCTTCAGCTACCATCTTCCTCGCTTTCCTTTCATAGCCAAAGACCGGTCTGCTCTCACAGGCTCCCTGACCACCTATTCACTCTCCAATCACTGCCCTACTTTCCACCTGAAGGAAAACTTCTGTCCCTAAGCTTTCCAATAACCTCCATATCTCCAAAAGCAATAATAATTTCCTGGCCTTATTTGCTCTGAACTCTCTGTGATATTTAATACTTCCTTTTTCTTACGTGAGTTTCCTTTTTCTCATTGTTTGTATCTTTAGCTCTTCCCCCTCTGATGGAACCTAGTAATCTTCCCTCACTAGGGTTCTGGCTCTAGCAATTCCTCTACAAGCACTATAAAACACTGATGATGGAAATCAGAGACAACATAAACAAGTGGGAAGACACCTCACGCTCAGAGATTGGAAGACACAACATTGTTAAAATATCAATACTGCCCTAACTGATTTACAAAGTCAAGGCAATTCCCATCAAAACACCAGTAACATTTTTCATGATGTAGAGAAAACCATTCTAAACTTCACACGCAATCAGAAAAGAGCCCAAATAGCCACAGCAATCCTGAGCAAAAAGAACAAATCTGGAGGCATCACATTACCTGACTTCAAATTATACTACAAGGATGCTTTTTCTTCCATTCTTGAGATACTTTGCTACTCAACCTTATTATGAAACTAATTTTTAGCTATCATAGGAAAGCTATAACCCAATTTTAGCCCAAGAATACAGGGAAAGGGAAGAGGAACTGGAGGGGACAGGGGAGGATGGGTGAAGGGAGGGTGATTGCTGGGATCATGCCTAAGATTTATCCTATAGGGTACATGTGAATCCTTCTAAATGTAGAATATAAATGTCTTAACACAACAACTATGAGAATGACATGAAAGATATGTTAACCAATTGGATGAAAGTATTTCAAATTGTATATAGAAGCAACACACTGTACCCCATGATAGTATTAATGTGCACAACTATGATTTAATAAAAAAAAAGTATAAAAAAATTATACTACAAGGCTATAAAAACCAAAACATATGGTGCTTATATAAAGGCAAACACATATACCAGTGGAACAGAATAGAGAATCCAGAAATAAAGCCATATAGCTACAGCCTTCAACAAAGCAGACAAAAACATACACTGGGGAAAGGAAGGCCCTTTAATAAATGGTGCTAAGAAAACTGGATAGCCACATGCAGAAGAATGAAACTGGATCCCTATGTCTCATTATATACAAAAATTAACTCAAGCTGGATTAATGACTTAAATAAAAGAGTTGAAATTGTAAATATTCTAAAAAGAAAAGGAAAAACTCCTGTGGAGATAGACCTAGGCAAGGAATTTATGACTAAGACCCCCAAAGGCAATTACAGCAATAACAAAAATTAATAGGATTTAATTAAATTTAAAGCTTTCTACACAACAAAGGAAATAAACAATAGAACTAACAGACCGTCTACTGAATGGGAGACAATGTCCATTTAGCCATGCTATTTAGAAATATTACAATATGTCTTGTTTAAAACTCTTTGGATGCATTTACATATAAAATCATGATTGCAAAAAATAATTTAAAGGATTCATCTACTATTTCTGGGAGAGCCAGAAAACCTCTGTTAAGACTCAACAGTGTAGTCTTATTCCCGAAGTTCAAATACCATGCTTAGGAGTGTCTGCAAGAAAATGCATGTGGCCCACCACTTTAAAAAAACACAATAGTGTAACTGATGTGGTGGGAAATGCCCTGGTGGTGGAAGATAACTTACGCAGCCTCTCAGAGCCTCATTTGTCTCATTTCTAAATCTAAACAGTTAGTTCAGAACCAACTAAACCAATGAAAACCAAATAACAAAAGTAAGACAGACCAAGTACAATTGCCAGCACCCTCTACAGAGGGAAATCTCAACACAAGTCCAGCTAACTGTTGTCATGAAGGCCCATTGTTGTTAGAGGTTGGATGGTTCAAGAGAAACTAGAAATCTGAATTTTTAGATAAACCTCTGGATTTAAAATGCACAGTGCCAACAAAATCAAACCTATCCTCAAGCCACCTCCCACTCACAGATTGCCAACTGAGACTGTGATGTTCTGTTACTAAAAATCTTCATTCAATGAATATTTTTCTCTACCACTAAAGAGGTAGTTTGTTTGGGGAAGGGAGGTGGGTTTGTTTTCTTTCCTTGGTTTTTTGTGTTTGTTTTTGTTTTTGAGACAGAGTCTCACTCTGTCACCTGGGTAGAGTGCCATGATGTCACTGTAGCTCACAGCAATCTCAGACTCCAGGACTCAAGTGGTGCTCCTGCCTTAGCCTCCCAAGTAGCTGGGACTACAGGTGCCCACTACAATTGCCCAGGCCAATTTTTTTATATTAGGCAGAGATGGGGCCTCATTCTTGCTCAGGCTGGTCTCAGAACTCTTGAACTCAAGGGAGCCACCTGCGTGGCCTCCCAGAGTGCTGGGATTACAGGCATGAGCCCCCGTGCCCAGCCAGCTCAAGAGGCAATTTATTTCACCCAAACTTGACATACCGTGTTACTTTGTGACCATTATCTTCACTGCAAATACTCACAAATCTGAAGACCCAAGATCTGCACAGAGCCTTTAGCACAGTCCTCAATGGAGACAGGTTCTGCTGAACCCAGAGGTCCAAAATCCTAAGGAATAATTTCCATAGGGACACAACTGAGCAAGAACCGACATTAATCTGTCTTCTCAGACGTGTCAGTCCACAAAGACAGCAATCAGCTACAAATACAAAGGACAATGTTGTGCTCAGTATTTGCTGAGATTATCTTTTAATCTTTAGTAAAAAATCTTTTCCCTAACACTGACAATTATCTTCTCAGTTCACAGGTAGAAAGCATGAAGACCGTGGTGATTCTCCTCTGCATCTTGGGAACTGCGGCTGCAATCCCGGTGAATTTCCTTTCTTCTGCTGTCACCTCTCTCTCCCTCCTAACATTTAGTTTAGAAATACTCTGTTTAAAGGAAAATATTCTCATACAGGGGTTTGGAATTCCCTTTTTTATTTTAATTATATTCTTTTCTGCCCAAGCAATGCATGGATAATTGGAAAACTTGAGATAACATTTTTTTCAAAAACACTTTTATTGGAACTATCAGGTTCTATATAGCACGAGACACAATCAATCACTATGCAACAGACGGGTGGGCAACCAGTTCACTGGCCAGAGACTATCCTCGAAGACCAAAGGGACAGGAGGAAATAAATTATCCTATAGAAGCTCACCACATTGGTATTGTGAAACTAAGAGTTTAACTTAGAATGGAGAATATGGGGCAGTGCCTGTAGCTCAAGGAGTAGGGCGTCGGCCCCGTATGCTGGAGGTGGTAGGTTCAAACCCAGCCCCAGCCAAAAACTGCAAAAAAAAAAAAAAAGAGTGCAGAATAAGGTGAACTGGCTGACAATAAAAACAGGTCAGTACGTGTTAGGTGCAGGAAACATTATGCTAATCATAAATTGGCTCCAAACTCATCCTTGGGGGACTGTCCAAGCATATAGGCCGCAAGTAGACAGGACTAGAACATCCTCTTCGTGGTGAGCTATCCTGGCCCACCATTTGCACAGCACTAAAGCAGCTGTACACAAATCAGACCATTGAGACCATGTCTCAAAACAAAATGAAAGTTTAAAAAAAAAAAGTGGAGCCATGGCTTTCTTAGCTAATTATTTGGGACATCCACAAGTCATCCATATGATCCTTAATTACACCAGTGGGTTTGCATGGTTTTCTCTTTTTCATCAAAAAAGAATCAGCCTACTTTAAACAGACAAAAGCAATCTCTCTACTGTGCCTTCCCTCCCTACCCCCATCTAGGTCTAAGATTTTGCCCTTGCTTTTTGGATAAGTTAGTGGCCAGCTTCTGGTTGACAGACGTTATCAGCAAAAACAAACTCCATGCCACCCAGACCAAGCAATTGTTAGAAAAGAGAATTTATGACCACAACTAAGAATGGTAGGGTGAGGCTACTCTGGCTAAAATTATACATTGTAGCCTGAAATTGTAAAACTGGGGCAAATTAATGTTCAACGCAGAAAGGGGTTCCCACAAAACCATCGTGTCCTCCTGAAAATGCATTTTG
>NW_003852434.1:2912423-2918371 GCF_000181295.1 Otolemur garnettii
GTAAGTTAATTCTGTGTGACTGGGAGATTCCAGATGAATTTCCAGAGGGCATGTTAAATAAATATAGATACAGGCATAATGATAAGACAGAATTTCCATTTTGGACTAGTTCTGAAAGAAAACATGCCAATTTTTTGCACATTTCTTCTCACTTGGGGGGGACAGGGAGTGAGGGGGTGAGAGACAACGAACAGTTCTCTGCTAATGGCTTAAAATCTGCCCTGTCAACACTGCCTCCCATGATGGCCCTCTGGACAAACTTGCCAAAGTGCTCATTTTTTCTCCTTTTCCCTTTTCTTTATCACTTCTTTAGAAACTTCTCTCAAATATTATTACTCCTCATACATGAAAATAAGATAAGCAAGAGAGCAAACCAAACCTAAAATAAATCCCATACTTTCTGGCTTTCTTTGTATCACGCAATCAGCACGACCAGGCCTGCTGTTTAAACTAAAAATTAGTCAATTCAAAAAGAATCTCAATTTTACACTAGCATCTAGATATGTCTGCCATCTGAGTATCCAAATGTCTCTGTAATAAATATCATGGGTGAATCCATCTCAGATATTGGGCAGTGCATGTTATTAGCACTATACGATATCACTAATAGCAATGGTAATTTTCAGTTATGTAACTCCTTAAAATTTATAAATAGCTTATATATATAACCTTATTTTGATATTTCTGCTCACTTCATATTTCTTTTCTTTCTTTTTTTTTTTTTTTTTTTTTTGAGACAGAGTCTTACTCTGTCACCCTGGAGTTGAGTGCCATGGCATCACAGCTCACAGCAACCTCAAACTCTTGGGCTCAAGCAATCCTCTTGCCTTGGCCTCCCAAGTAGCTGGGACTACAGGCACCAGCCACAACACACAGCTAGTTTTTCTATTGTTGTTAGAAATGGGGTCTCACTCTTGCTCAGGCTAGTCTCCTGAGCTCAAGCAATCCACTTGCCTTAGCCTTCCAGAGTGCTAGGATTACAGGCATGAGCCACTGCACCCAGATGACTTGACATTTCTTGCCACCTTGAGAAATGGCAGATTACAAATTAATGACCTGTCAAACCACAGAGAGTAAGGAGGAGAGTCAAGATTGGAAGGGAGGCCTCTTCCCTCCAAGTCCATTTGTTCAATTTCTCATAGCACACATCACCGCCTGGCTTTGACCTGTATCTCCAACCTTGCTAGAAAATAGATAGTGCCATCCCTTTGGCTGAAATAATACTCCATAACCACTTTTCTCTACAAAGCTAAGTGCCTTGTTTTACAGTTTTTGAATTAGTTCTAAATTGTTTTTTATTAAGAGATTTCTTAATCCATGATAAGTTCAACAGTGTTAGGAAAGCAAATAAATATTGAAGGTTTATAATATTTTCTGCTAATTGTCAGCAAGTACTTAAACAGTAAATTAAGAAGATGTATACTACTACAGCCTATGGTTAATTTTATTTAACTTCAACTTTCTGCTAAACACTTTTCAAAATTATAAAGTATGAATGGTTTGTAAAATTTGAAAAGCACAGAAAGTAATTCCAAAACTCAAAGATTCCCATTCTTGAACTCCTGTTGCTCTATTTTCGCCCAGCCTCTGCATATATAACTTTTTCTTAAATATGATTAAGAGATTCTTCTTACACTTCACATTATATTCTAGGATTTGTTTGTATCCTCAGAACTCTAGAGAGTATCTTTTATGAAGTATTAGCTATGAATAACGATGACAAAAGAGTACCTAGTAATTTTAAAATTAGCATCTAGACATGAATGATATAAACTAGTTGTTAATTTTTCAGACAAATGCGAAGTTCTTATCTGATCATTCCAAACCCACTGCTGAAACAGTAATACCTGACAACCCGACAGTCCCCATCTTAAGGGACGAAGATGCAGAAAATGAAAAGGAAACCGTCGTACCCATAGAAGACCATTCCAACCATAAGGTAAAAGTAATATCATTATATAAATATCATTTAATTCTTCAAAGTCTCCATTTCAAAGCATGGTCAAAAATATTATCTATTCATGTTTCAGTTTAATTTTTCAAACTATGATGTTCACATCAGCTACCTCCAATTACTAGAAGAATAATGAGGATTAATGAGTTTTACTTCTTTGGCTAAGGTGCTATATAACCACTTTATTTTACAAATTTCAAATTCAGGTTAAACTGTGGAGAACGATAGAACATGGAGAACATCATAAACATGTTTACATAGTCATGTTTAAAGAAAAAGAATAGTGAATATTAAGTGTTGGCTTATGAACTGTTAATGTGATTACCTTATCATTTGTTTCAAGGCTTTACATTATCATTTGTTTTAAGGCTGAAAAATCTTCAATGCTAAAGTCAGAAGGAGAAAGCCATGAACAGTCAGCAGAACAGGGTAAGAGTGACAGCCAAGAGCTGGGATTGAAGGATCAAGAGGATGGTGACGATGACTTAAGTGTGCATTTTGGGTATACACCAACTGAAGGTACATTGGACCTAAAGGAAGATATGGATGAGCCTCAAAATGAACAACTCCCAGAAAACGACAATTTCCCTGCTTCTAATGTTAGTTCCTTTGTAGATTCTAACGAACAAGAAGGCACCACAAAGAGAGAGGAGAACCAAGAACAACCTACGAACAGTTCACATCATCAGTTGAACAGTAAACACAACCAGGACCCAAGGGACCAAGGAAACCAAGAGCAGGATCCAAATATTTCCAATGGAGAAGAGGAGAGAAAAGAGCCAGGTGATGTTGGTACCCACGTTGATCAAGAAAAGGAGCGTGAATTTTCCCAGGAGCATCCTCATAGCAAGCAGGAAGACAGTGATACCCAATCTGATGATATTTTAGAAGGATCTGATCCACCAACTCAAGTAAGCAAGTTGCAGAAGGAAGGACCGGAACAGAGTGACCCAGAACAAGAGAGCAACTCCAATGTAGGAACAGAAGAGGGAAATCCATCAGACATCCATGAGCACAGTCAAGAACCTGAAGGGCAGAGCCGGGAGGGCACAGCTGGCCTCGAAGTTGTCAGCAGCTATGACGGGATGGATAAAAAGACTGTTTCTGAGGCTTTGCTTACGGAACCCACTGATGATGATAACATCATGCTCCAAAATCCCGGGGATGACGATGGGAGTGATGATGGCTCCAGACACACCGCAGGTGATGACTCCTTCATCCCAAGCCAGGCCTTCATAGAGGCTGAAAGAGCTCGATCCAATGACTATCACAGGAAGCTTGAGGAGCAAAGAGGAAGAGGAGAAGAGAATGAAAGTGCAGGTGCCAGTGGGCCTGCAGAGCACCCAGAGGTAAGGCCATTACAGTGGTGCTTGTCCAACAAAGTCAGCATTACCAATGAACTTTCCTCTATGCTCTCTCAATCTCTTATGTGTGTATCTATCAGTACATCACTAAAATGTATGGCAATTATTTATTTAAATTGATCCCCATCATCAGGCTGACGCTGCCTATTTTATTTGAGTTCCCCTAGAAGCAGACCCCAGATTTGAAAAGTGCATGGAACAAAAATAGAAGACGGGAGAAATATTATAGAGAAAGAAAGGAAACAAATAAAAGGACCATCACTAAAGCCATGTAGAGAGAATTCCTTAGAATTTTTCCATTTGGGGAGGGAGGGAGCTAGAACATTGACTTTAGCTGAGGATTGCTGCAGGAGGTATTATTCGCCTAGCACTTCCTGTCCATCCTTTGGGCAGGCCAAGTAGGTTTCCATGGTTTTCTAGACACAGAAATATAGATGCTGGCAATTCAAAGTCCCTGGAGTTAGCTGGGAAGATCAATTATCTAGAGGATGGGAGAACCTGCTAAGACACTGCTTTCACACCTTGAAAGCAGGTGTGAGGTTGTATTCGAGTTCAATCACCAGCATCTAACAAAATGACTCAGGCATTAACAAATCCAGCAATATTCGTTGAAAGATGAAGGTACTACTTTATTAAGCAAACACATACCAAAACGATAATCTGGAAACTGCAGCTGGGTGGGATGAAGGAGGAAGCATCTTGCTATTCAGTTGTTTAGTCACTTGGAGCTTTCATGCCAAGCCCAAGCAGCCACCCTCCAGGAGGACTAGGCACGGCTTTTGGTGAGCAAGGTCAATAGTAAACTGAATTACTGAGAATGCTGTTGCCATGTTAAGGTAGGAGTTTTCTTACACTTTTAAAACCTGGTGAGAAAACTTTGCTAACAACTTCATAGAGATGACAACCAATGCAACCCTGCCTTAACCACAGAATCACAAGATAATACTACACTTCGAGGGATTTCCCAAATCCAAAGGGTAGATTCTAAGTCTTAATGAGTAACCCCCCACCCCATACTAAATCCAACTGATGAAGATAGAAACAAGGCCTGTTTTCTGAGGACTACCATCAATCTCCACAATTGCAACTGGTTTCCCTTTTTGAGATCTGAAATTATTTGGGCATAAAAACCCTGAAATTTTGCACAGTGGGAATATAAATTAAGTAATGGCTCTCCCTTAATAGATTTAACCTCCACTTTATTATTCAAAAGGTGAAGAAAGCAGAGAGATCCTCAAATGGAGATGACATGTCCAGCGAAGGGAACACGAGGGTGCCTGGTGTTGGTGAGTGTGCCCCAAGAAACTGCTTGTGATCAAGGAAGAAGTGGCATCTGCCACTGGGGACTTGTCCCTCCCTTCCTTCATATTACGGTGATCCTCCCCCATAAACTGTTGATAGTTGCTTGAGCATATTTGATCTACAACTATGGGTAAAAGTGTTTACAAACTGGAAGTTCTCTAGAGATATTAGTGAAAAAGCTAGAATTCTTTTTCTCTAAATCGTTTGCTTCTGACAAGAATTAATTCCCTTATAAGTAGAAATCAAATTAATTGTCAGAATGAATTTGCATTCAAATACTCAGTTTAGCTTTGTCCATGATTCCTGTTCAAACTTTCCTGCTAGATGCTTGCCTGAGCTTCCAGTGTAAAAGAGGGCACGTCTGTAAGGCAGACCAAAACGGAAAACCCCACTGTGTCTGCCAAGAGCCAGCGACTTGTCCTCCAACAAAACTCCTTGACCAAGTAAGTAGTCTACAAAATAGTCTTTAAGAGGCTTCAAAAGGTTAGTGATTTGAAGAAAAATAGTTTGCAGTTGAAATTTTTTCTTAAAAAAAAAAAAGCAGATAAGATGCACAAGTTATATAATATTTGACATAATATTGAACAGGAATAAATGCCAAAAAAATCAAAAAATTTCAACTGCACCATAAAAGGGTAACAATGGCATTTGAGCTGTAGAATTCATCTTAAAAACAGTTTAGCTTTGGAACATCTGCAGTTTTCATTCTACTGAGCTTATCCACAACTAAAATGGCATCACCACTGGCATAGTTTACTTGATTTCTTTTTGTATGCCAAATGGGAGAATTATGATTGTAATAGTCTCACTTAGCTGACTACATCTTTGGCACAGCACTATTTATCTATCAGACAGCCTGTGAGCTTTACATGCAGAGTCGAGTGTTTTCCAAGGAGCATTTAGCTCTCTCAGCTTTTTCTCTTGTTTATCTTTCCTAGGTCTGTGGCACTGACAATCAAACCTACCCTAGTTCCTGCCATCTGTTTGCCACTAAGTGCAGACTGGAGGGGACCAAAAAGGGGCATCAGCTACAGCTGGATTATTTTGGAGCCTGCAAATGTAAGATTAATCACTTCTGCCAACTACCATTACTGAGAGGGTTTGGGGTAAATCTGCATATGCCCAAATTATCTATGAACATATGTAAATAAGAAAAAGATAATGCAGTTCTGAACCCAGGCAGCACATTAAAATCAACTTCAGGGACTTAAAAAGTAAGAATTCCCAGGCCTTAATCCTAACAAACAGAATCCAGCAACACATCAAACAAATTATACACCACGACCAAGTGGGTTTTATCCCAGGATCTCAAGGATGGTTCAACATAC
>NW_003852434.1:2920097-2923761 GCF_000181295.1 Otolemur garnettii
AGACCAAAAATCAAATTACAACAAAGATATTTGTATCAGAATGTTTATTGCAGCCCAATTCATAATTGCTAGGTCATGGAAGAAGCCCAAATGTCCATTGACCCACGAATGGATCAATAAATTGTGGTACATGGAATACTATGCAGCCCTAAAGAAGGATGGAGACTTTACCTCCTTCTTGTTTATATGGATGGAAATGGATGTTCTTCTTAGCAAAGTATCACAGGAATGGAAGAAAAAGTATCCAATGTACACAGCTCTACTTTGAAACTAATTCATAGTTTTTATAGGAATGTCATAACCTAATTATAGCTTTGCAATATGGGAAGGGGGTGGGAGGAGGAGGTGATGGAGGTGGATAGGGGGAGGGAGGGTGATTGGTGGGGTCAACTCTATGGTTTATCTTACAGGGGTACAAGTGAATCTTTCTAAAAGCAGAGTATGAACATTTTAACTCAATAACTAAAAAAGTGACATGCAGGTTATGTTAACCAGTTTGATGAGAGTATTTCAAAATGTATATGAAAACAGCACACTGTACCCCATGATTGCATTAATGTACACAGTTATGCTATAAGAAATAAAAAATAAAAATCCCCAGGCCTTAACCATAGAAAATCCAGATTTAATTGGACTCGTTTGGAACCCTGGCATTGTTTTTTCATCTGTTTTTAAAGTAGACTAGACAATTCTAATGTGCAGCCAGAGCTCAGAACCACTGTGATAATGTTATCCACTTAATAACAGAGATAAAATCACTGGAATTTTGCCCTCTTCCCAGTTTCAGTTAAGCCCCTGCCAAGAAGTTTTATGACAGCATAGTCTTCCAGGAGTTTTTTGAAATTGTCTTCCTTCCCCAGGATGCTCTCATCGGGTCTGACTCCCCTTCCCGCTAAGCGATTCTCCACATTAGCGGCACTCACTAGCATTTCTGGTTCTCCTCTCTCCTTGCACACACACGAGAGGATGAAAATTTTCAACTCACTAGATGTCAGGTGTGGCCGTTTGATTTGCCTTGTCCTATGAAATATAAGCAAAAAATCATACCTGTGGGTTCTAGACAGACGCATGTAAGGGCTGATGTGTGGTTCTCCATCCTCTTTTCTCTGCCACCACAAACCTAAAGCCTCATGCTGAGATGGGGGCCTCAAAAAATGGTGGCGTCATCTCTGAGCTCCATCCCTGAGACTGCGGTGAGCAGAGCCCTCCTGCCAACATGTATTGGACTCGTAGAGGACTGCAAAATAGACTTTTGTTTCCTTAAGCCACTGAGATGTAGCATTATTTGTAGGCTAACCTCTACCTTTCCCTGTTTCCTCTAAAAAAATAGCTCTTGTGCCCTCCCCCTCTACATTTCAACTCTGGGTCTACAGCAATGATCTCCAGTGTTAGCTGCACATCAGAATCACTCTCAGAGCTTTAAAAACATCTGGATGCCCAAGCTCCACCTCACACTAATCAAATCAGAATTTCTCTGAATGGAAGCTGGCATTTGGGATGTTTTTAAAACACCTGGGAGCAATTTTTCTGTGCTCCCGCCAGGGTTAAGGACAGCTGTCAGGATAATGGAGCCGCAAGGGTGTTGCATTAGCCACCGGAAGGTGGTAAGCTTCTTGTCACAAGGACTTGCTGACTTGCTATAGCACAACATATTTTCTGCTTTTAACAGCTATTCCTGTTTGCACGGACTTTGAAGTGACTCAGTTTCCTCTCCGAATGAGAGACTGGCTCAAGAATATTCTCATGCAGCTTTATGAAGCTACCTCTGAACACACTGGATATCTAAATGAGAAGCAGAGAAGTAAAGTAAGTTATCCACAGGTTAGCTTCTTAGGTGTCTGTCTAGAGCAGGGGTCCTCAAACTTTTTAAACAGGGGGCCAGTTCACTGTCCCTCAGACTGTTGGAGGGCCGGACTATGGGACCCGGGAAGAGTCGGATGCTAAGCAGGACAGGTAGCGGCGGCAAAAACACCCAGTAGGCCAGATAAATGTCCTCGGCGGGCTGCATGTGGCCTGCAGGCCGTAGTTTGAGGACACCTGGTCTATAGGGCCTGAGGACACAAGGCACTGGGCAGGGAACTTCCAGCCTCTACATATGGACAGAAACCCACTCTGCTTTCCTGCACCTGGTTAGCCCACCTGTTTAACAGAATAGTGTTGGTCACTCTTCATGCCACAGGGTTTCAGATGCCACCAAACTACCCCATTCCTATCCAAAGGGCAGTGGTCTGAATAAAGCAAGCTAAGTTGAGTGAAGTTAACATAAATTCAGCACTTATACAGTCAGGTCCCAACATACTATTTAAATTTATACATTTTTATTTGTCTTTCGAGACCAGACACAGATGGATGATAAAAAGAAATTCATTACTCACACTATCAGTAATATATGAAGATTCAAAAGTACAGAATATTGATTCCAGAAGTTTCCAGAGGAAATTTATACATCAGATAATAACTCAGTTCATCCTGGGTGCCAGGAATCAATCTAAGAACTGGAGATACAGCAATGAACCAAACAAAATCTCTGCCTTAATGAGTTTACATTCTAGGTGATACAAATAACTATGTGTGTGTGCTAGTGTATGTTTGTATGTATACACACACATATGCAAATATATATGCATACATGAGATTATATAAATATATTCAAATAAGCCTTTATGCAAATAATCAAATCAGCAAATATACATTTAAGATATGGCAGGTGGAATGAAACATGCTATGAAGAAAAATAAGACAGGAAGACAGTACACATTCACTGAGTCTAACACTGCTTATAGGTTGTAAGTTGAGGAATGAGAAATGGAGAATTGCCACTGACCTTGATGGGAACTATTTCAAGAGGGAGGAGAGAGGGTTGACTCTTCAAGTTAAGTTTAGTAAGTGACAATTCCGTTACGCTTGTCTGATTGTCTGATAATCTTCTACCATCCTAATTCCAGGTCAAGAAAATTTATCTTGATGAAAAGAGACTCTTGGCTGGGGACCATCCCATTGACCTTCTCTTAAGGGACTTTAAGAAAAACTACCACATGTATGTGTATCCTGTGCATTGGCAGTTTAGTGAACTTGACCAGCACCCTATGGATAGGTAAATACCTTCCCATTAGTGGATTGTCTGTCTGACATAATCTAAGCAAAAGGAAGATTTAAACAGATTTAGGAAATTTCCCAGTTCCACTATAGACTACTAAAATGCCATACAAACATGGTTGGGTGTCCAAACACAAAGCTGCTTTTAAAACAGCAGCTCCCAGTTTCCCACAGAGACCCCTTCAACTCTCATTCTTGAGCCTAAATTCTCAAGATAATCTGATTGGCCCAAGTGGAGTCAGGTGCCTACTATCTGGCAGGATCAGGCACGGCCAATGGTTAAGAACCAGTCTGCACAAATATAGTGGCTGGGGGTACCCCTGTAGATTTAGAGTGGAGGAGGGACAAGTTCCCAGTGAAGAGAGAAATTGACATCCCAAAAGCTATCAACCTTAGCCACAAATAGTTTATTTCATTTGCAGCTTTTCATCAGTGTACCATTTATTTGGCATACACAGCAACCTCGTGGAAATAAAAAATGTCCTCAGGAGCCTAAATCTCACACACAAGCTGCCCAGTTAACAGGCTGCCATTCATTTCATTGCAGGGTCCTGACACATTCTGAGCT
>NW_003852434.1:2926202-2928122 GCF_000181295.1 Otolemur garnettii
TTATAAAATTCAAAGATATCCCTAAAATGGCTTACACTGTTTTTCCCAATTCCCATACTAAAAAAACCAAACAGACACAAGTATAGTTGCCCCTCCCCAACCCTCCCTGCATCACCATTATCAAAAAGGGAAAAAAAACCAGCTGGACTAGCAATATTTAAGCACGTTCTTTTGTTTGACATGTGATTTTAAAGAACAAATAAAAAGGCAAATTTGAACAGAGGCCATTTATTTAAGAAAACCAATTGCACTTGACTCTTCTTTTTGTGAAATTGTGGCAACTCTTCAGCGTGTGAGCTCACTCAGCTGTGCTGGGCAGTTGTCTGGGAGGAGCAGGAAGGGCTTAATGTCCAGTCATTTTCAAAACTCCTAATGATCTTGTTTGTGCACTGTGGTTTGGCCCGTCATTATGTTATTTGGAAGAAAGGAAAAAATTATCACATAATAAACCAATGAGGCAGATATTAAACATTAGGTCAGCACAAGTAAACAAGTTACTACTTTGAGATGTAGCTAGGGAAAACAAGACAAAACATCTCTATTTGTAAGTTACCCTTCTTTCCCTCAGGGTTGAGAAATTCACAGAATGAGAAGATAAATTGTAGCCAGTCTTTCCCCAAATTTTAACTGCCTGTGATCTGAACTAAACCTGCTCAAATATTCCAACTCCGGCATTAACTATGTGAATAAGGACGTGTCACTTATCCTTAGCAATAAGGTCAACAAAAAGAACATCTCTCATTTGAACAGCAGAAGATGAAGCGTATACGTCCAAATAGAAGTAAATTTATAAGCAATTACATTATTATCTCCACTTTACAAATGAAGCCAGTACTCAAAAGAAATGTGACAAAGTCCATAATCTCTCCCACTGTCTATGGCTAAGACAATTTGGGCAGGAAAATTACCTGGTGCTATTACAGGATAGTAGTTTAGTATGCTTCAAATTAATCTGCTGCAAACATTTGTTCAACAATGATTGAAGGGGGCGCGCAGTGGCAAGGAGTGGTCTTCTCTCTGCTAGAGGATGCCATCTTCTGCCAAAGGTGTACCAATGAGTTCTTTTACAAGCTCCTCAGTTGAAAACTCGATCTAATTGGCACTACACTTCTATTTATCTCTACTACATTTTGCTGTGTTACACCTTATAGATTAGCACACTTGGCACTTATTGGCTGGGGCCCCCACTCGTGGTCCCCAACCCCACATCTGAATTACTTGCACAGTTTTCTAAATGCGCATCCCATTGGACCACCCCTAAGTCTACATATTTGTAAAAGTTCATGAGCGCTGTTGATACCCTTCCAAGGTTGAAGTCACCAACATACACGTACCGCCTTATTAGATGGTTTCTCTGATACCCCAGCATTGTTTATGCTACTGCTCTGGCTACTTTCTAAAAGTGTTGTTTTCTGTTTTTTTACAGAGGACATAGATGAAAACCTCCTGTTTTGAATTAAGATTTGAAAGAACTCAAACTTTCCAGCACCCTCCTCTGTTCTAACCACTTCAGAAACATATGCACCTGTGACACCCGTAGATTTATATTTAGCAAAGTATTTGCATGTATGAGAAGACAATGAGAGTAACTGCTTGATACCAACACATGCACCAGGCATTTAGCACCACTTTGGAAATAAAACTTTTTCAGTAAAGTCAATATATGCAAAATACTCTACAGTGTGAACAGACGTATAACTTACAATAATTTCACTCTCTGCATCAACTTATGAGGTAATTACTCATTATAAAACTTGAAAAATTAATGCATTCCTTTGTTCATAATACCATGTGCATTTCAAGAAAGTAGTACTCTGCTCTTTTGTGGTTAACATGTATTATTTCGATATCTTAATAAAGAGTCCACAAAAATCCAAATGCCTAGGCAAGTCTATCTCCAGTTATTTCTTTAAACAATCA
>NW_003852434.1:2928403-2940172 GCF_000181295.1 Otolemur garnettii
CTTTCTTAATGTGGATTATAAATGTCTTAACACAACAACTATGAGAATGACATGAAGGCTATGTTGGCCAACTGGATGAAAGTATTTCAAATTGTATATGGAAACAACACACTGTACCCCATGATAGTATTAATGTGCACAAACATGATTTAACAATAAAAATAATAAAATAAACTAAAAAGAAAGAAAGTGCTTTTTAACCAAATTCAGTTTACAATGTGGAAGATCACACAGTGCTTGATCAAACCAATTCTAGCTTTTGTGCATTTGCGCATGTGGTGGGGGAGGCCTGGAAAAATTTCTACATGCTTCATCGCTTCAAAATAAAGAGGAAGTTAAAACAGATAAAGAACCGTGGAGTGTCTCACTGTCCCATGTATCAGTAGAAAGAGATAAAATTACTACTGTAAATTGATAGAAAAAAATGTGTCATATGAGAAAATCTGTGTTTTTATTTAAGTTCTTCTTTGGTTAACTATAATAGTAAAGGCTAGATCCCCAAAGTATAGAAGGCATCGTAACAGAGTTGTTCAAGGTCTAAGGCAAGACAGTAAAAGAACCTGTCACTCACTTCACCTACAAAAATTTGAAAGACAAGGGTTCTTTACATATTTTCCTATCTGAAATAGAATCCATCGATACAATTAGCTTTGATTATTTGAAAGAAGCGTGTTGTTAAGAACCTGATCTGTGATAGTCACTGAGCAAACGTGCCCCAAGGAATTCTATCCTAAAGATAGTTATGAAAGAATTCATTTCTTTATCAGAATAATCATCTCTGAGGACCTCAAAATTGTATGTGTTATCACTTTTATTATTTCAATAAGTCACTTGTTCTTAACCAGAACCACATCCCCCTTGGCCTTTCACAAATAATTAAGTTCCGTTTGATTAATCAAAATCTAATTAATATGCTTAATTTTTTCCAGCTGGGGAAATAATTTTATAAATTATTACAAATTTCAGAATGTTTTTTATGTGAAGCTGAAAAGGGTTTAACTAACTAGACACCAAGTTTTGGGGAATGGTGAAATTACATTCAGAGGCATTAATTAGACCTACATTATCTTTTACCTTCTGGCAACTTTTTAAAATGTTTTAAAATAGCAAAAAGTGATTTTAATGCTAACAACACCACCCACCCAAATATTTATTAAAATTTTTTATTTCATTTTGAAATGAAAAAAATTATTTAATGGTAGAAAATTTCAAATCTTAAATTTCTGTATCAATTAATGCTGTCACATGTCTAACTATTCAGAGGCAGTTTAATATTCTTGGTGGTTACTTTTAAGTTTTTAAAATGTAATACTATTTACTTTAAAAATATTTCAGCATTCTAAACAAAAAATAACAGAACGTCGCACATCTGTTTAAGTGTAGAAGGTTCTTGAACATTCATTGAGGCAGTGGCTCTTTCACTTTGCTAAAAATGAAGATTTCTACAGTACATTTTAAAATAAACAGTTTGAAATTATTGCACTTATCTAAAAAGACAAAACAAAAAAAGCACCAGAATCGAAACACTTCTCATGCCAGTTGACCCACTTTGTCCGCAGCTAGAAATGGCAGCAGAAGGCTGTGTCACTGTGTACAAAACAAGACAACCTAAAGCTAAAGGGATCCCAGCCAGTGTCAACAGGTCCAGCTCACAGCGCACCCCTGGAGCTACAGCCTCTCCAAAGGGCGTCTTCCCCCACGGCCTGAAGGCCAAGGAGCAGGGAGCGTTATAAAGACTATGCACATTGTGTTGAACGTACATACATTTGAGTTGGTAACTCAGGACTTCTAGCCAATAAACATATAGCTAACACCACCTTACAAATTTAAAAAAAAGAAATGCCAGAAACATCCTGAAATGTCTTGCCATACCAACAAGATGAGAACATGAAAGTGCCTTTTCATTTTAAAAATGTTTGGAAATAGGAACAACTCTGATACTGTTTCAGGGGGCTCCAGATACCCATGCCTTCATGTAAACCACTGACAATATCTAGAGCACTTTGAGACCACAATATGATTGTCATCAAATTTTGTAATTAAACCTAACAGGGCAATAGACATTACTGAAATAAGAGATGCGCTGGTGGCACCTGTGGTTCAAAGGAGTAGGGCACCAGCCCCATGTGCCAGAGGCAGCGTGTTCAAATCCAGCCCCAGTCAAAAAAATCCCAAAGAGATGCGTCAATTATGGCATTCCCCTACTCTAAGGTCTTCATAGGACACAGATTAAACAGCTTTTTATTCATCTTCCTCTTCTTCCTCTTCCCTTCCTCTTCCAACTTTAGTGGGATACTTTGCCTTTCATGGAACTTTCCTTTGGTCAGTAACATCCTTCTCAGACTTCAGCTTCTCTGCCTTCATGATATAAGGCTGCTTTTCCCTGTCACTTAAGTTATTCCACATCTCATCCAGCCTTTTGCCACTTCTCCAATAGAAATGCCAGGGTTCATGGATTTGATCTTGGGGCGGAATTCCAAACAGAACAGGAAGAATGCAGGCAGTGGCCTTCTGGGGGCACTAGGGTCCACCTTCTTGGCTCCCTTCACTGGTCCATGAACTTTTCACTTCCCAGACACAGCAGCCTTTACCTGCCTTTGCCATTTCATCAATTTTAGACTTCTCTTTCCAAGACATTTTTTTCACCTCTCAGAGCACTTTGAAAATTCTTCAGAATTGCCAGGGATCTCTGGGTTTTTCTTCTTGTGTTCTTCTCTGGACGTCTGTGCTAAGACGGCATCAGCAGACACCTTGCTCTTTGGTTTCTTGGGGTCACCTTTAGGCTCTTAACTGTATCGTTCACTAGTCTGGGCAGCGCAGGGCATAACGTGGGGCTCAGCGCTCCCCAGCCTCACACTAGCTGCCTCCAAGAAAGTCTCCTGGTGGTCACAATTTTTAATTGTGGGTTGTGTGTGATAAAGACACTACTCTAATCCCAACCAAGAAGATGAAGTTATTTTCTCAGTCATCAGTCTGTAAGCCTATTTCTGTGTAATGCTTTAGAAGGTGGAGTTCCTGGTCTGAAACCAGTTATTCAGTTCAGTTTGAACTCTGACTCATATCGCCTCTGACCATAAAGGCATTAGTAATGTGGCTTAAATACTAGATGGGCGCAGAGCGTCTAGGAGATAACACCGCTCCTTGAATCTGTCGCTCTAAGGACCATCTGAAGGAAAGGTAATTGAAGAGATATATAGTATAATTTGGACTGATTCTATTGTCCTAGATAAAGAATGTAGGACATTCTTGTGTTGGATAATTTAATGATTTCTAATAGGTCCACTTGTAGGACATAATAGAAAAGGAAAAAGGAAATTCAAGTGTTCAAATCCAGAAAAAAAAAAAAAAACATGAAGGGGGGCAGGGGATAAGTTGCTTAAATTCTGGCAAAGGAAAATAGCACTAAGATAAATCAGAGTTGAGTTTTCAATATATATAAAACAGCTAAAGAATGATTTATATTTAAACAGATACATCTTGCCTCACATGCTGGGGACAAGTCTTAAAAAGGTCATGATGAAGTTGTTTTTCTCTCAAACTCTAATTCCAGAATACAGTGATTTGCTTTGATACTCACAAGGTAAGTGATTTGAATTAAATGTGATTTTTAACAAAAATGTTTACTTTTAGAACCAACAGGTCAGCAAAAGGCCAGTTGATTCACTTTATTGAACTGACTCCTCTCGTTCTCCCCTTTATTCTCTACCAACCCGTTACACCCTACCAAATCTTTCCCATATTATTTCCTGAGAAACTACAACTGTCATTAAGAGCATCCACACCACACGGAGGCCTGGTAAGTCTCACAGAGCTGCAAGTCCTAGGAGAACTTATTTGTGTATTACATAAAACTTCTCTTCTTATCTTAGCCAGTGGTGATCATTTCTCAATAGTAAGCATGATGCAATGCTGGTGTTTAAAAGATTTGTGAGCAAACAACTTCAGGCACCAAACCGGTACAGGGTGTAGGGGTGAACTGTAAATTGATTAGAAAGAGCAGGAGGAAGTAGTGGCCTATGTTGGGAGTCAGAGTGTGCATCTTACCTAAAGGCATTCTAAACAGTGTCTCAAGTTTTCAAACTCTTCTAGACTTAAACAAAACCTGAAATGGAGGCAGGAGTTAGCCTGACTACTATTTGAACACTTCTAACTAAACAATCTATTTACAATAAGAATAGGACTTGCATGTGGGTGGGAGGAACAACAAATGATCACCTAACCCTTCGATTCCAGGCCCGACCTTCAGGATGAAATTTCTCATCGTGGCTGGCCTTTTGAGCACCGCCACTTCTCTGCCCATCCCCGTGAGTACTCTTGTCAACTCAAGGGCAGATTTATTGTATTTCTGAGCTAGAAAACATTTCCTATATCTCTTCATTTCACAAACAGAAATGGACATGGAACCAGGAGCTCACTGCTCTTTGTCAGTCCAAGGCTCTGCTGCAGTCCAAGCCCAGCTCCCCGTGCCTTTTGCAAGCTGTGTGACCTTGAGCAAGGAACTAATCCAGGGTTTCCCTGTCTACAACACTTTACAAAATATTTACGAAATATTCTCTACATATTGGCCACCTCTTTGTAAAATTTCATAATGAATGCTTTGTAAATAAAGAGACATTTAAGTACAACTTCCCATTTTCCCTATGTATGGCAAGTTTATGGGCGACCTTTGGGACACCCTGTACAAAATGAGTTATAAGAACAACCATATTGCTGCATGGAGATGACTAAAAAAAATGTATCCAAAGTACTTAAAGGTCCCAACTGAAACATAGGATACTCTCAATAACTCCTCAGTACAGAACAAATATTTGGCAGTGATGCAGGTATAAATTTAGCAACATGAATGGAAGTCTCATTTGTAACCCCCTTACCCCAAGCCATCTCATGTATTCTTTTAAGAAGCTCTTCTGTCTGTTCTTTGGAAATGCTCTGACACACTGGAGGATATCTACTTTATTATAGATTTGATTTTGCTGAAAGAAATATTCAAGATGATCTACGTTAATTACTAAATTATTAATGAAAAAACAACACTTATGACTGAATTATACTTGAATATAGACAGCATACAGATAAATCCTAAAAGGATTACACACAGATGAATCTTTAAAAGTATAATATTTAAAAAGTAGATTTGTATTAAAAGCTACATTCATATATAGTGTTCTTGGATAACAAATCTGTCTCTTTAGACCACTATTTTTTGGGGGTTTTTTCCGTTTTTGGCCGGGGCTGGGTTTGAACCCACCACCTCCAGCGTATGGGGCCAGCACCCCACTCCTTTGAGCCACACGCACCACCCAAGACCACTATCTTTTTTCCCAAAGTTGACAGGTGTGGCCATCTTAAGTTCTAAACAATTTGTATTGTCTGTTTCTTTAAGACTCTAATGCTTCTGGAAATGTTACAGTACACATATTTCATTCATTTTAAGATGTACATCATATATATATAATCGCCTCCATCTCTGAAATTGAGCTGTATCTTATAAACATGATGCAATGAAATATAGTGGCAGCTTAACAGCAGTGCTTTTTTTTTTTTGGTGACATGAAATAATGGTGCTGTTGACAAGGATGGCATCTTTCTTTTTTTTTTTTTTTTTTGAGATAGTATCTTACTGTCACCCTGGATAGAGTGCCACAGTGTCATAACTCAGAGCAACCTCAAACTCTTGAGCTCAGGCAATCCTCTTGCCTCAGCCTCCTAAGTAGCTGGGACTACAGGCATCCCCCACTATGTCCCCCGCTAGATTTTCTATCTTTAGTAGAGACAGGGTCTTGCTTTTGCTCAGGCTGGTCTTGAACTCCTGAACTCAGCAATCCACCTGCCTCAGCCTCCCAGAGTGCTAGGATTACAGGCGTGAGCCACTGTCCCCTGTCTAATGATGGCATCTTAAAATAAAACGAAATACAGTAATCCTAGAACACCATTTGATTCACCCCTATCGATCTTTTGCCATCAGTTGACCATAGTCATGCCTTCCCGTCTATACAAACGTGAACTCCGTACCTGGTTTGTGTTTATTAGTCTGAATAGGAGGGCACCGACCGAGTAGGCAAGAAATACTCTCTCTGCATATTTTGTAACAAAGGAGTTTTCAAAGGAGTGAGGAATTCTCAAAATTTACATTTGGAGGGCAATATTTAAATTTACACTTTTCTGTTCTCTTCACTTTGCATTTGTAAGTGCTGAGAACTGTATCAAGAAAACTGTTCATTCAAAGATTAAAGAAAAGATATGCATGTAATGTGTAATCAAAATTAAGAAATGTAAATGAAAACATTCTTTGGATTCAGGTTTAAAGGACAAAAGTACTCAGTGCACTACATAGTTGTACAAAACTAATTCAACGTTTCCCTGTTAGCTGCTCAACTGCTTTTTATTTCAGACATGAAGCTATTATTATAACAGTACAATGCTCCATAGTGGCTAATTATGCATTCTCATTTAGAACCAAGTCTCTTTGTAATGGATAATATTTTTCCATATGCTGTTTTACCTTATTGTTGTTATTTGTTTACAAGCTTGAGCAATTTGGAGGAAGTTCAAGTGAACAGGTAAATCTCTAGTTCTACTTTCAAATGATGTGTTCATCATTTTAGAAGTTTGCCATTGTCTGAAATGACCGACACCTGTTTCTTTTTTAGATATTTAGCTTTTACCCACCACAAGTACCGCCATTTTTCCCTCAGGTCCCATTTCCCCCACCTCCACAACTGCCTCTGGTAAGCATTGAGTCTGGGGAATCTAAAATTGCAAAAAGTATTTACTAGTCGGGATGACAGTGATGAAATTTTCCAAATGTTGAGACAGAAATAAAGGTGTGGAGAGATCACCAGGAAATCAGCTATCCAAACTCCTCTCCTTGCATAGCTTGTGGTGGAGGGGGACAAGGGGTCAGATTTAGTGAGTGAATCTCCCCCCAAGTCTTCAGCGCCCTCTTCCAGTGGTCTCTCTCTGCTTACCATTACAAAGGTCTTTATGCTGAATTACTTGGACTAGGATGAGCCTCCTTGCTCTTTGTAAAGAGAATACTAACTTTTTCCTATGACAGCCATTCTTCTGCTCTCACTCATTCACCCTGATGCTTTTCTTTCTCCTTTTCCCCCTCTGGCTTTCTATAACTTTTTGCCAAAGGTCAAGCAATACAATTATTTTGCTCTTCTTCTTGGACAATCTCGCCAATCTCTCCTAACATCTGAATTGTTATAACATTCTTTCAATAAAAGTAGAAGCAATGCTAAATAGAGTAAATACAGATAGGATTCATTTGGTTAATATTTACTGAGAGTCAACGGTGAGTGCTGGAAATACACAAAAGTATGAAGTAAGTTTACGATCTGATAGGAAGAAATGAAAAATACAACGTAATTTGTTAAGTGCTTCTAGACACAAATTCAAGGCTAGGATCAAAGACCTCACACAGAAGGCAGTATATCAGCCAGATCTTAAAAGATGAGGATGGGAGGTGCCTGTGGCTCAAAAGGGTAGGGCACCAGCCCCATATGCCGGAGGTGGCAGGTTCAAACCCAGCCCCAGCCAAGAAAAAAAAAAAAAAGATGAGGATTAGATGGGGCCTTTCAGGCAAAGGAACAGCAAGTGTGCTGTAATTTGGGAGAAGAATACAATAAAGATTGTACAATTAATACAACTGTGTAATACAATTTGAACAGTATTTAAGCAATGATTTTTCTCTAGCAATGATGGATGGATAGATGGATGGGAAGTTCACATACATTTTTTAAATAGCATTTTGCTTAATATCTTATCTGAATCCCTATCCCTAAATATTTTAAAAATACAATCATGATTTGGCATATTTTGTTTTCATATCTAAATGTAATAAGCACCTTCCCCTTACTTGTATTTACTTTCAAACTGTGTTTCTCCCCACTCTAAGTAGGCTCGTGGAAATTTGCCACTAAAGTCACAGTCTCAATGGAGTATTTCTTCCCCTTCAATGTTTCCACGTGTTCTAATTGAATCGTAGCCACTAAGTTTCTAAATACTTGCTTTCATAATTAACTGCAATTTATTTTGGTTCTCATCAAAGCTAGGTGCATTGTTTCCCTACTTTTTGCTGAAATTAAGTTTACTTATTTTAAATTGATGCAAAACCCTAGAGTCTTAGCTTATAATTAGAATTTAGGAGTCCATGTTAACATCTTATACTTCATTTTAATGTAAATCTGTGGCAAGTAAAAAAATTACTAGTATTTGAAATAGAAACTCTTCCTACCACCAGATGGCAGAATAGTATTTTTAAAACAAGCAAAGAAAACTATTACTGTAGAGAAACTAGTGGATTTGCAAGAATATCAACACTGATACATAAGACGGATTCCTGAACTTTAACCAATTAAGCAAAATAACCATACCTCTTGAAACAAAAAGGTCTACAGAATCCACTGAACTCTAACCTTGACCAACTAGAAAGTGAGCTCCCTAAGAACAATGCCCTAGACCTAGACATGTAATTGCTAAAAAAGTACTGCAGGGATGGATGGAGAGACAGATGGAAGGATAGGTGTGTGCATACATGAGGAAAAAGCCAAAAGAAAACTATCAGTTTATTTCATTCACAATTCACTTTTTCTCCCCTTTTTTGTAGATTCCAATTCCTTTTCCCTTTCCTTACAATCCAAATCAGGTAATTATATTTAAAGCTTCCTTTAAGAAAGTACTTAAATGAATACAAAACCTTGAAAACGCTTTAGATTTAATTAGACAGGAATTTGATACTAAGAATTAATGGTTAGCATTCTCTTTGGGGGACCATTATTTTGTCCTTGAAAACTGGACTACCTAAGACTTGAACCTTTCCATAATTGTGTGGATGGGCCGGTAAGAAGAAGTATTTACTTTGAAATCAATTGATCTGGAGATATAAGCTCCAGGTCTGACTTTTAATATTTTAGAATAATCTTAACCCTTTAACCCCCAGCTTCTTCTAGGACAGCAGTTCTCAACCTGTGGGTCGCGACCCACAGGGGTTGCAGCATTAGGAAGGTTGAGAACCACTGTTCTAGAACATAGTGAAAAACAGATGATTTACAATGTCCATTTTGCCTCTAAAATTTTATGCTTAAAGTTGTCATTAATGGAGGTAAAGTGCATTCTAATAAAAATGTAAATGTGTCCTATAAGTTTTTGAACTAGATTTAAGGTTACAGTTATGGTGTAAAAGAATTGCTGAAATTTTTCTTTTGAAAATATTTTACTGAATGAGTGTTAATTACATATAAGATTGATTCATTAAAATACTACAAAAACTTACAAATTATAGCATATTAATTCTAAACTTTTAATAATACTTTTATAATTGTAGGAAATAACATTATTCATAAATTTTTCTTTCATAAAGTGATACCAAATAAGTATTTTTTCCAACTCTGTAAGCATAGATTTAATGATCGTTCAAAAAATCCCTATTTTGGCTTGGCACCTGTGGCTCAAGTGGCTAAGGCGCCAGCCACACACACCTAAGTTGGCAGGTTCGAATCCAGCCCAGGCCCGCCAAACAACAATGAAGGCTGCAACCAAAAAAAAAATAGCCGGGCGTTGTGGTGGACGCCTGTAGTCCCAACTACTTGGGAGGCTGAGGCAGGAGACTCGCTTGAGCCCAGGAGTTGGAGGTTGCTGTGAGCTGTGATGCCATGGCACTCTACCCAGGGGAAAAAGGGAAGACCCGGCCCAAAAAAAAAAATCCCTATGTTTAGTGTCCAGGGAAACTGGACTATGTGTTTTCAGAGATGGTTAGGTTTGAAGGACGGGGGGTGCTTAAAATATTAGTGAATATTAATCTTAATAAATGAATTTTAGAAATGCTAACAATTCTCAGGCATGCTTTCATCTACCAAGCTAACATAAAATATATGACAAAATTCTGAATTACAGCTCCTTGATTATTTGATTGTTTCCTTTACTCTAGGCCCTGTCACCTAATGATCTTATAGCGGTAAGTATGTTCTGTCTTGTTAATCTATAAAGTCTATAAAAATATTACATTCAAAACTCTATATAAGATGAGCTGATTATGGTGCGTTCAGCCAAGATAAGCCAATGACTATCTGTATTAATTATTTGGGGATTAGTTCAATTTAAATATAAAATAAAGCACAGTTATTAAATCCAAAGGCAAAAACAACCTCAATGCATGAGAAGAATTCTACTTTTTATGGTTCATCCAAACCATAAACTAACACAATAATTTCTTCCATCATTGATGTCAGTTCAAGTAAAGAGAAGACTTGGGTTACAACATCAACTGCTTTAGGAAGGATTATTTCTTCACTAATGATGAACTGGCATATACATATAATACATTAAAGATTATCAAACCTAAATTCTAACAGGTATGTCTTGTAATAATTCAACTAAAGGGAGCTCTCTAATGATACAATAAAGTATGCAGAATCTTCATAAATGAAAATGCTGAATGCTTGAATAGAGTTACAAACATAACACTAAAATATATTTATCTAAAACACACTTTCCACAGACATTTCTGAAATCATGACACATCTCACAATGAAAACATCTGTTGAATCTGGGGTGTGTTTTTCTTTAACAAGCTATTATGAATGAAATAGGACCTTTTACAATTCACAGAACAGAATCAGGAACGTGTGATATTTCATAAAAATGTGAGAAAATTAGGCCTTAATCACGTAAGTGCCTGAGATAGATTTTTTTAGTATTCTTCAAAATAGACTGGTTGAAGTCAACTACCTTTTTGTTGTTGTTGTTGTTTGAGATGGTCTCACTGTGTTGCCCCAGGGAGAGTACAGTGGCATTGTCATAGCTTATTGCAACCTCAAAGTCCTGGGCTTAAGTGATCCTTCTTCCTTGATCTCCTGAGTAGCTAAAACTACAGGCACCTGCCATAGCACTTAGCTAATTTTTTCTATTTTTAGTAGAGATGGGGTCTTGCTCTTGCTCAAGATGGTCTGGAACTCCTGAGCTCAAGGGATCCTTCTGCCTTGGCCTCCCAGATGCTAGGATTACAGGCATGAGTCACAGCACCTGTCCATAAAGTCAACCATCTCAAAGAATGTTTTCAGTTTCCCAGAAAGATTACAGGCAAATAGGTATCTTCTGAGTCTAAATAAAATCCTAAGTCTTTTGAGTTCAAATTGCTGGTGTTCTACCCACAACTCACTCCATTTATTACAGTCTATTTCCAAAGGGCAAATTGAAAAAATGTGTATCGTATCTTTAACTAAACATGTTTCAGAAAACTAACTTTAATTATTATCAATGATTACAAAATTATTAACTTCACCCCAACATCAAAGTGGCTTAAAGAGCACTAGCCTATGGTCGGAAAGCCTACATTCTAGTCCCATCTGTACAATTAAATTAGCAGCAGGTAAAAGGTATGAATTTACTTCCAAGTTCCCTTCCAGTGAAAATATTGACTCCTCAGAAACATTTAACTCATTAAAATTACTAGATCTTTTTAAAAATATTGTTGGCGATAACCCATTCTAGAAAAGGATCCTAATAGAATAACTTATGGAATTGCTATATCTACATGGTGATAAGAATTTTTTTCTTCTCACTGGTCCTAATCAAGGCAGGGAGTAGGAAGAGGCTCTCCAAGAGAATAAAAGCCACCCCTTGGCTTGGCTAAGAAGCTAAGAACTACTATGGCTGGGACAGTGTTTAGCTTTAATATTCTTGCATATATTCTGAGGCAAGAGAAATTCACCTTTTAGAAGTGGTCAATTTGGCTCGGCGCCAGCCACGTACACCTAAGGTGGC
>NW_003852434.1:2940889-2946993 GCF_000181295.1 Otolemur garnettii
AAAAAAAAAAAAAACCTTACATCATCTAAATAAAACACTAAGTAATATAATTGAATTTTCCAATAAATATTATCATATATAAAATATTTTAACTTACATATATACTAAGTTAAATATAAGATAAAAAATTATCCCATTCATATTATTAATCATTGATTTTTCTTCTTTCACAGTTAATCACTGCTATTTTGAACCAACTGGTGGTAAGTCATTTATTTTTATGCTACCATAAAATACAAATTTGCTTAATGGATTGAAGATAATATCTTATTAATTTTTTTTAATTTTTAGGGCTTCTTTGGGGTAAGATTTTATTTCTGTGATTATACTGATAAACATAAGAGACATTCATTGACAGGAAAGGTAAGAGAACTCTTCATACATAAAAACATATGGCAGAATTAAACCCAACTGATCTACCCAAAGTAAAATTAATGGTTATAAACTGAATTTCCTCCAAGATCTTTAGACCAATTTTGCAGGTCTGAAAATGTATTCTTTTCATAACATCCGTGGTATTTCACAAATTTAAGTTTTTAAGACATACATGCAATATTAGGTTAAGAAATTTCCAACAGGGAGGTTTGCCTCAGGCTTCTTTCTGTCTTATGGACAATTCATACTAAATGAGAAAAGCTTACTCATTTGGTAGAGAACTACCAAACCTAGAAATGGTCTGATCTCAAATGGTCTGATCTCAGACCTAGAAATGGTCTGATCTCAAATGGTCTGATCTCTCCTTTACATTAGGAGCTTGCTTGGTGCAAAGGCTACAATCCTTGGACTTTCTACTTTCATTTTCACGCACGTTTGCTTTCATTTAAAATATATGCCAATTTAAAAAGTAGAGGCCAAGAAGGTATATTCCTTTTTGTTGCTTTTTTTTTTTTTTTTAAAGAGAGGAAGTCTCACTATGTTGCCCAGGCTGTAGTCCAGTGGCTATTCACAGGCTGGATCGTGGCACCCTATAGCCTTGAACTCCTGATCTCAAGCAATCCTCTCACCTCAACTTCCCCATTGGCTGGGACACTTGAACCCAGCTCACCACCAAGCCTGACTCTTTTTTTAAATAACAATTAATACATCTATTAACATCATATAGTATGTATTTTAATCTACCTTGAAAGAAACTAGATTTTCACCCAACAGTTTTTCTCCTAACAAGTTTTAGTGCGTAAAGTGCCTATTTTGTACTCTTAATCACTTCAGATACTTTTATCAAGCCCCCAAAGGCCACGAGAGAGAAATTAAGCTCTGCGTTGCAGACATACAGTTAAGGATTCAACTCAGCATTGAAGTATAACAGAACTACCTAATTTTCTATCCCCAGCCCACACAATTATACCAATATTAATGTATCAGCAATAAAATAACCATAAAATGGGAGACACAGGTGAAAGTGAAGGAATTACTGTGAAAATACCTTCATACAGTAGCTGTAACCTATATTGTAACTGTATTATCTATTTTGACAGAAATAACTCTCACGACTGTGCCAGAAGTTCTACACGGTTAGTAAAATCTCCAAATATCTTTCAAGCAACATTATGCAGTTTTGAATATTTTTATCAAAAAAATTTAATCACCTTAGATTGTGTCCAAGTTGGTAATTTAATCATGTGATGAAAGTAGGTATAAAAAGGCCAACTTAATTCAAAATGCTTTCTTCAAAGAATGTATTTGAATGTCAGTTTATTTAATGAAACTCCAGAAATTTTAGAAAATAATACCAACCATTGGAGTGCTAAGCATCAGAAAACATACTGTTAAATAAGAGTAGCCTCTTAAAGTGCTTAGAATTTCCAAGTTCCTCTTTAGCTACCAAATAGTTAGCTTTTAAGATCACTATGATCACACGTAAGTTTAGCATATCTTCGATTTGAGTTTGAAATGCTTTAAAAGCTCCAGAACCCCTGTTGGCAAAACAAATACTGATTGTGACCATTTATCCTTATGTTAACATTATTACCACTTAAACTGTCTGTCGGTGAAAACTCTGCAAATACTTTGGCTAACAAGGTTAACCAAATCAGGTATGGTCCTTAAATTTCAAGTTACCAATCATAACTGCATTAGGATGACTAATATGAGTACTATTTGTGTAACATATAATCTTCCAAACTGCATACTTAAATCATAAATCTTAGAGGATTCATAACTTAGCAGGGAATAAAAAACAGGTTTTAGAATTAGGCAGACTGAGATTCAAAGCTCTGTCCCTTGCTGAACAAAAACGTGAGCAATCTTTCTTCATCTGTGAAATGGGAATAATGCCACCTAATTTCACAGGCATTGTGGTGAGGATTAAGTAATATAGATATTCAGTAAATGGTATGTATTGTTACTCTTTATTTTACTAAATGTTTCTAAAAGAAAAAAATATTCCATATACATTAAATGTAAGAAAAGCAAATATGAAGGGAATATTGCCTAGTGATATAGATGTTTTCTAGGAATGTCATAAACTAACATTTTAATCTGGTTTTCCTCATTATAGATAGTGCTGGATATTTACAGTTTTCAGAAGATGATCTTCTTCTATCCCCGTGGTTCTCAACCTTCCTAATTGCCACGTTGTTACAAATGGAAAAAAGGGGTCGCGACCCACAGGTTGAGAACCTCTGTTCTATCCTATCTGTAGTATACTATGTTAACAGTAGTATTTTGCAAACTTTATATATATTCCAGTGAAAACTCAAAAAAAAAATCTAGACCATGTGTTTTAGTTATACTTTAAAGAAAACTGTAATATAGCCTAATATCTTTATTAATGTATCAAAACTATGTATTAAAACTATTAAACAATTTTTCAGAAAATTGCTCAAACTTTCTTAAAAGTTTTGTAAGTAGCTTCAACTTTAGAGAACTCGGTTCAGTTAGAAAGAAACAATTTCTTCACCCCAAACAGTAAAAGGAGAAGCTGACTCACATCCGAAGAAAGCCATCCAGCCTCTTACTCCATGAGCAGGTCATGCTCATCAAAGATACATCTCTTTTTTTTTTTTTTTGAGACAGAGCCTCAAGCTGTCCCCCTGGGCAGAGTGCCGTGGCATTACAGCTCACAGCAACCTCCAACTCCTGGGCTCAAGCGAGTCTCCTGCCTCCGCCTCCCAAGTAGCTGGGACCACAGGCGCCCACAACACCCGGCTATTTTTTGGTTGCAGTAGTCATTGTTGTTTGGTGGGTCCGGGCTGGGGATTCGAACCCACCACCTTAGGTGTGCGTGGCTGGCGCCTTAGCTGGTTGAGCTATAGGCACCGAGCCAAAGATACTTCTCTTTATTACATACCCCAGAGACCAGGATTTTATGGATTTTTTTTTTTTTTTTTTTTTGTAGAGACAGAGTCTCACTTTTTCGCCCTCGGTAGGGTGCAGCAGAGTCGCTCCAGCAACCTCCAACTCCTGGGCTTAGGCGATTCTTCTGCCTCAGCCTCCCAAGTAGCTGGTACTACAGGCGCCCGCCTCAACGCCCAGTTATTTTTTGTTGCAGTTTGGCCGGAGCTGGGTTTGAACCCACCACCCTCAGTACATGGGGCCGGCGCCCTACCCACTGAACCACAGGCGCCTCCCGATTTTATGGAGTTTTAAAAGTTAATGCCATACATAAGCCCTCTAACTCCTCCAGAGAGGGTTGAAGTATCCTGAAATCAAACACTCTAAAGTCTCAGCAAAACCCACAGTCATACTCGGGGGAAAAAGGCCTCCTGTCAGTTCACTGGGAGTTTACTACCACGGGAGTTTTGACATCAACTTGACAAAACAAAACAAAACAAAATTCTGTTTTACTTTAGCTCTAGTTCTACTCTCTAGATACAGTCTACTTTCTTCTTCAAATGTCTGAAGAAAAGACAACACCATGTCCCTACCCCCCAATGCTTTGCTTCAGATGCCCCAGCTACAGTCTAACCCAAATTCGGGTGGAGAGGAGTTAATATCATAGCACTTTCCAATGCATATTGCTGGGAGAATGAGATACACACGTCCACTCAGACAAGGCAGTATTACTTTCTCCCCCCTTCCATGTTTCTAAGACTCCCTAACACCACCAATCCTGTCCTTTCTTTAGGAATTTAATATTAACCACACACCTTTCCAAAACCCATTTCAATCTTTAACATTCCCTTCCTAACAAAAATCTCTCTCTGTTCCTATCTGATTGCAATTCCTTTTTGAACATCTATTTTTATTTATTTATTTATTTTGAGACAGAGTCTCACTATGTCACACTCAGTAGAGTGCCATGGCATAACAGCTCACAGAAACCTCAAACTCTTGGGCTTAAGTGATTCTCTTATCTCAGCCTCCCGAGTAGCTGGGACTATAGGCACCCACCACAACGTCTGGCTATTTTTTTTTTTTTTTTGGCTGCAGTTGTCGTTGTTATTTTGCAGACCCAAGCCGGGTTCAAACCTGGCAGCCTCAGGTTTATGTGGCCGGCACTCTACTCACTGAACTACAGGTGCCAAGCCAACATCTATTTTTTTTTTTTTTTTTTTTTTTTTGAGACAGAGCCTCAAGCTTTCCCCCTGGGTAGAGTGCCGTGGCATTACAGCTCACAGCAACCTCCAACTCCTGGGCTCAAGCGAGTCTCCTGCCTCCGCCTCCCAAGTAGCTGGGACCACAGGCACCCGCCACAACGCCTGGCTGACATCTCTATATCTCTGGGACTATAGGCACTCACCACAACGTCTGGCTATTTTTTTTTTTTTTTTGGCTGCAGTTGTCGTTGTTATTTTGCAGACCCAAGCCGGGTTCAAACCTGGCAGCCTCAGGTTTATGTGGCCGGCACTCTACTCACTGAACTACAGGTGCCAAGCCAACATCTATTTTTTTTTTTTTTTTTTTTTTTTGAGACAGAGTCTCACTATGTCACACTCAGTAGAGTGCCATGGCATAACAGCTCACAGAAACCTCAAACTCTGGGCTTAAGTGATTCTATTGCCTCAGCCTCCTGAGTGGGGGGGGCTACAGGTCCCTGCCCCAACTGGAGATTTTTTTTTTTTTTTTTTTTTGGCTGCAGTTGTCATTGTTGTTTTGCAGGGCCAAAGTGATTCTCTTGCCTCAGCCTCCCAAGTAGCTGGGACTACAGGCTCCCACCTCAACACCCAGCTATTTTTTTGAGACAGGGTCTCACTCTGGCTCAGGCTGGTCTCGAACTCATGAGTTCAGGCAATCCACCCTCCTTGGCCTCCCAAGTGCTAGGATTATAGGCATGAGCCACCATGCCTGGCCTTTATTCATTGCTCTTAATCTTTAATAACTAAAAGAGTGATTGAAATTTCCTCATAAAACTCATGACTCTAAAGTCAAAAATACATAAAGTTCCCACTTTTGAAATCAGCTTCAATAAGATAATAAAAAGCATAATGATAAATAATTGAAGGAAAAATCAAATGTGACATTAAACTATACATCCAATGGTGGTGCTTGTCCTAAAGAAGTCCAATGTGGCAGGAAAATCCTTTGGGCTTCAAAAGATTGAGGTGGGCGGAGGAACTGACAAACAAGAACTAGATGGAAAACAGGAGTTATGGCTGATCAAGAATTTGTCTTTATTCTGATTATGATTCATCCGAGAGCATCAATTGTTTAAATTTCGTTGAAGCCATGCTTACACAGAATACATACAAAATATGACCATTTATGTTCCTTTGACCAGAAAGCTGAAAATTCTGTGTTTTGTTTCATCATATTTATTAATTTTTATTCTGATGGAAACCCCTCTAAATGTAAATCATTTTGAAAGTGAACAGGCCCAGTGGCCGCCCTAAGTTGGGTGACCCTGCCTCCTTTCAGCACCTGCTCCTTTGTGGGCTTTTGGCTTCTGCAGAGACCAGGAGCTATACCCCCCGGCAGTCAGCTTCAGAGCCCTCACTCCAGTGCGCATCTCGTTTCTCTGTCACTAGTTTGATGAACTGAGAGTGACTGGCGTAAAGCTTGAGCTTCTCGCTGATGTCGACCCATTTCACTTTTCCAGCATCATCTCCAGCTTCTAGGGTAAGATTATCCATTACCTCACCTGATTAATAAAGAAAATCCACCATCAAGAAAAGGAAATTCATTTATTCATTTCTTTTTTAACACATCTCTATTTTTTTTTTTTT
>NW_003852434.1:2947182-2948751 GCF_000181295.1 Otolemur garnettii
CTCTATATCTTCAAGCATTCTTTCTTGAAGAATATCTCAAGATATTCTCAATAATCTCAAATCATCATTAAAACTTAGAATATTCCAAAAATATCCAAATTTTAACTAAGTTCCTAAATTTTAGGTAGAGGTACAAGTAAGAAAACTTTTCTCTTTAAAAAAAAACTATCAACTGGCTGGGTGTGGGGGCTCACAGCTGTGATCCTAGTACTCTGGGAGGCCGAGGAGGGCAGATCACCTGAGCTCAGGAGTTCAAGAGCAGCCAGAGTAAAGCGAGACCCCATCTCTACTGAAAATAGAAAAACCACTCCGGCATTGTGGCAGGAGCCTATGGTCCCTGCTACTCAGGAGGCTGAGACAAGAGGATCACTTGAGCCCAGGAGTTTGAGGTTGCTGTGAGCTATGATGCCACACACTCCACCAAGGGTAAGGGAATAAATAAAAAAAAAAAAAAATAGCCATATGATGTCTAGAAGAAGATACACCAAAATGTTAATGAATAGTGATTAGCTTTGGATAATAAAATAACGGGCAGTTTTTATATTTTTCCTCTTTATATCAACGATACAAGTTTCTAAAGTTTCTTATGCATCTTCATCGTAACTACAGCATCCAACCATCAATGGAGAAACAGAATTAAAAAGTAAACCTGAATCCAGAAGTTAAATTGCAGTAAGTAAAACTTCAGATAACTCAGTATCTAAACAGCACTCACTCTAACACAGTGGCTCCCAACCTTCCTAATGCCTCCTACTGCCACAATCCTCTAATACCGTTCCTTATGTTGTGGTGACCCCCAGCCATAAAGTTATTTCCGTGGCTACTTCATAACTGTAGTTTTGCAACTGTTATGAATCGTAATGTAAATATCTGATATGCAGGATGTATTTTCACTGTTATAAAGGGGTGGCGACCCACAGGTTAAGAACCGCTGCTCTAACTTCTTGTTCTCTACCGGAACTAATCATGTCTGAAGAAGGGTTCTTTTACTCCTCCTTTAGTCACATAATAAATTATGTAAAACAAAATTCTAAAAAGCTGAAAGAGGTCTGGTCTGACATGTGAAACGATCAGAAGTCATCACTCCCATGCTCCTTAGATCCGTCACAGAAGTCGGATGTGTTATGAGGTCGTAACACAGGTTATGTCCCCCAAACTGGAGAGACAGGCCAATACAGAGAAACACAGCTCACCAGCACCGAAGCCACCACTGCGCCAGCACCTGGTAGGAACACTTAAAGATGCAAACTGACCTGTGGACCAGCTAGAGAGAGAAAATCTCCTGCAGGTCCAGTCTTACCAGGATGGAGAGGGGCCCACAGTTTTGTGTTTTACCCTAGGAATGCCACCAGGTTCTCAGGGTGAATACCGGAGGAAAAAGTCCTTGTCTATTCTGGCAGCAAGAATGGCAACCATTTTGAAATACACCCAGAGCATTTCCTGCCTGCAAGGAAAGCTGTTTTTACCCAGGTCTAACCAATCCTGGAGAAAGGAAATAGTGGATTCTAGCACCCTCTAGCTTTCCTGTCTCACCTAGAGACGAAAGGGGGAGGGGAGCTGAGAAGACTC
>NW_003852434.1:2948864-2954641 GCF_000181295.1 Otolemur garnettii
GGCACGCGTCAGACCTTAAAAAGTCTCCAGGCAAAACCAACACCAGGGAAAACAGAAACAAAAACCCTAGAGGAAAGTTTTAGCCTCTGACACCTACAGCTACAGAGAACAATAAACACAGCAGAACCTCTGGCCAGGTAAAAGTAAACGGAAAGCCTTACACTGAAGAACTCTTTGCCTTAGGTCCTTTCACTGAATAAATCATGGCTGGCTTTCAAAAAACCACTCAAAGCACGCTAAAAGGGAAAAACCCAAGTCTGAAGAGACAATCCAAGCATTGGAACCAAACTCAGAAATGGCAGAGATGGTAGAATTATCAGAACAGAATTTAAATTTAAAGAGAGAGAAAAAGTGAAACAGGGAAAAACTCGTCAACTCTGTAATCAACCACTGGAAGATCAGTCATTGTTTTTAACTTCAAAAATAATTGGTTAACAAATTTATCAACACTTACGTTGTACAGACCTGCCTCTATATGACACTTGTACATTTCTTCTAAGTTCTTAATACGAGAAGGATGAGCTCTTCTAATATCTCGGTTACAGTAGTTAAACACAAAGTAGAGAAAAGGTGCTGGGAGCTTCCCCCAAGCACAGAAGGGAGAAGTTACAGATCTTCTAATCTTATCCCATTTTATTAGTGAAAAAACTGAGTGCAGGAGGACAAGTGGATTTGCACAAGGCCACCAAAGAGCACTCAGTTCTCTGACATGGTGCCCTGACTTTGTTATGCTACAAATCAAAACAAGTACTTAAAAGGTCATCCGTTTTAACAATAAAATATATTTCAAGGGGAGCCATTCAATGTGTAAATTAAGATCACATTAATAATTTTTGTTTTGTTTTAGGTTTTTTTGAGAGAGTGTCACTCTGTTGCCTAGGCTATAGTGTTGTGGCATCAGCCTAGCTCACAGCAACCTCAGACTCCTGCATTCAAGCAATCCTCCTGCATGAGCCTCTGAAGTTGCTGGGACTACAGGTACCAGCTACAATGCCTGGCTAGTTTTTCTATTTTTAGAAGACACAGGGTGTCAGTCTTACTCAGGTTGGTTTCAAACTCCTGGCCTCAAGCAAGCCACCCACCTTGGCTTCCCAGAGTGCTAAATTTATAGATGTGAGCCACCCTGCCTGTCTCAAATTAATTAATTAAGATAATAGATTTCCTTTCTCTTTTTTAATAACGGATATGAAAAATTTAAAATCCATGGGCCAGATAAAGCCTTCATTTAAAACATTTGCAGTACTTGGAATTATTTTTGTATTGTTTAGTGTTTTACCAATCCATGCTTACTATAAAAATATTTCAAACAGTAAAATACAAATCTAATTTCCTTTATAGTTGCCATACTTCCTACCTAAATCCCCAATTGTTTTTGTTTTACAAAAATGAAATTTTACTACACAAATAATCTTACAACTTTAAAGTACATAATTTTAGCTCATAAATTCAATCTTAATTTTGTATGTTACCAAATAATTAAATTTAGTCACTGGTGATAACATTTTTGAAGCTTTCTTCTACGTATCCTGTTAATACCAATAATTTTTGCTTTCATATAAATAAAATCCTAAAATCAATAGTTAACTGGCTTAAGATATTCTAATAGTCTTGATTTAATCATGCCCTACTAGTCTAGGGGCTTACATTGATCCTTTAACCTCAGTCAGTTTAGCAAACATAAATACAAAATTACCTGTTTCATCATGGTAATTCACAGCTTCTGTCTCCATCCATGCATTATCAGTGTTTCGAGGATCATCAACATATCCCTTATATATCTATTTTTGAAAGGAGACATTTTTTTTTTATTTCAACATATAATGATGTAGGAATATGGCAGAAAAGGTGAGCTAAGAGACCCTACAAGCAGCCACGTGAACAAGGAAGCCACAAGCAAGTCGCTGCCTAGGACCACTCGAGGACAGGGGAATTGCTAAGCAGGATACCCTACAAACTGCTTGCATTTCCCCTTCCGTGACAACACTTTATGACTAAACTTTACGGCCTGACAGCGAGTCCATGTTGGTCATGTATGGCTGTTTCCTTATGAGGTTTTTCAACATTTAAAAAGGTTACCAGCGTCCCATAACACATTCCTCCCCCTACTCTGTCTGTGCAGTAGGGTCTGCTGTCTGTCTCTCTCCGTCCTCTCCTTATTGCTGGGTGGCTTGCTTTCAAACTCATTCCCACGTGAAGGCAAGAACCCACCAGTGAGCTCACCCTCCCTTCACTGAGCACCCCGGCATCGGCAGCAGAGAGGAGGGGAGACACACGTTACCGTCGCCAGAATCAGAAACAGGAACATCCTGCCGCACAGCAGCGTGAACACTCTCCACGCTGCTCAACTGGACACTTATTGGTTCAGATGGGAAATGTCATGTTGTGTTTCTCAGCAATGTATTTTTTTAAAAAAAGGTAAATATCATAGAACCTTTACTGTAGTATTCCACACACTTGTTTCAAATTTCCCAGGGATTCATATTCTCTTTTGAGGACGCGTCAAATCCACTACTCAGACTCTAATTTCAGATTTGAGAATAGTCAGATTTAGGCCACATGATTTTTAAAAAGTGTACATAATTTGGCTGGGGGCAGTGGCTCACACCTATAATCCTAGTACCCTGGGAGGTCGACGCAGGAGGATCGCTTGAGCTCAGGAGTTCAAGACCAGCCTGAGCAAGACCCCCTCTCTACTAAACATGTGGTGTAGACACATGTTATGGTGGGCACCTGGAGTCCCAGCTCCTCAGATGGCTAAGCCCAGGAGCTTGAGGTTGCTGTGAGCCTGGGCAACACAGTGAGATTCTATCTCCAAAAAAATAAAAATAAAAACTTAAAAAAAAGGTACACACTTTATGTATTTTTATATTTTAATAATTTCTGTGATTAGAGTTTCAGAAACACAAAGGTAGACGATTCTAGTTAAACAAAGGTGATCTATAAATAAAACTAAGTTGACAGGTAAGATTTGGATCTAGTCATCTAACTAACATGACCAAAACAAATCTGGAGAACATAAATAATTAAGAAATCCCAATTCTGAAAAGAGAATAAAGCAATTCAAACAAAAGCCAACAAAGGTGAAAAGAAAATCTATTCTTTTCCTCAGCAGTACTACACATATCCCTTATAAGGTTATTTATTAAAAATCACAGATCTAATACAGACAAAACAGACATGAGACTTAAATGGTTGTCAACCAGAAAAACTCTGTATATCATTTAATATGTAAATGTCCTTTCAGAGAGAGTTGAATTCATGCAAAAGAAAAAGGTTTTCTATTGAATGGGTACTCAGCATGTAAGAAAATAGTTTCTCACATGTAAAGAAAAACTAGGAGGAAAAAATGATTATAATAAATGATACAATTAACCTAAAGTTGAGCATAAAACTTTAAATATAATAGAAATCTACTTAGAGTGAAGATCTAGACTTTGTTTTCATAACTACATTTGAAATCAAATATACAAGTATTCCACTTCACTTAGAGAAGGGTCTACTAGATTTACAGGCAAACTTTGAATCATTTTCTTTAATCCAAAGGACCAAATCCCCTCTAGGAACCACCATGTCTTACCACGAGATGTTCTTGGCTGAAGAGTTTGTGCAACTGTTCCTCTATTTCTCTCTTCTCTGCACTAGATTTCTGCAAGGAGTTGAGAGCTTCCTCACCGAATTCTCTTTTCAGTGTGGCACTAATCTTCTCTCCTGGATCCACCATCCCCTAAGAGTTACATTAAAAAAAAGGTAATAAGCTTTGAGTCACTCAACACATACTTATGGAGAGGTACAGTGGACATTTATGATTCTATCTGCCCATAAAAGTAATCCCCATTCCTCTGTGATATGTTCTTCTCTAAAGTAGTTGTAGCAGAAGCAGCCAATGTAAGGATACATTATACATATATATATATTTCTCTGCAGTGATTGGTCCAAGGCCAGCCTATGGCAAACTGAGCCAATCAAACTAATTTCCTGGTGTTTTCCAAACTCAAACTAAGGCAAGAAGGCCTTGATACAAGAAAAAAATACGGCAAATTCATCCTTCCCTCATTGTTCATTCCATTCCAGCCACACTATCTCTTCAGTATTCGCATGACATGCCACACATCCTCCCACCTGAGGGCCTTTGCACCTGCTGTTACCACTGTCAAGATGCTTTTCCCCAGATACCCACATGGCTCAGTCGTTTATCTCCTTCAGATCTTCACTCAAATATCTCCTTCTCAGGGAGAGTCTTTAACTTTCCTGTCTAAACTTGTGAACTCTCAAACACTTCCTAGGCCCCTGCCTTAAGGTTTCTCTTATCACCTTCTATATAATATATTTAACTTATTTATCTTATATGATCTGTCTCTCCTACTGGAACGTGAACACTAAAGAACAGGAATGTTTCTTTTGATTGCTCTGTCGCATTCACAATGTCTAAAATATTAGTTGGCAAAGATACTCAAAATACACTGATTAGATGAGTAACTCTCAAAATATCAATGACAATAGTTCTCTGCTTGATAAGAATTTCAAATTACAATAAAAATATAAGATCCTTTAATGACATAATTATGTTATTGCATTCACCATAAGTTTGACTATTTGACCCACAGAAATTAGCCTAAGCTCTTATCGAAGTTAGCTCAGATCTTTATTGACAAAGAAAAAAGACTTTCTTGCAAATAGTGGTTTATAAAGTGTCGTCTTCACATTAAACTACCTCTATTTCATAATACAGCATAAAATATAAAATCCTCTACCACACACATTTTAAAAGGCCACTTCAAATACACCACTGGTATAGATTCGAACTAAAGGCCAAAAAAAGTGCACCCTTCTTAAGGATATTACAGAAATTTTTAAGACTACAAGAATAGTAGGTAATAAAAGCTATCATTTATTATTATGGCTATGTCCAAAGTTATCAGTATTCAACAAAAAAATGTTAAAAATATTACCTGGGGCTTGAAGTAGCGGTTAAGCTCTGCGATGGGAGCCAACATTGATATTGGCTATATTGCCTACCACATACCAGGGGTTTATATGCTGTCTCCCGTAATCCTGTGAGGCAGGTATTTTTATTTTAAAGACAAGAGCCTGAATTCCATATCCCCCCAGTTGTAAGAGGAAAAACCAGAACACAGGCCTAGATCTAACTCCAAAGTCTATGTTCTTTTCTAAGGGTATCAGAATTAGACTCAGATTCTAAGAGCCTTTGGATGATCCTAAACTTGTTACTGATAATGACACTTCATGGCAGGGATGAAAGAAAAAAGAACTACTGCTTGAACTGGGGAGAATGGAAGATACATGGAGCAGGAAAAGTGCCCAGACAACGGCCTTACAGTAAGCATAAACAACTAACAAGAATTTGAACATTAACTTTATTTAATTTTAATGCTCACCCCTGGGATTGCCCATTCTCCACAGTCTTTCCTTTTTATTGCAACAAACTGTAAGATGTGTTTCCCAGAAACCGGATGGGTGATTTTATTTCCACTGCTATCTCTTTTCCACCTGTGAATAGTAATGTGAAATCATAACTGACTTACAACAAAGACAAGATTCTAATTCAAGCTTGAGACAAATTATAAAGGGATAGTTTTCTTTATAGCACAGCATATATAAATTTACCTCAAATCAGCTAGTTTTACAAGAGAACTATTGTTTTTTTATTAGAAATAGTCTATATTTAGCGCCATTACAAACCAGTACAAATACCTACATTAAATAAAGGATATTGATTCACCGCAAAAAAATAATTCAGGACATAAGCAGCAGCTTTT
>NW_003852434.1:2955116-2956531 GCF_000181295.1 Otolemur garnettii
TTTTTTTTAAGTTTAAGGATTCTTTCTAAAAGTTATTGGTAGGGGAAAAGACCTGGCAATATTTGCTTTGTTATCAGAAAAGCAGATAATATGATACAGTTTAGCTGATGTAAAAAAGGAATGCTTCTCAATCTTTATGCTCACTTTTAATAAACAAAAAATTCTATCCTTTGATTTAATTTTGCATTTTGAATTGCATATTGTTTTATAAAAAGTACAAAGGCAATGTTAATTGCAAAATATACTTTTTCTAATGACAGCCTCTTTCCCAGATATGTTGGCACATCTTTCCTTCCCCTTCCTTATCTCTGTATCAACGTCCACCCCCAATTTAACTTTAAGAATTGTTCCAATGGTCTCCTAGGCAAAAAAGAAAAGATAGATTTTGAACTTCTGATCTAAATCAAAAAAGAAAAGCCTGGGCTTGGTCCTGTAGCTCAGCAGGTAGGGCAGCAGCCACATACATCAGAGCTGGTGGGTTCAAATCCAGCCCAGGCCTAACAAAACAACAATGGCAACTACAACCAAAAAATAGCTGGGCGTTGTGGTGGGGGCCTGTAGTTCCAGCTACTTGGGAGGCTATTGCAAGAGAATTGCTTAAACCCAAGAGTTTGAGGTTGCTGTGAGCTATGACATTACAGCACTCTACAGAGGACAACATAGTGAGACTCTGTCTCAAAAAAAATAAAATCTATGCTCTAATCATCACTTTGGATGAGATCCAATGAAATACTGGTTTAGATATGAGCTTGTAGATTTCTTTATGTAACAGCTAACTACATATCTAAACTATAATTCCTCCCCTCAAAGAGCAATAGTGTGAGACACACAAGTAAATAAATTGTAATGTAGGGGCAGTGCCCATAAGCTCAGTGGATAGGGCACCAGCCACATACACCATTGCTGGTGGATTCAAACCCAGCCCAGGCCAGCTAACACAACAATGACAACTGCAACAACAAAAATAGCCAGGCGCTGGGGCAGGTGCCTGTAGTCCCAGCTACTTGAGAGGCTAAGACAAGAGAATCATTTAAGCCCAAGAATTTGAGGTTGCTATGAGCTGTGAAACCACAGCACTCTACCCAGGGCGACAGCTTGAGACTATTTTTTGGTTGTAGTTGTCATTGTTGTTTTAGCTGGCCTGGGTTGGCTTCGAACCCACCAGCCTCAGTATATGTGGCCAGCGCCCTACCCAGTGAGCTACGAGTGCTGACCAACAAGAAAGTTTAAAAGAAAAAATTTTAAGAGGAAAAAGCTCCTAGAATAAGGATATAAAAAAAGAAAACATTTTTGTACCACTGAATAATGTGTTTGTTTTAAGCTAAGTGATATCATAAAAAAGTCAAAAATCAACAAAAATTTAAAAGTTTATACAGGGGCCGGGTTTGAACCCACCGCCTCCGGTATATGGGACT
>NW_003852434.1:2958223-2959649 GCF_000181295.1 Otolemur garnettii
CAGAGCTGGTTTAAAGCTAATTTCAAAAAAAAAATAAAGCTAATAATTTCTTCACAGATTATTGTCATGATTAATTAATAATCCAAGTACTATCACAGTTACAAACACACCTTTCAAAATAAGCAAACTATGGGTCAAAATCAAATCAATCACAGCAATAAGTCCATGGTGAAGTTTAACAACTTAATGAACTAATACTGAATCTATCAAATCAGTAACAAAAATATTTTTTTTCAGACAGAGCCTTACTATGTCGCCTTGAGTAGAGTTCCATGGCCTCACAGCTTACAGCAACCTCAAACTCTTGGGCTTAAGTGATTCTCTTGCCTCAGCCTCCCAAGTAGCTGAGACTACAAGTGCCCACCACATCTGGCTATTTTTTTGTTGCAGTTGTCATTGTTTGGCAAGCCTGGCCGGGTTTGAACTAACCTACCTTGGTGTATGTGGCTGGTGCCCTTACCCACTGAGTTACAGGCGCCACCCAAATCAGCAAAATTTTTAACTTAACTAATTAAGTAATATCCTAAGAAGACTATCATTTATAATAAACTTATCCATTAAACTCAATTTACAAAACCATTCTAAAACTGAGATGGCAATTTAGCGGAGTGGTTAAAAGACTGAATTCTGAAGTCAGAGGGAGTTCCAATCCAAGCTACACCATCTACTAGATGAGATAACAGAAAGGGGAAACTTTCTGTGCTTCTGTGTTGTTGGGTTTTTCAGTGCAGCATTTCTGTGAATTTAGGGAGAGCCCCTTCTCACATTCTCCTTCCCTCTCTCTTCTTTATCCATCCCTTTTCTATTTTTTCACACTGATCTAATTTTATCATCATTCTATTCTTAGCAACCTGAAAAAAATTCTGGAAAATGTTCAATACAAGACTAGCTATTTTGGAAAATAAACACAAAAGATATGTTTATTTACTGACAACCCAAACACATGCCACCATTACATAACAAATAGCTGTCCTTTCAAATTAGAAGGATCCTCATAAAACCCCCTAAGAAAATTAAAAAAACAAAAAAAAGAACTGTTTAACTCTGGCAAGAATTCAAGCAAATATGGAAATTGAGTTTTATGACACAGTAAAGCATAGATCAAAATGACTTTCCAGGTGTTAAAAAGATAATTTATAATACAACCATTGCCTTCTCTAAAAGTCTTAAACCCAGCTAATGCCAGTTTATTTGCTCACCTGATCTGAGGATCTGCCCACCTGGGTCCAGCTAAGACAGAGAGGGCAGTATATTCAACAGGATTATAGTCCTGCCACTCAACGAGCCACCCCACTTTCTCATTAGGAACTTGGCTTCGTTCAACTTTTGAACCTGGGTAAGGAGATGTCCGAGCCTTGTTGTGGGAATTCTCTTTGGAACCGTTAGAACCAGACATGGTGCCGGTACTAAGATGAAACCAACAGGA
>NW_003852434.1:2959810-2962470 GCF_000181295.1 Otolemur garnettii
CCTGGGTAAGGAGATGTCCGAGCCTTGTTGTGGGAATTCTCTTTGGAACCGTTAGAACCAGACATGGTGCCGGTACTAAGATGAAACCAACAGGACGAAAATGAGTTTCCGGCAAAGGAAAAGGAAAAAATTTTCACATAAGTAACAAAATATATTAAAGAACCAACCTCAAAGATCCAAAAACACACTTTCAATTTTGAAAACTTTTAAAAACCAGAGAATCCAACTTTGATGGGATATTAGTATAAAGGTGCAACATCTGTGAGAGATTGCTTTCAAATACAAAATTTTTAAAACATAGCTAAATCTTATTAATTAGCATCTACTCACTGAATGTATTTTAGAGTTGAAAAAAGGACACAATCTTACTTTTGTGTTATCTAATGTGAAAGGGGAAGTTTGTTATGGAAACTTAGCCATAAAAACAAATGTTAAAAAAGCTGTTTAAGTCTACATAAGCAAATAAGTTTTTAAAAAACTAATTGCAGTCTAATATACATGTGTAAAACATGGCAAAAATAGTACATGGGAAGAATGGGAAAACAGAAATTCAGTACAGCAAAGCTCTTATATTGAAGTAATGCAAAATTATTTAAAGGTACATCGTAATAAATATACAAATTATCAACTTTAGAGCAAAACTTATGTAAAATTAAGAGGCATAAAATAATTGCACAGCATATGAAAAAAAAACCTTCATCCTAATCTTACAGCATATACAAAAACTTTTCATGTCTCCTCTTGCCTAAATGGCTTCTCATTATTCTTAAAATGAAAATACAAATTCCTGATGACCCTTACTATAACATGTAAAGTAGGAAAGGAGATTCTGAAAATATGGTAAAGGATGACAGCCCCTTTCCCTTGCTCTCACAGTACCCATCAATTTGCCCTTCTTGAGACAAACAGTTGATGGGGCAAACACCACTGGGTGGAGGTGACAAGTTAGTAAGTCAGCATCGTGTGTCTCCCAATACCACACACGGGAATATGCACAAACATTTCTGAGGTATTCCTGCCAAGAATGTATGACTCTGGAAGAAAAAGTATCCAATGTACTCAGTACTATTATGAAACCAATTTATAATCACTCACACTTTCATGTGAAGATAGATCATAACTATGGCCCAAGAAGAAGGAGGGAGGAGGGGATGGGAGGGAAGGGGGGAAGTTAGATGGAGGGAGGGTGAATAGTGGGACCACACCTATGGTGCATATTGCAAGGGTACAGGTTGGATCTATCAAGTGTAGAGTATAAATGTCTTAACACAATAATTAAGTAAATGAGGTGAGAGATATATTAACTAGTGTGATGCAAGCATTCCAAGTTATATATGAAATCAGTACATTGTACCCTATAAATGCATTAATGTATGAACAATCTACGTGTTTATGATGTAATATACAACAGACCCAGATGTTAAGGGACATCTTACAGAATGAAGAGTCTGTACTCTCTAAATAGGCAGTCATGAAAGAGAAAGAAGGACTCTTTCAGAGAGACAAAGACTAAACACACGTTACAACTAAATGCAATCAACAATCCGAGATTGGCTCCTGAACCATAAAGGAAAGTCTGTTATTCATAAGCAGTATGCCTGAAATGGTAAATTTTCAGAATGGTACATTACAGAAGAAATGGCAAAGTTTGAATGCTAGAAGAAACATATTTATATTGTGTAAACGTATAAATAATTTAAACAGGTGATTTTTTCTTAAAAAAAAGTATCTATCTACTTTCAACAAAGAAAAGCCCAGGGCCTTACTGGTAAATGCTGACAAACATTTACAGAAAAGTTAACATTAATCCTCCTTAAACTCTTCCCAAAAAGTTGAAGAGGGAATCCTTCCAAAGTCATTCTGAGACTGGCATTATCCTGATATCAAAGCTAGACAAACATCCCTGATGACTATTAATGCAGAAATCGTCAACAAAATAATAACGAAGAGAATTCAACAGCTCATTAAAAGGATTATCGTGACCAAGTAAGGCTATCATGACCAAGTAAGACTTATTCTTGGAATGTAATGGTGATCCCACATACAAAAATCAATGTAATATATATCACATTAACAGAAAAAGGAAAAAAAATGACTAGCTCAATTGATGCAGAAAAATTATTTGGCAAAATTCAACACTCTTTCATGATAAAAATATTCAACAAACTAGAGACAGGCAGTACATAATAAAAGCCATATATGAAAAGCCTGGAGTGTGGTGGTGAAAGACTGCAAGTTTTTCCTCTAGGACCAGGAACAAAGTAAGGATGCCCACTGTCACCACTTTTATTCAATATAGTACCTAAAGTTCTAGCCAGAGCAATTAGGCAAGAAAAAGAATTACAAGGCATCCAAATTGGAAAGGAAGAAGTAAAATTGTCTGCCAGGTTGAACATCCCTAATTCAGAAATCTGAAATTTGAAACTTTTTGAACATCAACAAGTGGAAAATTTCATGCCTGACCTCATGTGATAGGTCACAGATAAAAGAAAAAAAAAATAACCACCCAGGAAATAAATACTGACTAGGATGTGGAGAGATTTACTTGCTAGTAAAAACAATGACATCAGCTCAATGCCCGTAGGTCAGTGGTTAGGGCCCCAGCCACATATACCCAGGCTGGCAGGTTCAAACCCAGCCCCAGCCTGCTAAACAATGAC
>NW_003852434.1:2962684-2963603 GCF_000181295.1 Otolemur garnettii
ATCTATAAATGTACACGTACATACATTTAAGAGCATGTACTACGTATATACTATATTAGTATTCTATTGCCCCCATGACAATTACCACAAACCCAGTGGCTTAAAACAAGACAAATTTATTATCTTATAGTTCTGTGGGTTAGAAATCCATCATGTGTCTCACTGGGCTAAAGCTCAGGTGTCTGCAGGGCTGTGGTCCTTACTGGACACTCTCTCTTACTGGAGAAAAATCCATGCCCTCTTTCCCAGCTTGTAGAGGGCATCCCCATACTGTGCCTCATGGCCCTCTTCCGTCAGTTTCTAGCCAGCAACGCTGAGCCTCTCGGACCATTTTTTAGTAATCATATCATTCTCTGACCACAGCCTGGTCATTTGATAAAAAACAAACTCATGATTAAACCAGGTGCCCCTGGATAATCCAGGATGTTCTACCCATCACAAAAGTCCATAATCACACCTGCAAGCTCTCTTTTGCTACGTAAACCAACATACCCAACAGGTTCAAGTGATGACAATATACACATGGGGGGGGCATTATTCTGCCAACCAAAAATACCTATAATACTTACTATATGAGCGTGGGAGAAGGATCCATATCATCATGTTCTTAACACAGGTGCTGATGTGGACAGATGTAGAAAGAGGGAAAGAAGGGAAGAGAAGAAAAGAAAGGGAAAGAAAATGGGAGCCAGGAGGAAAAGAGGAGGCAGGTAGAGAAAGAAAAAGGGAAAGGTGAGAAAGAAAGAAAAGAGGAGGGTGGCAAAGATGGAAAAAAGAAGAGAAAGGGGGGAAAGGGAAGAAGGTTGGAAGAAGGGATAAGAAAACAGAAAGAAAAGGAAGCAAGCAAAGGAAACCCTACCCAAACCTACCAAATGGAGGTATGATCAAATTACATCAAAAGTATATTTAGATGAAATTA
>NW_003852434.1:2963932-2967742 GCF_000181295.1 Otolemur garnettii
TTTTGCTATGAACCTAAAACTGCTTTGCTCTTGTCTGTTTTTCAACTCTCCCTCCCCTCTCCTTGGCAACCTCTTGCTATTTGGTATCCAGTTTTGCCTTCACAAACGCCATACAGTTGTAACCATACAGCCTTTTTTGTTGTTGCAGTTTGTCCTGGGCAGGGCTCCAACCCACCACCCTCGGTATATGGGGCCCCAGGGGCCTGGGGTGGGGGTCCCACTCACTCAGCTACAGGCACCGCCCAACCATACAACCTCTTCAGATTGGCTTCATTTAGTAATATGCATTTATAAGACCCTTCCATGTCTTTTCATGGCTTGACAGCGCTTTTCTTTTTAGCACTAAATAGTGTTCCATTGTCTGGATATACCACAGTTTATTTACCTTTTCACCTATGGAAGGATACCTTGGTTTCTTCCAAGTTTTGGCCATAATGAATAAAGTTGCTAAAATATCTGCGTGCAGGTTTTTGTGTGGACATTACGTTTTCAATTCATCTGGGTAAATACCAAATAGTTGTGACTGCTGGGTTACAAGAGTACGTTTAGCTTTGTTAAGAAACTGCCAAACTGTCCTTCTCTGATTTTTAATTCTTTCTTATTCTTGTGTCTGTACATGCCAATCAAGTTGTTTCCTTTCATCACATTTAAAGCTTTTCAAACAATTGCTATCTCACTTTGCACTCACTTTATATCTGCAAAGCACTGTCAAACACTCAAAACTCGAGGAAAGCCTGACCAATAAAGAAGATAATATCCTCAGAGGAGCTGAACAATGTCAGATGAAAGAATAATTGACTTGTGACTAACTTTACTAAAGTGGTAGGTTCATTCATTATTTTCATATTTTGATGGCTTGCTTGCCTCAGCTGCAGTAAGATCTTCCTTGTTCAAACTAAACCCACACTCAATAAAAATGAATATGTTTGAATAGATATATGGATATGAAACACATGTAATTATCAAAATTAGCAAACAGATCTCAAGTATTTGTTTTAAAAAGCAAAATTTTAACATACGTTACAGGAGCCCTAGTCTCTATCTGAATTCTACTACAAACTTAGAGAATTGTATTTCAAGGTCTGGAGTAGGGCAAGAAACAAGTTAAGACCATTAAATAATGCCAAATAGGTAACAACAATCTTGTTCCACTCCCTCCAACCAAGTGCGAACAATGTTTTTTAATTAACTTGAAGCTCTTTGTTCTGTGATTTAGCAATAAAGTGTATGAATTTCACAAATCTGCTACACAAACAAGAGAAACTTACACATCTCAATGTTTACTTTTCTAAAACAAATTTAATTTTGCAAGATAAACAGCAAAAATTCCAACTATGCATCTTATCAAATCAAGATGTGTTAATGCTATTTATACACATTTCTGCTGTTTAAATGTGATAGGTATCAGAAGAAGAATACTTACACATGTATACGCCCTACAGTTTTTTATTGTATTACTAAATAGTGCAAGAAATTTCTTTGGCCTGACAGTGTAAATTAAGTAGCTGACAAAGCTCATTTTACAAAACAGAAGCCAATTCCTAAAACTGGCAAACTTAAAGAACTGGGATACTGACAGGATGCTTTGAAATAAAGAAACTTTGCAATCGTAATTATCTTCTTTCAGCTGGAAAAAGTAAAACAGTATGAAAGGAAATAAAATCCACAGCAGGAAACAGGATACCACCAGTGAGTGGCAAGATTTTTACCAATTTCAGAACAATGGAAAATGGATGGAATCAAAAGCTATTCCAACAAGAAGGGCTTAAAGTCAGTGGGCCCAAATAGGCAGTAGCATAGTAACATGGAAATTAGTCAGTCTTCCTCCTCCCTTCCCACTCTCCAAACAAAAAGTCCACAATGGTTATGGGTACCACAGGATAAAGGAAAAAGTTCTTCTTCTTCTTCTTTTTTTTTTGTAATGAAGAGCTAGGCCCCCACTGTGAATATAGGTGACAGAGAACAGAAGGGAAGCTTGGGCTAACTTTTCCATTCACACTGAGGGGATAAAGCTAAGATAGCTACACTCAGAAGAGAGCTGCTATATCTCTACTATAAAGCCTGGGCAAAAGGAGGGTTCCCAGTCTATCTACCTGGTCCCTGATCACACCTTCCTGTCTAGGCCAGCTGGCACAAAGAGCCAATAGTCAAGTAGCCCTCTCATGTACTGAAAAAGCCTATTATTTATATTCAACAAAATATGAAGATACCAGTATACATTAGATGTTTGAGAAAAAGCACCAAAAGAAGGAAAAAGGACCAAAAAGTAACAGAACTGACCAACAGTCAACACATTAATTCAGAAAATATATAATTTTTTATTCTAATTATTACCTTCATAGATTCAAAAGACTATATACATGCTATAATAAGAAAAGGCCGCTGCATCTAGGACATGTTGTTTACTGACTCAAAGAATAAAAAGTGCAGAAGGGAAGAAGAGAAGGAGGCAGTGTGAGATACCATAAATACCTAAATTTATCCATAGTCGAAAAATTAAAAATAAAGAGAGGGGTGTTGATAATTATCTAGCTTGGAAAGCCCATGGGAAAAGGGTATGGGGACAGTGTGGCGACTTTACTTTTCATTTTTGTATCACTTATAATGTCCAAATTTTAACTATGTGCGTGTATTAAATAATAATGTTTTAAGTTTTAGCCAGAAAAAAATGGCAAGGGTTAACTATCCTCAAACAAGTGCTAAACTTTCTGGCGATAATAATGTTGGAGATTTACGAAGATAGCAAATTTCAAACTCAAGAGATTAAGGCCCCTGCCATTTCCTCAAAAAGCAGATAAGATATTTTGGAGCCTTTCTGAAAACTCGTCTAACGGCTATAAAAATGCGGGATATATGCAAAACCTACGGAATCGGCCGGAAAAAAAAAACCCGGTTCCCAATCCAAACCCCAAATTGGCAGTAGCAGCCGGCACCAGGAGGGGTAATACCTGTACGCCGGGGCGCTGCGGCAACTCGAAGACCTGACAGTCACAGAGGCCAAGGCCACAGAGAGAGACACGGTGGCTAAAGCCTTTCCCAGGAAGCGTCCGGCCATCGGCGCCCAGCGGGCAGCTTCGAGGAGCTAAGTCAGTCTTAGCTGGGCCTCACCTTCCGCCCGCCCTACAGCTCCGAGCCCCGGGTATCTAGCCGGCACTAGGACCCGGCCGCCCTCTCCCGTCCCGGAAATAGGGTAGCGACATCTAGCTATAAACACAGAGACCAGAAGCCCTAGCAAAATACCAAACGCTTTCCCCAGTGCAACGAGGAGGTCCAAACCAGCCTGGGATGCCGACGCTCCCAGCGTCAGGTGCCGGGAACCGCGACCCGGGCCCCGAGACGTCCACAGTGCGTGACGACGCTTTACGGCCGCGCCGCAAAGCAAAGGGCGTGCCATTGGTAGCGCCTTCCGACTTCACAGTGCGCGCAGGCGTACTTGAGGCGCCATGCCCGGGGTGAAAAGCCCAGGCAGCGAGACAGCCAAGGTTTCGTGAAAGGAAGGGAAGCAGAAGGGGAGAAAATAGGGAAGAAATGGTATTTGGGAAAAGTCTGTTGCCCCTTTATTTTTAAGTATGAAGGGGTTATATTCCTAGTGATTTCTTGAACAATACGTGGTTACGCGAAGAGGAGGTATCCAAGAGACTTTGAATCCATGTATCTTGAGGTTTTTCTCTTATTTTTAAAGAAGTTGGGCTCGGCGCCTGTGGCTCGAGCGGCTAAGGCGCCAGCCACATACACCTAAGGTGGCGGGTTCGAATCCCCAGCCCGGGCCCGCCAAACAAAATGTAGAACTATTTTTTCAAGGTCTTTAAA
>NW_003852434.1:2967865-2979565 GCF_000181295.1 Otolemur garnettii
AAAAAAAAAAAAAAAAGAAGAAGAAGAAGAAGTTGGTTTATGCAATATATCAATTTCACAAGTTTTTGCCGGGTGTGGCCCTTGTAAACCCATGAAAAAGTTGTAAAATAGGCGCACGGCCTGGATAACAAATCCGAAAGGCAAAAATTAGCCAAACTGAAAGTTGGAAATCCAGATTCATTGTTTCGCTGGTGCAGTTCAGACACTGACATAAAACTTTAACCGTCTTAAAAGGCAGATTTACCAAATTTTAGCAGTGTTGTTATGAAAACTGCAGGACTCTTGGCACATAACGACCGTCCAATGCACTAAGAGAGTTGACCATGGCGTAATCTCAGTAGCTCAAGGCCTTGTCCCTGGTTTGCCCCAGTCAAAATTCCTGAAAAATCTCAGCAGCAGGAGGATTTACTTTTTGTTCTAGCCAAAACCCGGCGACTGGCAGATAGGTTTTTGAACCCCTATTTTTGCTTAAGTGCAAGTTACCTTAGAACCCTTACAATTGTAAATGTTTTCTCTACCCTTTGAGATATGTCTACCACCTAACAGTTTCCTTTCCTCAAGACTTGATTGGGGAGATAACTCATCCCAGGCCTAAACCCAGTGGCATGTGATTGCTTTGCTATCATAAAGATAACAGAAGTTTGTCCTGTAAATAAGCTCCAATTAACAAACAGATGGCCTAGTCACATCACCACCCTACCCCACCTCACTTCTTAAAATCCTTCACTACTTTTCCCCTAACATATCTCATCTTTTAAAAAGTCACCAGCCTTTTGGAAGAAGTGCAGAGGAGGTATGTCAAAAAAGGCTTTTCTGAGGAGGCCATAGTTGAAGAGAGATCTAAGGAGGTGAAGCTGCCAGCCATTGGAAAGTCTGGGAAAGAACCCTAAGGGCAGAGAAGACTATAAATTGAAAAAAGCTCTGAGGTAGGAAAGAAATAATCAGAATAATCAAGAAACAGAAAAGGTGGGCAACACCTGTGGCTCAGAGGAGTGGGGCACTAGCCCCATGTACCAGATGTGGTGGGTTCAAACCTGGCCCCCGCCAAAAACTACAAAACATAAAAAAGAAACAGAAAAGCCAATGTACTAAAGCATAGTAATCCAGGGATGTAATAATCTGCAGTGAGGCCACTGTGGTGGATACTACTGGCTGCTTCCCAATATCCATGCCTTGTTTCTTCCATGTTGCATGTAGAAATATATCTAGTTTTAAATTTTGCCTCCCTATACTAAAAAGGTCATATGGCCCTTTATGGTCAATGAGATGTACCTGAAAGTCTATTGTGTGGGCCCTCTGGGAAGGGTGCTGTGTTCCTCCTGAAAATGAATTGGCTCCTTTTGCAGGCACCTTTCATCCTTTGCCTTTTTTGCCCCCTGTGTTTGTAATTGGAGCTTATCCACAGGAGAAACTTCTGTTCCTGAAGGAGGAGCAGCTGTCTTGAGACCATTATGACAAGAGCCACACAGGATGGATGGCAGAATAGGGAACTTAACACCACTGACACTAAGTCTTTTATGGTTTCCTCAAGTAACCAGCTCTGGACTAAGGAGGAAAATAAACTTTATCTTGCTAAATGGCTATGATTGCATTTACTTTATGTAAAAATCCTGGCCCAAGAGCCAAATACGTAAGATCCTACAGACCACGGTGAGAAGTTAGGTGTTATCCCAAGTGCAATGAGAAGCCATTAAAACTCCACCAAACTTATTCTTCACAACATAGAGAAATGGGTGCTATAAAAGTGGGAACTGGATAAACAGCAGAATTAGGGTGGGAAATCAGGTTACTGGATTTTTTTTTTCTTTTTTTTTTTGAGACTGCATCTCACTGCGTTGCCCTGGGTAGAGTGCCGATGCATTATCATAGCTCACAGCAACCTGAATCTTTCCGACTCAGGCAATCCTCTTGCCTCACTCACCCCAGTTAGCTGGGACTACAGGTGCCTGCCACAATGCCTGGCTAGTTTATCTATTTGTAGTAGAGACAGAATCTGCCTCTTACTCAGGATGGTCACAAACTCCTTAGGTCGTCATCCACCCACATGGGCCTCCCAAAGTGCTAGGATTATAGGCGTGAACAGCTGAACCCAACCTGGTTATTGGATTCTTAATCTTTGCTTCCACTACTGACATCTGCCTCTTTTTTCTCATAATTCCCTACACCAGAAGCAGCTTCCTTCCCCCTCTGTCTTACTGCAAGGATTTTCTTCACATCTTACATGTTTTTTCAGTTAGGAAAATCCTTCACACTCACCAGTCCTGCTTCTTGATAAATTAATATATGCTGAAGGAATTTTTTAAAACCCTTTCTCACTTGACAAAGCCTGGCTTTCAAGATTAATGCTGTTCTGAAGACTCTAAAATCCTATTTGACAGTCATTTCTTTGTTCTAATTCCTATCTATACTACCCCCTCCCTCCCGCCTGAAACACTGAACTCATTATTTCAAGGGATGGACTGCCTCAGGGCAATAAGATATCAGAATATAAAAAACATCAAAAAATATTTCATGAGCAAGAGAATAGCCTAAGCCCAGGAGTTGGAGGTTGCTGTGAGCTGTGACGCCACAGCACGATAAAAGGCGATAAAGTAAAACACTGTCTCTTTAAAAAAAAAAAAAAAAACTATTTAAAATTTTTTTTTCAAAAATACTATCCCCATAGTATGTTTCATTTTGGCCATGCAATTTGGGTAAATTGTTTGACGTCACTATTTCTGCTTCCTCCCCTGTATAATGCAGAGATACAGTCCTCAACACCATAGAGCTCTGAGAACTAAAGATAACTTTTGTAAAACGTCAACAAAAATTGTTTTAACTTATTTTTAGGCATTTATAATATGGCACTTACCATTTGCTACACACTTGACTCATATTACCATATTTAATATTGACAGTAACTTCAGGAATGCTGGTGTGATTGTCTCTATTTTAGAGATGAAGATAGAGACTCAGAAGAGTTACATAACATCAACAGGATCACACAGCCTATCTAAAAAATTATAAAGCCGTGTGTATTAGCTCTCTATAGCTGCTGTAACAAATTACCATACATTGGTAGTTTAAAACAACAGAAATATGTTTTCTCACAGTTCTGGAGACCAGAGTTTCACAACTGCTTTCACTGTGCCAAAGTCAAGGTGTCAGCAGGACCAGACTCTCACTGGAGGCTCCAGGGGAAAATCCATTCTTTGTCTCTTCTAGTTTCTAGTAGCTCATTCATGGCTTAGGGTCACATCACTCCAATCTCTGCTTCTGTGATCATATTGCCTTTTCCTTTTCTGTCCGAGTCACATCTCCCTTTCCCTCTCTTTCATAAAGATGTTTAAGGTTTCATTTAGTGCTCACCTAGATAATCGAGAATAATCCACCACCTCAAAATGCTTAATTACATCTGCAAAGACCCTTTTTCCATGTTAGGTAACACGGATTCCAGGGATTAGGACCTAATATCTTTGGGAATCATTTATTCAGTTCACTATAGCAGGATTCAAATATAGGTCTGAATGACTATACAGTTAAATTCCCAACCACGCATTTGTTCACTAAATATTTATTAAACACCCAACATATGGCAGGTACTGTGGATACAGTGGTGAGCAAAGAAGTTATTGATGGTTGGTTTGGCTTTGTGAACCTACAAGCTAGCTGGCAAGATAGACATTGGTAAAAAATAATAGCACAGATAAATTTCAAATTGCAACACTGGTACATGGTGCTCTAAGAATTTAAGATAGGAAGATTTAGGCCAGGGTTGGTACCTCCTACCTGTAATCCTAGCACTCTGGCAGGCCAAGGCAGGGTGGATTGCTTGAGCTCAGGAGTAGGCAGGGTGGATTGCTTGAGCTCAGGAGTTTGAGACTAGCCTAAGCAAGAGTGAGACCCCCATCTCTAAAAATAGCTGGGTGAAAAACTAAAGATAAAAACTAACCAAGTATTGTGGCCTGTAGTCCCAGCTACTCAGGAGGCTGAGGCAAGAGGATCATTTATGCCCAAGAGTTTGAGGTTGCTATGAGCCATGACACCATGACACTCTACCCAAGGTGACAAAGTGAAACTGTGTCTTAAAAAAAAAAAAGAAAGATAGGGAGATTTCATCAAGTATGAGAAAACCCAACGCAGGGATTAACACGAGATCTGAAGGAAGAATAGGAATCAGTGGACATAAAATAGAGAGCAAGGAAAAACCTTTATGCAGTTCTGCTGGAAGGTGATCTGACAAATAAGTGCTCCGAAAACCAAGTTCCCTCTTCCCACTTTCTTTCAGGAATCTACTAGTGCAGCAGCTACACAGTTATTCGAACAGCTAATGAACCACCACCATGGGGCTGTATAGAGCTGCCCAGGTTTCCTGAGTCTTCCCAATGCTAGGCCACACGCTCTCAACATCTGTCTTCACACATCATGGTTCATCAGTGTAAATCTGAGTACATTTGTAATCTATCTTGCTGCAGCAAGGCAGAAACCAAGAATTAAACTTTTTGTTGTACAAGAGACAAGCATTCTTTTATTTATTTTTTTTTTTTTTTGAGACTGTGCCTCAAGCTGTCCCCCTGGGCAGAGTGCCGTGGCATTACAGCTCACAGCAACCTCCAACTCCTGGGCTCAAGTGAGTCTCCTGCCTCCGCCTCCCAAGCAGCTGGGACCACAGGCACCCGCCACAACGCCCGGCTATTTTTTGGTTGCAGTAGTCATTGTTGTTTGGCGGGTCCGGGCTGGGGATTCGAACCCGCCACCTTAGGTGTACGTGGCTGGCGCCTTAGCCGGTTGAGCTATAAGCGCTGAGCCACAAGCATTCTTTTTAATGTACTCAGTGTTCCGAGATGAGACTGAGACTTCATCAAGGACATTCAAAAATTCCAATAAACCATCTGTTAAAACAGTCATTAAGAAAAAAAGGTCCTATTGACTCTATCACAGATTATTAGGCAAGAGAAAGTTGTTTAAGGACAACCAAATGCAAATGTTATGTGCTAAATGACAGAGATTTAAGAAAATGCGCTTTTGCAGATGAAAATAAGCATTTTTCAAAGTCTTCACTGACATTCATGATATGAAAGAAACAGTCGTTCAAAAGATAGTTGAAAAGCACAATATGAAATAGGTTCCATATTTTTAGTCGGTAATTTTTTTCCTTGTGGTGAGTTCCATAAGATTGTGTAAGTAACCTCTCATCAATGTGTACAGTTAGAGAAAAAACTGAGAACTACTGCTTTACATCAAATAAAAACTATTGTCTATAGCTGCGGTAAGTAGTACAACAGCTATTTGAGCCAGGCACGGTGGCTCATGCCTGGAATCCCAGCACTCTGGGAGGCCTAGGAGGGTGGATTGCCTGAATTCTGGATTTCAAGAACAGCCTGAGCAAAAGGGAGACCCCATCTGTACTAAAAAATATATAAAAACTAGTTGGGCATTGTGGCGGGTGCCAGTAGTCCCAGCTACTTAGGAGGCCGAGGCAAGAAGATTGCTGGAGCCTGGGAGTTTGAAATTGCTGTGAGCTGTGACACCAGGGCCCTCTCTACCCAGAGAAACAGAGTGAGAAAAGCAAACAAACAAACAAAAAACCCACAACAGCTATCTGGACATAACTCCATAATTATGAGTTTTTGTTCCCATGTTAGTAGTTTGGGTGTGGCATCCTCTATAACAAAATTTACCCTTTTAACCATTTTAAGTGTACAATTTAATGACATTACTTAGTTTTGTTTGTTTGTTTGTTTGCGACAGAGTCTCACTATGTCATCCTGGGCAGAGTGCTGTGGTGTCACAGCTCACAGCAACCTCCAACTCTTGGGCTTAAGCAATTCTCTTTTCTCAGCCTCCCAAGTAGCTGGGACTACAGGTGCCCACCACAATGCCCAGCTATTTTTTGGTGGGAGTTGTCATAGTTGTTTAGCAGGCCCAGGCCAGGCTCCAACCTGACAGCTTCGGTATATGTGGCCAGTGCCCTACTCACTGAGCTACGGGCTCCAAGCCGTAGTGACATTACTTATTGTCATTCACATTTTTGGGCAACCATCTCCAGAACTTACTCATCATTCCAGACTGAAGTTCTGTACCCATTTTCATACTCAATCATAACTCTCCTTTCCCCTCCCTTTGGCCACTGGCAACCACTATTCTACTTTCTGTCTTTATGAATTTGACGAATTTAGATACCTCATATACGTGGAATAGTCATAAAATATTTTTCCTTTTGTGTCTGGGTTATTTCATTTAGTATAATGTCTTCAAGTTTCGTCCATGTTGTAGCAGGTATTGGAATTTTTTTTTATGGCTGTTATTCAAGAATGTTACTTCATTGTGCCCGCACTGCCCGAAACTGCAAGCAGTTAACACTCCATGGGGCAACCAGTTGAAAAATGGGAAGCTAGAGCCTGTATAAAAGCGCTTCCCTTTCATCCTCCAGGTGAACAATTCTGAATTCTAAATGGTTCATGAGAACCATGAGTCCCAATTGCCCACAGCAGTGACCAGATCAGTGTTGCACCCATGTTTTTCGTTTTGTTTTGTTTCTTTTTTGTTTACTGAATTTTAGGGGATGGGGGGATCGGTGAGGCTTGCTTTCGGGCAGAGAATGTAGGCATTGATTTTTTGTTGTTGTTGTTGTTTCTTGAGACAGAGTCTCACTATGTCACCCTTGGTAGAGTGCGGTGGCCTCACAGCTCACAGCAACCTCAAACTCTTGGGCTTAAGCGATTCTCTTGCCTCAGCCTCCCAAGTAGCTGGGACTACAGGAGCCCACCACAATGCCTGGATATTTTTTGTTGTGGTTGTTGCAGTTGTCATTGTTGTTTAGCTGGCCAGGTCAGGTTCACACCGCCAGCCTCAGTGTATGTGGCTGGCTCTGTAACCACTGAGCTATGGGAGCTTCTCTTTGTTTTGATTTTTATTCTTTCCCTGTTCAAACTTCACAGTTCTCCCATCATTTTACTGGGATCACTTCACAATCCCCACATACAAACCTTTGCCTGGGGCTCTGCTTTCCTGGGGCAACCTTGGCTAAGACAGTTGATAGGAGTATCTTAAGCATGAGATAATCAGAATAGGAATTTCAAACTGGAGGGTGCACCAGCCAGGGAGCAATAAAGATCTCATCACTGATAGTTGAGTAGTGAAAGCTCCTGAAAGGCAGCAATAACCCAGCTACTAATAAGGGCTCACTTGCAATGGATGGGGTGCAGGTATATGTAAATCTTTGGCTTATGTGTATGGCAATGGCTCTCGAACAGTCTGGAAACAATGATAAAGAGTAGAATTGCCAAAAAATAAAAATAAATAAAAATTTTTTTTAAAAAGTAGAATTGCCTGGCTTTGAAAGGCTTTAGGTGATTTGAAGAAAAAAAGTTCCTGGATCAGATCAGTCAACTATCTACTCAAGGCATGTAGTAAAATTCAGAAATCTTCCACAGCACCATTTAGAAAGAACCTTACAACATGCAGCTATATGGTAAGTTGAGCTAAAAGCCAGGCCTAGGATTTAATTGTGGGGGTAGGAGAACGTCAAAGAAGACTGAGTACACAATCTCACCAGGTCTCTAAACTCCAAGTTAGAGCCCTCATAGGAAAAGAGCCGTACTTTGAAAGATGGGATGGGCACATGTGGGGAGAAAAGTAAGAACCCTGTATTTCAAATTCCCCAAATTTCTCTAGGAAGAAGCAGCATTTCCCTTCTTCCCTCTTTGTAGATGAGATGTGCTTTCCTCACTGGAAGGTCTGCACAGACCTCACCTGAGGCAGGTGTTCCACTAGGTGGATTTGTCCTCCCCAAGGAGCTCTCCTGCCTTCTTTCATCACCTCAAGACCAATTAATAGGCCGGATGTGGTACTCACACCTATAATCCTAGCACTCTGAGAGGCTGAACCCGGAGGATTACTTGAGCTCAGGAGTTTGAGACCAGCCTGAGCAAAAGCAAGACCCTCATCACTACTAAAAATAGAAAAAATTAGCCAGGCATTGTGGTGGGCACCTGTAGTTCCAGTTACTTGGAAGGCTGAAGTAGGAGCATGGCTTGTGTGCAGGAGTTTGAGGTTACTCTAAGCTAGGCCGAGGCCACAGCACTCTACCCTGGGCAACAGAGTGAGACTCTTATCTCAAAACAAACAAACAAACATAAATAAATAAATAGTGGCCGGTTTGTAGCCCAGCAAAAAAAGGAAAATATAATCCCTCTGACTACTGTGGAACAGGATTGAGAAAGGGGGTGGTAAGTGAAGAGAGGTGAAAGGCAGGGGTTCTTGTTTAAGCTGATAGTGATGCGGCAAGTTATGAAGGGGTTCAGAATGCCCACTGTGGCATAAAAATTAGTTTGAGCTGAAAGCATTTGAGAATGAGCTTTTTTCCCCTAAACTCCCTATCTGCCTAAAAGCAGAGCCTCCAAACAAAACCCAGAAAAACCTACTCCAATTGTTCTTGCTGGCCTAAAGAAGGAAACTGATGCACAATTAGCATAAAAAGTTTATCTGAGTCAAAAGTGAAGATAGCTGGTCAGGACACACTTTTACTTTGCCTTGAGAAGTACTCCATTAAACCTCTGTTACAAGCAGGTTTTTAAATATAAAAGGGCCCTGGAAGTAAGAACAAGATAACCTAAAAATTGTACCCTCTTATTAATTTGATCTAATTAAAATTTTTTTAAAAAAAAATGAATATAAAAGGGGACAAGGAGTGGGCTGACACAAAGTTGTTTGATAAGAATTCTCTTTGACTTACAGAAATACCGTCAAATTGTTACTGTCTATGACCGCAGGCTTTGCTCAATAAGGAATCATGAGGCCCAAAACCAAGGTCTCTGATAAAAAAACAGACAAAGGATAAAGTGGGCAAAACCATCTAGAACCCAGATGACCACAGAAAAATGACTTCAGGTCACCTTCACTGCTCATGCCTTTTAATACTGTGCTTATAATGTATTCGCATAGCAGGAAATCGACGTAGACAGAAGACTCCAGGCACCAGTTGATTAGAGGAAGCAGGTTTATTCTGGCCAGGGGGTAACTCAGAACACCAGTGTGTCTCCAAAACCGAGCCCCCCCACTCAATCTCTTGCCTCTCTTTTATCCACTTTTCAGGGCGGGAGTGCAAGTGAGAGAGACATGACATCATCCTCAAGGTCCGGGGCTCAAGGGGGAAGGTCAGATTCACCTGTGTCCTTGAGACCAGTCAGACTACCTGCCCTCTAAGGTGATGGAAGTCCAGGGAAGTTACTAGGTTACAATCTAGGCCCTGTGTTTGTCAAGGAAGAAACATACAGACAACAGAAACGCCTGCTGGTTGGCTGAGGCCTACACAGGGCGGCTAGGACAGATTCTTTTAGTTCTGCTTTTACTTTCTTGCCTCATAAGCATACTAAAAGTAACTCCCACCAACACCAAGACAGTTTACAACGCCTCCAGTGGCTCCTGGAAGTTACCCTATAAGGTTTAAAAAGAAGAGGAACCCTCTGTTCTGGGAACTCCCCACTCCTTTCACAGAAATCTTCTGAATAATCCTCCCTTCACTTACCATTAAAGTAAATAGAAGGTGTAAAATAAGAATCTGGAAACTCAAAAGATGCTATTCTCTGTTGTTCAGAGAGTAGCTCCTCTGCCTATGGAGCAAGGCTTCCTCCTGTTTCTTGGTTATTTCAGTACATTTTTGCTTTACTCTGGCTCACCCTTGAATTCTTTCCTATGTGAAGCCAGGAACCCACATGGCTTTCAGGCCAGACCCCAGTTTGCCCGGTCCACTTTCCTGTCTCAGGTATGCAATCTTGAACTATATGAGTCTGAGTTATGATGTCCAGTGTATGGCAATGTATGGCTACTTGGCATCAGTTAGTCTACAGCCCCAGTAGCAAGTGGCTTCAAGTGATAATTACTTACCTCAACATGAAGTGAGATGTGACCGCTGTCACACACTGTCACATTTCAATGCCTCTCTAGGCCTGATTATTAAAGGGGGCATGCATTCCCAAGATAAAACGTTTCTCTTCTTTCTCATTCCCCCTTTTAATCAAAAATCCTTTTGCTTGAAAGTATTAATGATCAAAGTCTGAGTGTAAAGCTGTCCCTCATTACCAGGAAGTCTTATTCCCAGATAATCCCATTTCAAGTAGAGACAGGAGGAGGAAGGAGAAGGCATCTCACTGGGAAAAAAAGAGATAAAGTGCTGTGGCATCAAAGATCACAACAACCTCAAACACTTGGGCTGGAGCCATCCTCTCCTCTTGCCTCAGCCTTTGCTGGGACTATGGGCTTGCACCACCAGGCCCAGCTTGTTTTTCTGTTTTTAGTAAAGACAGGGTTTGACTCTAGCTCAGGCTGGTCTCAAACTCCTGAGCTCAAGCAATCTGCTGCCTCAGCCTCCGGGGGTGCTAGAATTACAGGCATGAGTCACTGCACCTGGCCATGATTTAATCTTTTAAAGACAGTCTCAAACTCACAGGCTCAGATAATATTCCCACTTCAGCCTTTCAAATGGCTGGGACTACAGGTGCACACCACTTTGTCTGTCTTCAATGAGGAATTTAAAGAGTGCCCCAAAGCTGAAATGGGTGTGAAGGAGCTAAGAAAATTTCACCCCAAAATTTGATTCCTTGGTACGTAAAGAATATTTTGAATTGAAGCCCATTCGTGATCAGACAGCATTAGAAGTCTTTCCTCTACCAACATAAAACCTGAGTAATCTGATTTAGAATCAGAAGGGAATGCTGACTTTCTTACTGTGTACTAATAGACCTGGCCCTAAGGTCATCTGAAGCAGAAGACCTGTCTCTTAATCTTAATCTACACATCAATCTGTTTCTACCATCTACACACTTGCCCCCTAGCAACCACTTGCTGCACACATAATTTCCACGCTCTCCCCACTCCCTTCTAAAGGGCATCTTTAAAAAAATCTCTGACCAAAGACTATACTTTCAGGGATTGTTTCTTTTCTTTTCAAGACAGTGTCTCACTTTGTCACCCTCATGACTGTAGCTCACAGCAACCTCCACCTCCAGCTCTTGGGCTTAGGCGATTCTCTTGCCTCAGCCTCCCCAAGTAGCTGGGTCTACAGGTGCCCGGCTATTTTTATTGTTGTTGTTGCAGTTTGGCTGGGGCTGGGTTCGAACCCACCACCCTCGGTATGTGGGGCCGGTGCCCTACTCGTTGAGCCACAGGCGCCACCCAGGGATCATTTCTATAGTTCGGCTCTAGAGAAGTCTATCTGAATGTGTAGAGCACCAGAAACCACGAGGAGGAAGCGCAGTGTTCTCTCCTGAGCCTGAAGCTGGCTCCTGGTGTTGCTTCACTGCAATTGCCACTTGCCATTGATGATCATTCTTCTTCTCGCCCTTTGGGGGAGTAAGAGGGAGAGAACGCAGTCTGAGTGGTTCCGGTTATAGCTATTTAAAAAAAAAAAGCCTCTGACCATCACTGAGACTTTGGGTCATCATTCTTGGATTTTCTTGTGATTTCCTGCATGCCTTCTCTTATTAATCTACCATAATTGTGAGTTGATCTTTCAGTGAACCAACTAAAGGGAAAAAAGGCCCGTTTCACTGTGATGCCAACAGATGGCATTACAGAGTAGCAAAACAGGAGGCCTCAGCTGTCACTAATTTAAAAAGCTGCTGTCATGTGTTGAATTCTCTTTAACCTTCAGAATACTATGTTTTAGGGTTTTTTGAAGAAGATAATGACAGATTAATCATTTGAGTAGTGGAAATACAA
>NW_003852434.1:2980677-2981080 GCF_000181295.1 Otolemur garnettii
AAAGAAAGAAAGAAATTAACACATTGTTGACCTGCAATTTTCAAAAGAAGCTATCCCTGTTACTGGGTAACTTGTGACTGGTCAGCAATGTGTTAATATAGAGAGTTTATTTGAGCCAAGGGTGAGGACAGCCACCTAGGACATGCTTCCAAGTTGTCTTGTGTGTATTACTAAGCTAATTTATAGCTACTTGTGCCAATAGCAAACTGCTTCAAGAAATGAACACATAGTTCAAGAGGGAAGCAGGATGTATCTGCTGTCTCATTTAGCTGTCTCTCTGGGCCAGTGTAATCCCAGTGCTTTGGGAGATTTAGCTGGGAGAATTGCTTGGGACCAGTCTGGGCATCACAGCAAGACCTTGTCTCTGCAAAAAAAATAAAAAATTAGCTGGACATGGTGGCAC
>NW_003852434.1:2981540-2983451 GCF_000181295.1 Otolemur garnettii
AAAGAGAAGTTTATTATTGTGCCAGCAAATGAAGAGGGCACTGGACTACAGTCTCAAAGATCACCATCCTGACTTCAAGTAGAAATACAGGGATTTTTAAAGGTGGAGGTTGGGGATTGGTGCTTGGGCTCAAGTCTATATGATCTTGTCCGGAAAGTTCTGTTGAACCATCTCCTGTGGCTTAAGATGATAGAAAACAAACAGCAAAGAACACTTTTCTGCCTCTGTGATTACTGGCCTTGAGCAGGAGTATTGGTTTTAATTCCACCAAAGGGTATGAGGTCTTAAAGAGACAACTCATAAATTCATTGCCCTCTTTCATTTCATTGCCCTTTTTCAGACCTTTACCTCTGTTACACATTAGGCTCTGGAGAAAGACTTGCCTTCCAGAGCACAGAGTTACTTACTGTTTAAAAATCAGCTCCAGTGCAGTGCCTGTGGCTCAAAGGAGTAGGACACTGGCCCCATATGCTGGAGGTGGCGGGTTCAAACCCAGCCCCAGCCAAAAACTGCCAAAAAAAAAATAATAATAATAATAAAATAAAATAAAATCAGCTCCAACAGATGACAGAGGGAACAGGAGGGGATGAGATACAATGCCCAGGAGAGAGTTGCCCTGACAGAGGATTAGGACCACTATCCACAGGAATGCTGCTCCTACTGGGGCACTGAGAGGTTCCCAGATTTGATGGATTCAGTGGCTGGACCATGAGGGCATTCCTTGTGATTACTTCTATTTTGGCCAGTGGAGACAAGATTACCAGCTAAGAGGGAGGGAAGGAAAGGGAGTATAGGCAGTTTGAGGATAATGTGTGTGAGAGAGTCTCTTTTAGTAGGAAGTTTTCTCCTAGGAAGTATTTAACATCCATTTGAGATTTGTGTATATGAATTCAGTCAGTGTAGTTAAGGCTGGTTGGTTGGTTCAGGAATGCTCAGCTTTTTGACATAAACTCAACATACAAGAGAATGAGGTTTAACTAGGGGCTAGATCTTTGCCAGGTGGCCCAGTGGAGGGAGCAAGCTTCAGGAGAATGATCACAGGGAAGAACCATGGGATCTAAGCTGAGTAAGGAGAGAAGGGAGGAATTGAGACAGGTCATCTACAGTGGGAAGTGGAAGTCCGTTGACTAGAGAACCCCAGTCATTAGTAGTGGTGAAGCTGCAGCAGTCACACTCATGTGGGCGAGCAGAAGGCTGGGCAGGGTGGTGAGAAGGGCACAGGCTCCAAACTGTGCAGGAACTGGGAATACCAACTCATGCATCTAACCATAGGAAGGGCTGATACAGAGAACTGAGTGAAAGGCAAGCTAATCTATCATTTGTTGGCTTTATCTAATTCCTGCACATTGGTCTTCAACTTGTATTACCATTGCCCAATAGCAGTGGACTGGGCAATTCTCAGAGGACTCAGCTTCACGTTTATCAAAGAGCCATGAACTCAAAGGTTATTACTGGTAGGCAGGTCATTAACACACAGTAAACATCCTTATAATTACTCACCTGGGGGTGATCCTAAGACAGTGATTCTGGCAACTTCATAAAGCTCCAGGGAACTCAAAGAGATAAACCCCTTTGTGCCTTGGAGGGCTGCAAACAATAAAGGTGGCAACACAAAGAACAGTATTCAGACGCCTTGGTTTATGATGAAGTAAACTCAATAGGAGGAAGCAGTAATTGGGTTAAGCAAATTCATTAATTCTTGGGGTTACAAATTAAAGACAAATAATCCTGCACACCCTTTTATTTACTCCCTTACCTCTCCATAAGGGAATATTTCCATATGAAATAGATAAAATTATAATGAATATCCACAACAGCCTTGAAGAAGAAAACAAGGATAACAAAACAAAGATGGAGATTATGTGAAAGATTCTGGACCTTTTTCTTTCAGTACAAGGTTTAACTCTGAGT
>NW_003852434.1:2983804-2984104 GCF_000181295.1 Otolemur garnettii
CCTTCCTTCCTTCCTTCCTTCCTTCCTTCCTTCCTTTCTTCCTTTCTTTCTTTCTTTCTTTCTTTCTTTCTTTCTGACAGAGTCTGACTCTGTGCCCTGGGTAGAGTACTCTGGCATCATAACTCACAGCAACCTTAAACTGTTGGGCTCAGGTGATCCTCTTCCTCAGCCTCCCGAGTAGCTGGGACTACAGGCACCTGCCACAAATTTTTCTATCTTTTGTAGAGATGGGGTCTGGCTCTTGCGCTGGCTGGTCTCAAATTCCTGAGCTCAAGCAATCCACCTGCAACGGCCTCCCAG
>NW_003852434.1:2984124-2985478 GCF_000181295.1 Otolemur garnettii
AGAGCAAGTTAAGATGAAGAATGGGCCTCCATTGCCAAGGTAAATAGGCAAACAGGCCAAGAGACCAAGTTGATTTTTATCAAATCTTGGATTAAAAATTGTACAGTTTGGCCCTTCTGTATAGACAAGTTCTTATATAAAATATCCAGGTTTGAAGTCCAGTCTCACAAAGCAGAAAAAACTTATCTTTATCTATCTAGCCCAATTCTGATTTAATAATTTAATCTCATGAGTTTACTTTTCTCAGAGCACTGATTTAGGTAGTTTCCTTAAAGGGATTACCTTACTGATCATAGAATTTATAGATCACAGATTTCTGAACCTTTTCACTCCTGTGGCTGAAGTATTCCTTAGAAATATTAGCTTTTGTGCCTATTTGATTCTGCTTACATCTAGTTTTTTCCTGTGTATCAAAACATTGACTAGTTTCAGGAATTCATCATTTGACATTTGGCTCTCTGCCATTCAAGTTGACTCATTTAAATCTGTTGGTCACCCTCCGGTGGGCAATGGGCACAGTGGCTTACACCTATAATCCTACCACTCTGGGAGGCCGAGACAGGTGGATTACCTGAGCTCAGGAGTTTGAGACCAGCCTGAGCAAAAGCAACACCCCTTCTCTACTAAAAATAGAAAAATTAGCTGAGCATTGTGGTAGGCACCTGTAGTCCCTGCTACTTGGGAGGCTGAGGCAGGAGGATCTCTTGAGCCCAGAAGTTTGAGGTTGCTGTGAGCTATGATGCCATGACACTCAACTGGAGGACAACAGAGTAAGACTGTGTCTCAATAAAAATAAAAATAAAAATGAACACCCTCAGCCTATATTATCAATACTCAATTTTTCCCATGTAGTATATACTAATAAACATAATTTAGTAAGGTATTATAAATCTTATTTAAGCTAATTGTAGTAAAAATGATTTATTATAACAAATCAGATTGCTTAAGGAAAAGTATATAATACATTTTTTAAACATTTGAGATGATAGCATGAAAATTGTGGTTGCTCATTAGAATAATACATGAGAATGTGTATTGTCATTTCATCATGAAAGTTCTGAGCACATTACCACTTGTGATAAATTTAAAAAAATTCTTCATCATAGGCTTTAATTTTTTACTGAAGTGGTATCATACATTATCAATTTTCTAGGAATTTATCATTCGAACATATACCATGTGATTTGGAAAAGTGTATCCAAACCCTTATTTCAAGAAGAGCTTCCTCATCATTTTGCAGACCCAAAATAAAAGTCCGAGGAAAAGACCTCTTCTCTGCATGGGCCTCCCTGAACACCTGGGCAGCAGCTACGGATACAAACACTAGAGCAACGTTATGATGATCTGAGATTAG
>NW_003852434.1:2986671-2990132 GCF_000181295.1 Otolemur garnettii
GCCACAACTCCTGCTATTTTGTTGCAGTTTGGCCAAGGGGTTGGGTTTGAACCTGCCACTCTCAGTATATGGGGCCAGCGCCCTACTCACTGAGCCACAGGCACCACCTGGGAGGTAGATAGATTTTCAGTATAGACAAAACAGCCTTGTATTAGAAGAAGATGCATCTAGTACTTTCATAACTAGAGAAGAGAAGTGGATGACTGGCTTCAACCTTCAAAGGACAGGCTGACCATCTTATTAGAGGGTAATATAGCTGGTGACTTTCAAGGGAAGCCAAGGCCCATTTACCCTTTTTAAAATCCTTAATAATTATGCCAAATTTGCCTTGACACCCGTGGCTCAGTGGTCACATACACTGGGGCTGGGGGGTTGGAACCCTGCCAGGGCCTGATAAACAACAATCTCATTGTTTTAATAGTTATAATCTATTGCAGACTAATTAGCTATTTATGCTTTCTATTAGCGTGAGATGAAGGTATCATAACCATCAATAATAGGAGTTTTGAACATTTTGGATTCAATTCCAGTGATTAGAAAAGGAAAAGTTAATCGCCCTAAAGAAAAAGGTAATCTAGCAAAGTTTTAAATTCAACTCTACTAGTAATACTATGATCTCAGGTGGTTGGCTTAATTTCTCTTAATTCTTTAGTTCTTCATTCCTAAGATAGAGATTTCAAATGAACCTACTGCTTCAGGTTCCTGGCAAGACAAAATAAAATATGTATGTATGTGAAGAGCTTAGCAAATACCTGGCCACAGTAAGTGTTCAAGACACTGATGAAGGATTCCTTATCTTTTTTTTAGTTTTTGCCCAGCCTGGGTTTGAACCCACCACCTCCAGTACCTGGGGCCGGCACCCTACTCCATGGGCACCGCCCCTTATTCTTTTTTTTTTAATACCACTTTAACTGCTGAGAAGGAAGCATGAAATTAAGATGCCCCAAGTATAAAACATTTTAAACTCTCCCAATGTAAGACATTTTTAAAAACTACAAATATATAAGGTTACATAATAATCCATGTCAGATTAGAAACTCATTGTCTTTCACAAAACCACTCACATTATAACTGTCATTCACAAGACCATTTGTAACATTCAGATTGTATCAGTGTCAATTACTGTTTATATTGACTTAGTTGATAAGGCACTATGCTTTATGTTAACTCATTTTGATACCGGAATTTCATCTTCAGTAGGTTCTTGGTCTCTGTGATTTGAAGAATGAATCCATGGACCACAGATCAGTAGTTAAAACAGGATTTATTTACAAAAAAGAATAGAATACAAAAACACCAAAGCTCCTGGCAGAGAGAAACAACCTAAGAGGGGTGGGGGTGGGGGAGAGGTCTCTCCCTTTGGGATCTTTGTCGGAGGAATATATAGTCGCATGGGTTCCTTGTAGTTGTATGAGGCCAGGAAATGAACGGATACAATCCTTTCCGCAGGGCAAGGTGAAGGAGTACATTAATGAATGAATACAGTCCCTTCTGCTGGGACTAGGTGAATGAAGGTATTAATGAATGGACACAGTCCATTCATGGAATTGAGGCCTAGAAAACTTACATGAAATTGACCTAGGCATAGGAAATGAGGGTTCCCTGTTATATGCAAGGGGAAGGAGACACCAAGGTGCCAGTGTCTCCCCAGCAGTGGTCAGGCCCCTCTGGCTACTAAAGCCTCCAGCAGCTACCCTCTGCTGGCTGCAGCTACATCAACACACCTCCCTAGCGGAGGTGGCAGGTCCTCTAGCTCAGTTCAGCTCAGTTGAGTTGGGGGAGGAGGAACCTGTCCTGTATCAATTTGAACTTCACAGGAATTTTAGTAAATTATCCCAAGTTTGCAAATTAGGAAACCTGTTCAGAGAGGTGAAATCACATACACATAAAGGATTCAGATTTGACTGCTTCCAAATGCTAGGTTCTTTCCTTAGACCAGTGTTTCTCAACCTTTTTTTAATCTCATGGCACAGTGGAACCTATAGTTAAACTTCCTAAAGTTAAATTATGTTGATCCAAAAAAAAAAAAAAAAAAGAGTAAAAAAAGAATATACTTATGTGCTTTGAACTTCTTTTAAAAATAATGATCTTTAAAAATGTTCATGACCAGTTGAAAATCACTGCCCTGGACAATGAAACTTTGGTCAACTTAGTGGGTTAAAACTACCAATTTTTTGTTTTGTTTTGTTTTGGTTTGGTTTTTTGCTTTTGAGACAGAATATCCCTTTGTCACCCTTGGTAGAGTGCAATGGCATCACAGCTTACAGCAATCTCAAACACCTGGGCTTAAGCAATTCTCTTGCCTGAGCCTCCTAAGAAGCTGAGACTACAGATGCCACAACACCTGGCTGTTTTTAGAGATAGGGTCTCACTCTGGCTCAGACTGGTCTCAAATCTGTGAGCTGAGGCAATCCACCCACCTTGGCCTCTCAAGTGCTGGGATTACAGGTGTGCGCCACCTCGCCCGGCCCTCCTAAGTTTATTTTTTAACAAAATGGAATAAGGAATAGCAGAGCCAGAGCCTCAGTATATGAAAGCCACCGTATAAACAAGAAAACCTGGTATGCTACATCAACACATGAAACGTAATTCCTTCCTGTAGGTGTTGGGCAAAAACATTTAACAAACACTGGGCGTGTGTCGGGCTCCAATTATGCTTGTACTGGTTGAGGAAGTGTTAAAAAATCAATTAAACTGATTTATTCATTTATAAAATATTTATATTTTCCTTCTCCACTTTCTAGGAGGCTTTTGAAAATCAAATGAGATAATTATGTGTAAAAGCAGTTTGGAAACTGAACTTTTGTAAACTTGGCTTTGGGTCCTATTCAAAAAATAGGGGGTTAGTCAAACTTAAAAGAACTCCACAGTATAGTTTTATTTTTGTGGGACTGTCACTATCCCTTCAGCCCCTGGCCCCTAAGAGCAGGCTCCTTAGTAAGAGGGAGAAGTGAGTATGAATCATCTTTGAAATTTAGATTTTGTGACCTTTCTGGCTCTTAAATATAAAAGCTGACCATCATTGTGTCACAAGTTTGTTCCCAAGTATGGAAGTGTCTTTTTTTTTTTTGTAGACAAAATCTCACTCTGTTGCTCTGGATAGAGTGCTGTGGTGTCACCATAGCTCCCAGCAAGCTATTTGGCTTGAGCAATTCTCTGACCTCCAACTCCCACCTCCCTAGTTTTTCTATTTTTAGTAGAGCTGGATCTCATTTTTGCTCAGGCTGGTCTAGAACTCCTGAACTCAAGCAATCTGCCCAGATTGGCCTCCCCTAGAAGTGCTAGGATTTATAGGCGTGAGCCATGTTGCCCAGTACACTGAAGTGTTTTACACAAAGCCCAAGTGAAATTACTATCAAACACCGAATTTAAAAAATGCACAGGCTCGGTGCCTGTGGCTCAAGTGGCTAAGGCACCAGCCACATATACCAGAGCTGGCGAGTTCAAATACAGCCCAGGCC
>NW_003852434.1:2990702-2994569 GCF_000181295.1 Otolemur garnettii
CTGTAATCCTAGCACTCTGGGAGGCTGAGGCAGGTGGATTGCCTGAGCTCACAAGTTGAAGACCAGCCTCTCAGGTTCGAGACCAGCCTGAGCAAGAGTAAGACCCCCGCCTCAAAATATAGCTGGGCATTGTGGTGGGCGCCTGTTATCCCAACTACCCGAGAGGCTGAGGCAAAAGAATCGCTTGAGCCCAAGAGTCTGAGGTTGCTGTGAGCTATGACGGTACAGCACTCTACTGAGGGGACAAAGTGAGACTGTCTCAAAAAAAATGCATAGAATTGTTATTAAACTCTTACTGCACACAAGCCCTCTTTAGGTCTTTTGTTTCAATAACCAGTCTCTAAGATTTCTTTTTTTAAGCACAAGGTACATACAGTGAATACCCACATAGATAGGCTACCAAACTAAAAATTACATAGGTAATCTTTCAGCAAAATGATTTTCTTTCTATTTTATTCATACTGGAGGCTGTGATCTGTTCATCTGGATAAAGATACAATTACTAAAGTACAATATGTACATGTATATCTCAAATCCTAGTAAGTCAAGTGAAATATGGTTATTCAAGTCTGTACACCAATTATTCTTGTGGAAACAACCCCCCTTAAATATAAGAATTGTTCCTGCTGCTTGGTTATCGCTGTCCTTGAAAGGACAAAATTTCCTCTGTTCTCCAGAAATCTTGCTTAGTACAAACTTAAATTTGATGTAGGGTCATTTCTTAGCTGGGAGCAGAACAATTAGCCTTTTCAGGATCCTTTGAGATAGGAATCTACATTTGCATCCCCTATCAACTGATAGGCAATCTGCAACTTTGAAAGGCTGCAGACACCGTCATTTATCCTTGCAAGAGGCAGGAATTCATCCAATTTAGGAAAACAAGCGGGTGACTAACCCTCCAAGGTAGGCTGTGTGGACCGGCAGAGAGTGGATGAAAGGGCATCTGGCCACACACCTCGCCGGGGCAGCGGAAAGGAGAACTAGGAAGCTAAGCTCGGGTCTGGACTTTGTCCCTCCCAGATTTCTGAGCCAGCGAGCAGTCTCCCCGCACTGCGCCCGGAGCCAATTGCAAAAGACCTAACAAAGCCCAGCCCAGCGGAAGGAACGGTTTCGGAGTTGTTTGTTTCTCTTCTTTGCTTGGCTTCTTTTCCTTCTGGGGTTTGACTGAGCGACCCCCCAGCAAAAGCAATTCAGAGCGACCGGTAAAGAAAAGGCGCCAGCAGCCCGCAGCCCGCAGCCCGCAGCCGCAAAAGGATGAAGTTCTTTCTGAGCTTCCTCCTGCTTCTGCCCTTACTGCTCGTCTCCCTCTTAGAGTCTCTGGTGAAGCTTTTTCTTCCTAAGAAGAGAAAATCAGTCACCGGTGAAATCGTCCTGATTACAGGAGCTGGACATGGAATTGGGAGACTGACTGCCCATGAATTTGCTAAACTTAAAAGCAAACTGGTTCTCTGGGATATAAATAAGGTAACAGTGCTTGCTGTGTTTTACTTTTTGGTACCTTTAATCTCGGGGCATGTCTGCATTTTGCTGGCAACCACCCACTTAAACGATATCATCTTTATAAAGCAGGTAGGAAAATACTACTGATGCCGTTTTTGCAGGTGGAGCAGGAAACATGAATTAATATGTGTGTGTTCACAGGAGTAATGGACCCAGACGACTCTGAGCTTCCCAGGTACTGCCTATCACTAACTTGACATTGTAAATCCATCCTCAGTTTTGCCCTGAAAAAAAATTTTTTTCTTTGTAGTTTTGGCCAGGGCGGGGCTTGAACCCGCCACCCCCGGTATAAGGGGCCAGCGCCCTACTCCTTGAGCCACAGTCTGTTCCTGAACCTGATTTCAGCGATCCGTCTATCTTAATCATATAGAAAAAATAATCGTTTAAGTGAGTTATGCTACAAGAGTAAGACAATAATATAAGAAAAGCTCTACTCGGCGGTAATGGATAGTATTTTAAAAGAAAGCAGTGTTACACTGCCATTGTTATTGCCGGGAGTAATTTTTTGAATGCATCTTTTAGTAAGAAAATTAAAAAGAAAAAATAAAGATGTTCAATATAATTGTTTACCCAAGACAAGTATACATGTGGACCAGAATATATAATGTAACCTTTTATTTGATCTTTGATAGATGAGCAAAGAAGTTTCTGGAAGGCACCTGATGGCCTGAAACACCCTCTGGTACACACGGGTCATTACATGCTAGCCAGTGCTGTAAATAAAAATTAAAAGACCCAGAAGTTACAGGAGAGATAACCTTTGAGTGGTTGATTGAGACTGCAGTCAACAAACCACAGAGTTATCCATTGCCTAGCCATAAAGGACAGGGAACCAAACAGAATATAGGGCCTGTGCCTTCAACCTAGTCAGGGAAAATAGACATTAAGTTATTCTAAGTGTGATGAAAAATGCAAAGTAGGCCCAGCCTAGGCGGCTTGTGGTCAAGATCTGGCCTGGTGAATGCTTCGACACATTGAGCTCTCTACTCGTTAACTAACTTACTGAACTTGGTAGACCTTAATTTCTTTTCTGCAAGACAGATGAAGTAACAGTACTTACCTGAGAAGGCTGGAAGGTTGACAGGGGATAATGCCTACAAGCATTTAGCAAATTAGCACACGCTAAACACACTGGAGTGTTAGTTATTACTCCTTGAAAAAGTGAAGTTTAAGCCAAAATTTGAAGGTGTGTAAAAGTTAACTAGGTTAAGGACTTCCAGTGACCAGTACTGGTTTGTACAGCATTTTCTCTTACCAGAAAGTAGAGTGCATAGATCTTACAAATATTTATTGAGTACCTACTGTCTGCCAGGCACCACTCCATTGCAGAACTGAGGATAAGGAAATCATGAGCCTGGGGAGCCAGGGACAGTAAACAAGTCACACTGTATAATACGGCATACATTAGATTGTGATAAGTATAAGGAGAAAAGTAAATGATGAAAGGGGATAAGGACTGTGATGGAGCTAGGGGAGGAAGAATGTTGGTCTTAATCAGGTGGCCAGGGAGGCCGTACTGAGATGGGGACGGCTGAGTCAAGATCGGAAGCCAGAGAGCACAGTGAGTTCTGTGGAAAGGGGTCAGAAAATGCAAAGCCTGGCACAGGGTGAGGGAAGGGAGAGAAGGAAAACAAACATCTAGGTCTGTGCTGTCCTGTGCAATGGTTAGTATAGCCATTAGCCCCTGGTGGCTGTTGAGCCTTTGAAAGGTGGCTAGTCTGAATTAAGACAGAATGTAGATGGAAATACTCAATTGGATTTCAAAGATGTAGTATGAAAAAAAAATGTAGAATTTTGTGTGAATATGTTTTATATGAATCGTGTTGAAATGATAATAATTTGGATATATTAGGTGAAAAAATATATTACTAAATTAAATTGTTTTCTAATGCAACTACTGGGAAAATTAAAATTACATACATGGCTCACATTGTATTTCTTTCTTTTTTTTTTTTTTTGACTTTTTAAGAATGACTGATTATGTCTAATGTGTGACCTATCTGGAGTCATTTGTGTTACCAGAAGATAAAATCTTAAGTTAAACAAATGAAACTCTAATCCTGTAAATCAGGCAACAGGAGAGGTTTTTCTGGGAGGAGAGAGGCCATAGCACTTGGAAGTGGCCTGTTTGCACCTGATCTCAGCCAAAAGGCCAAGAAGCGATGGAAGTGTCCTTTCTGGTGTTCCCAGAAATAGTTTCATATTTAGGAAGCCATTTTGCTGGTGGGCAAGGTATTTCTCCTGCCAGGTTTGCTCAACTGACAGCGTACACGTCTTAGATTGGTTGACTTTAATTAATTAAGAGTGTGGATTTTCAAACCTTCCAAAAATACAGAATCTCAGAATTTTAGAGATTTGGGGAATTTT
>NW_003852434.1:2995358-3004872 GCF_000181295.1 Otolemur garnettii
TAATTCAAATAGATTTAGGGGATACAAGTTTTTTGTTTGTTTATTTGGTTGTTTGTTTTGGTACCTGGCTAAATTGCATAGTGCAGAAGTCTAGACTTTTAATATACCTGTCACCTGAATAGTGTACATTGTACCCAGTAGGTCATTTTTCCTCTCCCACACCCTTCCCGTTTTCCCCCTTCTGAGTTTCCAGTGTTCGTTAAGCCACTCTTTGTAACCATCACGTTATATTTCTATGGGACAGTGCTAGTCTAGAGACTTAACGGGCAGAAGCTCCAGCTCATGAAGCTTCTGACTTTTTACTTTGTGTACCTTGACTTTTCCCCTGGGGAGTTAGTGGCGGGTTTTGAGCCAACTTCTAGTGGAGAGGATCCTCCTATTGAAGAGAACTGAAGAGGCTGAAGAGCAGGAGAGATGGAGGAGAAGTGAAGTGGGGCAGTGAGAAGGTGGTTGTGAGAATGCAGAGGACAGGTGACGTGATGGGGGCTGCCAGACCAGGCTGTGAGACGTGGTCAGAAGAGTTAGGGACAATGTAGGAAGTTCTCATTGAGTTAAATTAGTGTAATTGAAACAATCTGTCTTTCATTCTAGGATTATGTCCTTCCTAATTTTGTGGATAAAAAATATATTTTTTAATAAAATTACAATGATAGTATATGGGAATTGTTCTGTTAGTTTTTATGTCCTTTCTTGGCCACATAAAAGCTCAGCAATCCTAGTTCAGTACACACACCCCACTCTTTTTCTTAAAGTTTTGTAGATCTTAAATTATAGGAGTCTTAAGAACCACTAAGTCTGACTGGAGAAGGGGAGGGTGGAGAATTGGCAGCAGTCCAGGTAGAAGAAACGTTGAGATGTGAAGCCTTTGGGCTGGTGACTGACTGTGTGGGGAATGAGGAAGAAAGTGGAGTGGGGTTTAAAAAGACAAGGACAAGGGCCAAAGGGAGAAGCACCTTTCACTGAAGGTACAAAGATGAATTATCCCCAGAGACAGTTTCTCAGATTAAACCCAAGTAGTGTGGAGAGCAATGGGCGCGTGTACCCAGTCTCAGGAAGTAAGGGACATCTTCACATTCGTCATTAAGGCTACAAAAAAGGAATGTGAATTTAGGAAGGACTCAGTGGTGTCATGATCTTTGTTCACCTGAGACTGGTACCAAGAATTATTCATTTCCTTTACATTGGTAATCATCTCTTCTTGACCATTCTCATTCCGATGCCTCAGTACATTAGTTTGGAAGAAGAAATTTATAGGAAGTGGTAAATACATAGTATCTGCTCAAAGACTGTTTATTGAGTGAAAAAGTGAGTTAGTGAATAATTGCACAAAATAATGGGTGGAACCATAAAAATTAGATTTTTTCATAATCTTTGTAATGGGTGAAAGGGTCTCAGTTGTGGTGATAGAGGTTGAAGATAACTGAATGTAAAGACTAAGGGAGAACCAGGATTAAAATTTAGAAACTGAATCCAACACATTAGAAAAAAAGTTACCAAGGCAAATCTTGATGAATTACGAACAATTCCACCGCACTGTGAAAACTTTTAATAAAAAGAGGAGTTCATTCTCCCTTGAAGGTTTGTTTGTTTCTTATTTCTTCCCCAATGGCTATGGGGCACTCACTGAATTGTTTCTTGGAAGAATGAAAACTTAAATTTGTTGCACAGTTCAGAAGGTGTGGGCCTAATAAAATAAATGAAGAAGACCAAAGGCATAGGGCAGAAGTGAGACAGCGATTGTGAAAGAAGGATGTTCTCGCCCCTACGCACTCAGTCCAGTGGTGGTTAAGAAACCCACCACTAATAGCAAATCTCTGAAAACAAGAAGTGGAAAATGGATTTTCATAATATAATTTGTTCAGAGTGAGAGAATATATTTGTTAAATATAATTTATTTTTGCACATAGAAGGCCCAAAGAATCAATACAATATACACAGGGTGCAAAAGGAAAAAAAAAAATACACGTTTTAAGAAAGAAAAAACTGACCGTGTGTGGGTGTGTTGGCTCACACCTGTAATCCTAGCACTCTAGGAAGGCCGAGGTAAGTGGATTGCTTGAGGTCAGGAGTTTTTAAGACCTACCTCTGCAAGAGTGAGACCCCATCTCTACCCCAGCTACTCAGGAGGCTGAGGCAAGAAGATCTCTTGAGTCTAAGAGTTGCTGAGGTTGCTGTGAGCTATGATAGCACAGCACTCTACCCAGAGCAACAGAGTGAGACTGTCTGAAAAAAAAAGAAAGAAAAGAAAAGAAAAAAATTGTATTAAAATTGTAATACTCTATATACACTCTATATTCAAAAGGTGAGTACAAGTCATGCTTGAGCAGCTCTTAAAATTGCAGAAGTCAAACTTGACTTGAGTATTATAATTTTAACACAGATTTTTTTCTTTCTTAAAATGTGTGTACATTTTTTTTGGCATCCTCTGTATATTTTTAAATTCTTTTCACGTGACAAAATACATAGGACATAAAACTTCCCATTTTGGAATGTACAGTTGGGTGGCATGAAGTCCATTCACATCATTATGCGGTGAAGTCTACCATCTCTCTCCAGAACTTTTTCTTCTTCCCAAGCTGAAACTGTACCCATCAAATAACATCTCCCCAGCCCTCTCTTTCCCACCCACCCCTAGCAACCACCATTCTATTTTCCGTCTCTGGGCATATGATACTCTAGTACCTCAGAAAAGCAGAATTATACAGTATTTATCTTTTTGTGTCTGGCTTATTTCACTCGGCATAAGGTCCTCAAGGTTGTACATTTCAGAATTTCATTTATTTTTAAGGCTGAATAATATTCCTTTGTATGTATATACCACATTAATAAAATACACTTTTAAAAGGGAACATTAAAAGCTGCTACACATGAGAGGGCCACATAAGGTTTACCTGAGAAGTTACTGTTCCTTAATAAGGAATAAGGCTTCCTCGTTAGAATCTATTACAGTTTGACGAGGCGATTTCAGTAAAGGCAAAACACCCTGTTTCACTTTACTACCATAACAAGCTCATCACCTAAACTACTAATTCTATCCGTAGCTGTCCAGATTTGGGTTTTCTGCAACATTCATTTCTGTTTACAGTTTGTACAGGGGGGTTCTGATTGACTATTCTCTGTGTGGGTAAATGTAAGTTCTCCCAGACAAAGCTGATCCTAATAGTGGTTTCCACAAGACCATTCTCCTGTCCATCTTGGCTCACGTCCTGTCTAGCACGCCCTTTCACCCCAGAGAAAGAGGGGTCAAAGGGCACGCCTCACCTCTTCTAGAAACCTCTTCTAGAATTGTACTGTGTGCCTCTTCTGTGCCATCATAACTCCTTGTATATAAGTCTGTGCTATACTCAGCACAAAGTATTAGGTTGAACTATACCAAATGGCTGGTAATCAATATTGTATTTCCACAACAGTAACGCTTTGGTGAGATCCTACTTAAATACTGTATTTATTTTATGTTTCTTTCTACTGCACTGACAACTCCATGGATTTGAGACTATCTCATTTACATTTATGTCAAGCTTCCTCCAAGCTTGGTGACTATGACTTCCACATTCAAATGTTGAAAGAATGAATGGGTTAATGAACTTGTGGTTGACTTATTTATTCTGCAACCTGTAAATTGATGTCCATGAATAGTTTTTACTGACATGGAAAAAAGCTTCATGTTTTATTTTTCAAAGGCTGATACGGAGTACGCACAAATACACCCCACTCACAAAGTGTTTAAGATTTATAAATGTAAAACATACTTTTAAAGGTTTTTAGTTTCTTAAAAAAAAACGAAAAACTTGTTTTAAATTCAGTTCCAGAGAAAAGAAGCTGGGGCCAAGTACGGAAAGCAAAGTGTTCCCATAGCCCTGCCAAAACGTCAGTTAAATTCTTGCCTAATTCAAGTTCAAAGAATCTGACCACCCTTTTTAAAAAATGGTTTTTAATTATTTTCAGCTGTTGTATAAAATGCTCATATCAATTATTTTGTTCTCTTGCCCTCTTTGTTGCTTTTTCTAGCATGGAATTGAGGAAACAGCGGCCGAGTGCCGGAGACTGGGTGCCAAAGTTCACACCTTCGTGGTGGACTGCAGTAACCGAGGAGATATTTACAGCGCTGCCAATAAGGTGAAATTTTATATTTACATAGACTCATAACATGTTAGTGCTAGGAGGTTATTTTGGAGATGACTTGGGCTGTTTCTGATGAAGACAAAGTAACTGAGACATTTTATTTGTCCAAGTTTATGCATATAGCTAGTGGCAAACTCAGAACTCGAGCCTAGAATTGAAGTTCCCAGACCTTAGTGTGCCCTTGGACGTTCCTGGGGGCTGTTAAAATATACAGTCTTGGGCTCCACTTCCAGATGTTTTCTTTCATTAGGGTAAGGATGGGGCCCTAATAACACCTGCTGTACCCTTCACCTTGCCCATCACTCTGATACAGGTAAATATACTTGGATGACACTCTCAGAGTCACTGATAGGGTCTTCTGAAGTCCAGCTAAAGAAATGGGTTAGAAAGTTAGAATAAGGCTATTATTTATGAGATTTTTACCATAGAGAGATCTATTACAATAGGGCATTATTTGCCTCTTCTGAATGTATTATCACTTACACTTGTTAACTAAATAACCTCAGTGGTAGGAAGGTCATCAGAATTACTGAGACAAATCCTTTAAAATACATACTCCTGGACCTTGCCCCTGGATATTCTGATTCAGAACAGTATGAAGATTCTGATTCAGTCAGAATCTCTTAGTTTAGGGAATTTTAGATGACAGTTCATTTTTCTTTTTTTTCTGAGACAAGAGTATCACTATGTCGCCCTGGATAGAGTGCTGTGGCTTCACAGCTTACAGCAACCTCCAACTCCTGGGCTTAAGTGATTCTCTTGCTTCAGCCTCTCAAGTAGCTGGGACTACAGGCACCTGCCACAACACCTGGCTATTTTTATGGTTGTAGTTGTCATTGTTTGGCAGGCCCAGGCTGGATTTGAACCCACCAGCTCTGGTGTATGTGGCTGGTGCCTTAACTGAGCTACAGGCGTTGAGCCTACAGTTCATTTTTCTATTTTAAGTTTTAGTCTTTTATTTCTAAGTGATACCTCTTTGTTATCAGTGAGGCCTAACCTAAGTCAAAAGAATAAGTAGAAGTTACACAGGTCAAGGTTGGAAATAGCTTTCCTGGGAGGGAATACAGTGAGAGCAAGCCCTGGAGGCATGAAACCTCTGCATTTATCAATAAATATTTTACTGAAATTAACAGTGGTTATTCTGCATGGAGATAAGCATATTGCATAGTGTTTAAGACCATGGACTCCAGAATTGACTTCAGGTTCAAATTCTGCTCTTCCAGTTAATATTAATTATATTATGTATGACCATGGGAGCTAGTTTCTTAACCTGTCTTAAGTTTACTCAATTATGACATAGGGATCACAGCTTCATACCTCATAGGGCTATTAATGAAGGTTAAATAAGTTAATGACACAAAGTACTTAGAACAGGACCTGGCCCACAGTAATCACTTTGTGTTAGGTGTTAGTATTATAGTGGAACTAACAATATTATCCATAGTCATTGTTAGAGGATCTACTAGCTCAACTTCTTTAGTTACATAAATAGAAAACATTTGTTTCCAGACTCATCTGGGAATAGGCTGTTCTGGAAAAGATAACTTTGTTATTTTAACCTATTTCATATATATATATATATATATATTTTTTTTTTCCCCTCTTTTGAGACAGAGTCACACTATGTCACCCTCGGTAGAGTGCTGTGGCGTCACAGCTCACAGCAACCTCTAACTCTTGGGCTTGAGCGATACTCTTGCCTCAGCCTCCCAAGTAGCTGGGATTACAAGCGCCTTCCACAACACCTGGCTATTTTTGTTGTTGTTGCAGTTGTCGTTGTTGTTTAGCAGGTCCGGGCTGGGTTGGAATCCTCCAGCCTGGGTGTATTATGGCTGGTGTAACCACTGTGTTATAGGCACTGAGCCTATTCCATATATTTTAACTATAATGTTTTTATTGAAATTGTTCTAAGGCTATATATTTAAACAGAATGTATACAAAGATATGTTGATTATCAGGTATTTTGAAGTAGCTTTTTTTTTGTTTTTTTTTTTTTTTGAGACAGAGCCTCAAGCTGTCCCCCTGGGCAGAGTGCCATGGCATTACAGCTCACAGCAACCTCCAACTCCTGGGCTCAAGCGAGTCTCCTGCCTCAGCCTCCCAAGTAGCTGGGACTACAGGCGCCCGCCACAACGCCCGGCCATTTTTTGGTTGCAGCCATCATTGTTGTTTGGCGGGTCCGGGCTGGGGATTCGAACCCGCCACCTTAGGTGTACGTGGCTGGCGCCTTAGCCGCTTGAGCCATAGGCGCCGAGCCTGAAGTAGCTTTTTTAATGTGGCCATTCTGGTATGGGGACATTTTTATGCCACCTAAATAATTAAATTCTCGGCTTACTTTCTTTTCTTTTCTTTTTTTTTTTCCTGAGGAAGAGTCTCACTATGTTACCCTTGGTAGAGTAGTGCCATGGTGTTAACAGCTTACAGCAATCTCTAACTCTTGGGCTTAAGCAATTCTCTTGCCTCAGTCTCCCAAGTAGCTGTGACTATTGGCACCTGCCACAACACCCAGCTATTTTTGTTGTTGTTGCAGTTGTCATTGTTGTTTAGCTGGCCTGGGTTGGGTTTGAACCCACCGGCCTCCCTGTACGTGGCGGATCCCTATCCACTGAGCTACAGGCACTGCCCTCAGCTTAACTTTCATTAATAAGAAATATGAAAAGCAGACTTTCACACCCAGAGGAGATAATAGGTAATGATGAAGAAAGTGTCAACAATAAATGAGGAAAGTTTTCAGTAATATACAACATTACTTTGAGGTTCATAATAATTCAGAGGAAATACAGTAGCTTCAACGATTCAACCACATAAACTGTCCTGCTTTTTCTGATACCTTGGCATTATTCTGAACATTGGTTTGTAAATTGTGCTAGAGATACGGATATCTCAAATGGTGTTGATCAAGGGTCAGATAACCGCTTCACACTTAAATGACTTTAATAAATAAAATTCAATTCTGACTGAGGAGCTTTCAGCCTGGCATACCAATAGGGCTGTCAACAGGCTTCTGCCCTTGACCTCTTTTCTGTTTGGGGGACCTTGTTTTGGGCTCTGAGATCAGATCAGATTCTCAGTTCCATCCTTTAAGAACCATGTGACCTTGGGTATGAAACTTAACCATTTTATGTTTCATGTTTCTCGTCTTTAAAGTGGGTGTGTAAGGATTTCTGCCTCAGTTGGCACGGTGGTGCACACCTATAGTCCCAGCTACTTGGGAGATGAGGCAGGAGGACCTTTTTAGTACAGGAGTTCATGATGGCTAACCTGGGCAACATGGAGAGACCTTACCTCCAAAACAAAAGAAGCCAGGCACAGTGGTTCACACCTGTAATCCTAGCATTCTGGGAGGCTGAGGCAGGTGGATTGCTTGAGCTCAGGGTTTGCTTGAGCAAGTGGGGAGTCCCATCTCTACTACAAATTTTGAAAGCCTCTAAATAGGAAAACCAGCCTGGCGTTGTAGTGGGCACCTATAGTCCCAGCTACTCAGGAGGAGGCAGGAGGATTGCTGGAGTCCAAGATTTTGAGATCACTGTGATCTATGATGCCATGGCACTCAACCTCAGGGGGATTGAGTGAGACTCTGTCTCAAAAAAAAAAAAAGAAAAAGAAAGAAAGAGAGAGAGACAGCAAATCATAGACTTGGTACAGGAATTAAACGAGAAAAATAGTGGAATGACATAAAATGCATAATACAGTAACAACCTCTAATGGGCTATTTGCCACCTCTCAGTCCCCCAACACACAGTAGCACTGTCTCTAAATAATGATAACCCTGTTAGAGGTAGCTTTTGTTTACTGTCTAACAAAATGCATTATGTTCAGATAAAGTCTATCCACCCAAAAAACTTAGTTACTCAAAGAACCATGAAAGCATCAGACTAGATATTCTTGCATTGCTAGCCCTTTGAATTTCAAAAAATATAGCTTAGGCATCAAGCTTTTATGATCTTTCTTATTTGAAAGTACTATTACTGATTAGAGTTCTCAAGCTTGTTTTCGTTTTTGTTTTTTTGAGACAGGGTCTCACTCTCTTGCCCAGCCTACAGTGCTATGGTATCAGCCTAGCTCACAGCAACCTCAAATTCCTGGGTTCAAGTGATCTTCCTGCCTCAGCTTCTTGAGTAGCTGGCATTCTGGGGCCCACTGCAATGCTCAGCTAATTATTTTCCATTTTTAGTAGAGACAGGGTCTCGCTCTTGCTCAGGCAGGTCTCAAACTCCTGAGCTCAAGTGATCTTCTCACCTCAGCCTCCCAGGGTCCCTAGGATTACAGGCGTGAGTCACCCCACCTGGCCAGAGTTTACAAGCTATAACAATTATTTTGGAAATAATCATACTACAGTATTTGCAGTTATTCTCTGTTGAGTACAAATAAATAGTCTTTATAGTTTACAGGATACCTTCTATGCACTTAGCAGCAAGATGTGTTCTTTTTTTTTTTTTAGAGATAAGAGTCTCACTATGTTGCCCTCAGTAGAATACCGTGGCATCACAGTAGCAATCTCCAACTCTTGGGTTTCAATGATTCTCTTGCCTCAGCCTCCCAAGTAGCTGGGACTACAGGTGCCCACCACAACGCCCAGCTATTTTTTATTGCAGTTGTCATTGTTGTTTAGCTGGCCCGGGCCGGCTTCGAACCTGCCAGCCTCGGTGTATGTGGCTGGCGCAGTAACCACTGTGCTATGGACAGTGAGCCCAAACTTGTTCTTTTGTATGTATTTCCTCAACTGAAATTACAGTACAGCTACAGTAACCTTTGAAACCTGGCCTTTCATATAACCGCTTTAATTTCTCAAATGTTCTTCTTTCTGGATCAATACCAAAGCAGACTTAATCATCAAGAGAAAACAATCCCCCCACACACACATACATATATTAGAAAAGTGTATATTTGCATTTTTATGTTATTTACCTCATAGCTACATTATGGTGCATGCAGACAGGTGTAAATGGACATGAAATAATGATATATAATAATGGTGGTCGTAGCAGTTTGTGTGTGTACTAGAAACAGTGCTGGCTCCTTTACATGCGTTGTTTTATTTGTTTCCCAGCAACTCACAAGGAAGCTGTGTTATTATCTTTATTTTATAGAGCAGGAATTGAAGTTTTCAGAGTTTAAGTAACTTGTTGAAGGTCCAACAGATAGTGAGTGGCAGAGCCAGAACTAACTCAAGGTCCAAAGATACCACATGTTACCCGTAAGCCTCCTGCCACTGCATGGAGGATGATGGGTGAACGATAAAACAGAGTGACCAAAAAAACATAGAATTTCAGAAATAGGAGATGTGGCCAGCTTAGTAGGGTAAGCAAGTTTGCATAACTCCATAATAGCCCGCGAGTTTGCTGATCAGTTTAGCTTTTTTTGACTTAGCTTTTTTTTTTTTTTTTTTTTT
>NW_003852434.1:3005117-3007972 GCF_000181295.1 Otolemur garnettii
GGCGCCGAGCCTTGACTTAGCTTTTGAAATAGTGTTTTAAAAAATAAATGTTGCTTATTCAAATGCCTCTTGAGCTATAAGAAATAGAGCAAAGTCAAGAGACTAAATTGCAGTAGAAAATTTTACCTAGTAAACTTGCAGATATTGTGAGTTTCGTATATAAGTCCCTAAAATAAAAAGTTTTTTCCCCCCATTTTGGCACATAGACTATAAAACTAATTTTTTCATATCTAATAGAAATCCACATATTCCTTTACTAGGCGTGGCGTGTAAACATCCCGGCATACTTCTTCATGAATGCGTTTTTCTTATTTTGTTTTTAAAGGTGAAGTCAGAAGTTGGAGATGTCAGTGTTTTAGTGAATAATGCTGGGGTCGTCTATACATCTGATTTGTTTGCTACACAAGATCCTCAGATTGAAAAGACTTTTGAAGTTAATGTACTTGCACATTTCTGGGTGAGTATGGTATCTTCTTTTAAAACATTGCTTTTGAAAATCCCAAAGATTTCAGCAGACAAATCGATGCCCAAGTGTTATTCAGATACCAGGGATGGCATTGTACAAAGAGAGCACTTTTCGTGCTGTGGCTAAAGTTCATGGATCATTTCCCTCCTAAAAATGTTGGTAATAAATCTCAGATGTTGTGCATATTTGAATTCTAAGCTAAGTTATCATATCTCTGTGTGATCGGTTTAGAGATAAAGGAGGACATTAGGGACCATCTTAATCATTGTGATTCCATAAAGGTGAAAATTTGCTTTCAGCTTCTCCTGAAATTTCCTGGCCCTAAAATTGCAAACCTTACCTTATGTGCATGTGTGTATGTATTTATGTATGGTGTATGTGTTTCTGAAGTCTCCAAATATTGCCCAAATGGCCAGTTCTTAAAAGGTATCGCAAAGTTCTCTCAGATGTAAATTTGGAATGACTAATTTTCAAAAGAATATTGGCATGGTGGCTCATACTTGTAATCCCAGCATGTTGGGAGGCTGAGGCAGGAGGATCCCTTGAGATCAAGAATTTGAGACCAGGCTGAGCTAAATAGTGAGACGCTGTCTGTACAAAAAACTTTTAAAAATTAGCCAGGCTTGGTGATGTACACCTGTGGTCTAACTGTGGAGGCTGCGGCAGGAAGATTGCTTGAGCCCAGGAGTTCAAGGCTATTGTGAGCTGTGGTCACACCACTGCACCCCAGCCTCAGTGACAGAGTGAGACCCTGACTCTAAAAAAAATAAAATAAAATGTAAGAAAGAATATTGAGGTTGGTAAAAAAGTATTATTTTATGTTAATATTTCCAAGTGAATGGGATCTATTTTTACGTTTTTGTGTTTTTTAAGATATAAGTTATTATCTTATTTGTTTATGCATCCCCCAGCACACAGTAGGTACTCAACAAATACTTACTGCATGAATCATTTAGTAACGTGATTGCTAGTCATGTCAGTATTTTGATGTTGTAACCAAACTATTTTTTAATTATTTCACATTAAATGTAATTTCTTTCTTTTTTTTTTTTTTTAGACAGAGTTCCACTCTGTTGCTCAAGATAGAGTGCCCTGGCCTCAGCCTAGCTCACAGGAACATCAAACACTCGGGTTAAAGTGATTCCTCTGCCTCAGCCCCCAAGTAGCTGGGACCATAGGTGCTTGCCATGCTGCCCAGCTAATTTTTTCTATTTCTAGTAGAGATGGGGTCTCCCTCTTGCTCATGCTGGTTTCTAAATCCTGAGCTCAAGCAATCCATCTGCCTCGGCCTCCCAGAGTGCTGGGGTTGCAGGGGTGAGCCACCTCGCCCAGCCTAAATTTAAATTCTTTTGATAACTCTGGATTATTATCCCTGTTCGGTATATGAGATGATAAAGACATCAGTGACAAGAGGTGTGGAGGGTTAGGGGACGTAAGAAGTTAGCAACTTAAATGAGATGGATTCTCAGTGGTTTCAGTATCTGAAGTTCTGCTTAGTTTTTCTAAGGTAGGAATTCAGTCCAGTTGCCCTACGTTGCCACGATTGGCAGTTAATTTAGGTTTTTCATTCATATCAGGAACAATATTTGTTTTGAATGGTTGTTTCAAAATATTCCCAGTGAGTCTGCAAATAAACCCAAATTTTTTCTCTTTTAATAAAAACTATTTCTAGACTACAAAGGCATTTCTTCCAGCGATGATGAAGAATAACCATGGCCATATTGTCACCGTGGCTTCAGCAGCTGGGCACACTGTTGTCCCCTTCTTACTGGCTTATTGGTACGTGAACTTGTGTTTCCTGCATTGTTTCTTATGCTTAACCTGAGTTTGTGAGGTCTTGGCCTGACAACTGAGGACTACCTTTGTAATGATGATAGCCTGCAAGTTGCTGAAATAGGCAGAAGGAGTTGCCCAAAATCTCTTGTATAACAGCATTATCAACTATTAATCCCCTTCTGGATTTTGACTAGCGGAACCTTCTAGAGATGGCTGCAGGGGCCATATCCAGTTATAAACTAACCACTGGGCCAACCACTCATCCCTTTTCATAGCAAGGAATTATAAATAAGAACAAAGTGTTTGTAGCATGAACAAAAATTAATTATTGATAACTTTTAAGATTAGTACAAATGGGTAAAGTTTTGTGAAAACAGAGTGTGTGTGAGAAAGTATTATCTGAGATTCTAAACATGAAAAACGTCAAGACAATGGAATTCTTTTTAAAAAATTTAATGAAAAAGAAAAAAGTGTGATAATTATCCATTTTAAAAGTCGTGCCTTTGTAACAACTGCAGATCTTTTTTTTTTTTTTTTTTTTTGAGACAGAGCCTCAAGCTGTCCCCCTGGGCAGAGTGCCATGGCATTACAGCTCACAGCAACCTCCAACTCC